>NC_041389.1:261462517-261534062 GCF_002162155.2 Triticum dicoccoides
TCAAGCGACCTCTCCTGCTCCGATCCGGCAGCCAGCGCCATGCCGCTGCTCCGTGGGAACCAATCCGGCCGCCCGTGCAGCGGATCTGTCCAGCCCCGGGCAAATCCCTCCTTGCCACACGCCGACAACACATGGCCCTGCCACGCCCGCCATTGACCGTCGAGATGGAGCATGTCAGGCGTGCACCAGGGGTCATCGTGCAGTTCGGTGGCCTCCCCATCGACGTCCACCTACATCCTCGCCCCGGATCCGGCGCACCCCGCCCGGATCCAACTCCCAGCCACCTGCGTGCTTTCCGCCTCCTCCACCAGTCTCCTCTCCCAGTGGACGGACCCTCCCGGAAACGTGCGACGGTGGTGCTGGTACTGCGTGGGCGGGGGAGAAGTAGGAACTCCACGTCGACACCGCTGCCCCTGCCCTCTTCCGGCATCATCGACCATCCGGTCGCCTCGATCTGCGTCGACGACAAGGAACCGACAGTACGGCGACTGTGGTTGTGGCCGCTGTGCAGCTCGGAGGCTCGCGTAATATGGTTCAGTGCTCGCGGGCTTGCAGCCTTGGGCGTTTCTTTTAGCGAGCGGATGCAGATTCGTCATCGCGGCTTGCAGATGCAGTTCAGGCGGCTTCAATTCTTTCAGATGCAATTCAGCGGCTGGCAGTTCGCTACCGCAAGTTGTGCAGGTGCTCGTGGGGTCCAAAGCAGTGCGAGAGGGAGGAAACAAGGGTCTACTCATTAATTAATTTGCATTGCATCAGCCGCTCACGTCGGTTGAGCAAAATTCTAGTTTTGTTTACCTGTCGATCAGTGCTACTGTATTATATTACATGGCTCAAGTAGAAATGTACAAATGGGCCATATTGCTTTGCCAAGATGGACATCGTTGACACATTGTGTTTTCCTTGGGTACTACTGTACTATCTAGTCCAAACAAGAGGCAGAGGACAAGAGCAGGTGGCAAAGAGTCTCTCTGCTTGACTAAGCATGCGCGTCAAAAACGGAGCTCTAGGCGGATTTCAGACTTAATTCGGATGTCTAGCGGCATGAAGCTCGGTTTTCCAGGTGTGCGGCTCGGCCAACTCCTTCGTGCAGTTCGCTTGATGCGTCTGTGGTGTTCTATGTTCAAAAACAGTAAAAAAAATGCATCGACGCTTGCAGTGCACTTCGTCGTAGCGTGAAGTTCCCTGTGTCACCATTGCAGCGCAGTTGCCCGTCTTATTAGAAGTAAAAATGTAAGTGTCGTCGAGTACAAATCATGCAGCCCGCTTACACGTTTGATGTAGTGCTATTTTTAGTCTGTAGAAGTGTGTTTTTCTATCTCAAAGAAGCTCACTTTTCATTATATGTAGTTCATTCGCTCAATCCCCGCGGTCCATTCGCCCGGTCTACGCACATAAAAAAAGAGTTTGGAAAAAACTCGCGTGGTTCATCTTCGGTAGTGTCATGGCCCGTTTACTGTAGTCTCGAGGTTCACTTTTCATAGTATTGTGGTTCACCAACGCTCGACCCGAAGTGCACTCCATCTTGTTTGGGAAAATTTTACGTCCCACAAAAAAGAAATCATGCAGTGCACTAGTTCGTTTGATGCATCAACACATGCAGTGCAGTCGGTCCTCGGATGAGGTTCAGTTTTCAGAGTGTTCCTATTCACTTGCGCAACATGAAAAGTACGAAAAATTTAGCAAAACAATAAGATAGTAATGCGGTACACTTCGATATGTGTCGTGGTTCACTTGCCCCGTCTCTGCGGTCCACTCTCGTTCACAAAAAAATTGAAAAAACACGACAAAAACTCGTGTGAGAAAAATTTACGTTTGACAAAAGAAATTATGAAGTTCACTTGAACGTCTGATGCAGTGCGGTTTTTCGTCCGATGCAGTGCGGTTTTTAGTCGGATGAAGTATCCACGTCGATTTGGGTGTCGCGAAAAACAGAGTGGTCACATTTCGGTAAATTTAAAACTGCTCTTAAACCGTAAGGAATTAGAGAGAGTGTTCTACATGAAAAAGTTGCGTCTTGTTGATATCTTTCCAACGGCATATCATTTGAATCATTTCGACAACCGGTTTGTAAAAATTTCATGAAAAACGGCCGCTGCCACTTTTCGTCCGCCACACGATTTTCAAAATTAACTTAAAGCTGTAAGGAATATCAAAACCATTTCTACATATGAAAGTTGCGCCTTGTCCATAGATTTCCAGTGACATATTACACGCCTCGTTTCGATAAACGGTTTAAAAACTAGAGCAAAAACAGTACCAAAAACTGAAAAACTCAAAAAAACAAAATTCTGCGATTTAGTAAATTTGAAACTGCTCTTAAACCAAAACGAATTAGAGAAAATAATAGAAATGAAAAAGATGCGCCTCGACGATATCTTTCCAACGGTGTATCATTTGCTTCGTTCCAACGATCGGTTAAGAAGAAATCGCAAAAAAACGCTTGCTGCCACTCGTCATCCGTCGCACCATTTTCAAAACTGCTCTTAAACCGTGTGGAATATCGAAAAGTGTTCAACATGTTGAAGTTGCGCCTAATCCATAGCTTTTCAACGCTATATTACACGCTCATTCCGATAAACGGTTAAAAAAATTAGAGTGAAAAGAGTACCGAAAAACAACGCGTGCAGTTTTTTCCGACGAAGTTCACTCGTGTGAGTACTGCAGCACACTTGGTTCAAACAATGACGTGCACTTGCGTTGAGCGTGCAGTGCGGAAGTGTTATCAGAATAGTTATTCTGCTAATATATATAGTCGAATGAAGAACAACGACGGAAAGAGTGAAGATAATGCAAAAGTTGAAGAATTTGAAAAACTGAGGAATTTCAAAAATAAAGAAAAACTCAAATTAAAGATTTTCAACTTTTGGTTGGTGGCGTAACCCACCGTATAAGAAAGCTGATTTCAGACACCGCGTACAATTCTCATAGGGTTCTAGGAATCAATTTCTTCATTAATTTCTTCACACATAGAGGGTTAGTATTCATTGATTGAAGAAAAATGTTACTTCATGTGTTGCACATCTAAGTCATCAAGTCAGCATAAGTGTTAGGATGTGTGTCCTTTTCAAAGAACATTCGAAGATTCTAGGATATTTAGCTCACACGGCAACTTGCTAAATCTCTTCTCATCCAAGGGCTTTGTGAAGATATCGGCCAGCTGGTCTTCAGTACTTGCGTAGTCGATGGAGATGTCGCCCTTCAACACATGTTCACGAAGAAAATGATGACGAATCTGGATGTGCTTTGTCTTCGAGTTCTGAACTGGGTTGTGAGCAAGCACTCTCATTGACGCAGTAGAGAGGGACATTCTTCACATTGATGCCATAGTCCTTGAGTGCTTGCTTCATCCATAGTAATTGAGCACAGCAAGATTCAGTAGCAATGTACTCAGCTTCTGCAGTGGAGAGTGATACGGAGTTCTGCTTCTTCAAGGACCAGCATACTAAGGATCATCTGAGGAAATGACATGTGCCTGATGTTGACTTGTGGTCCACCCAATCACCAGCATAGTCAGAGTCTGAATATCCAATGAGATCAAAGGAAGAGCCCTTGGGATACCATAATCCAAGTGTTGGTGTGTGAGCTAGATATCGAAGAATATGCTTCACAGCCTTATGGTGTGATTCCTTCGGTGTAGCTTGAAATTGGGCACACATGCAAACACTAAGCATAATATCTGGCCTAGATGCACATAGGTACAATAAAGAGCCAATCATGGAGCGGTATACCTTTTGATCGTAGTCTTTACCATTTTCATCAGTGCATAGATGGCCATTTGTGGGCATAGGAATTTTGATGCCTTTGCAGTCTTGCATGCCGAATTTCCTCAACACATCCTTGAGGTATTTCTCCTGAGATATGAATATGCCATTGTATTGTTGACAAATCTGAAGACCTAAGAACAATTTCAATTCTCCCATCATAGACATTTGATATTCTTCACTCATCATATAGGCAAATTCATCACTGTATCGTTGGTTAGTACAGCCAAAGATAATATCATCAACATATATTTGGCACATGAATAATTCATCATCATATGATTTGGTGAAAAGAGTTGGGTCAAGTGAACCGGGTTTGAAGCCTTTCTTCATGAGGAATTCCTTCAGTGTGTCATACCACGCCCGAGGTGCTTGCTTGAGGCCATAGAGGACCTTGTTGAGTCTGTAGACGTGATCTAAAATTTTTGGATCCTCAAAACCTGGTGGTTGAGCAACATATACTTCTTCCTCAAGCTTACCATTGAGGAATGCACTTTTCACATCCATTTGTTGTAAGATGATATTATGATGGTTAGCATAAGCAAGCAATATGGGAATAGCCTCAAGTCTAGCAATTGGTGCAAAATTTTCATCGCAATCAATTCCTTTAACCTGTGTGTAGCCTTGAGCTACAAGACGAGCCTTATTCCTCACCACAAGGCCATTTTCGTCTTGTTTGTTGCGGTAGATCCATTTGGTACCAATGATGTTGTGCTTGCATGGGTCTGGTCGCTTGACGAGCTCCCACACATTGTTGAGCTCGAATTGATGCAATTCATCTTACATGGCTTGAATCCACTCGGATTCCAAGAATGCTTCCTCTACTTTAGTGGGCTCTGTGATAGAGACAAAAGCAAAATGCCCACAAAAGTTATATAAATGTGAAGCTTTTGAGCGTGTGAGAGGACCTGGTGCTCGAATGTCATCAATGATCTTCTTGACATGCACTTTGTTTGCAATGCAAGGATGCGCGGGTTCGCGACTTTGCTTAGGCCCAACAGTTTCTTCAGGACTAGTTTCTTCAACAGCACCAGCATGATTTTCTTCACGATCAAGAATGACTTCTCCAACAGATTCTTCAGTAGGGATGACATCCTCAGTAGCTTTGAACTTGATGGATTCCTCAGGTGACATTTCATCTAGCACAGGAGGAGGTAGAGTGATGGTGAGGATCTCTAATCCAACATTTAGCACCGAAGACTTTGAAGTAACTTACATTGAGTTTCTTGTCAGTGAGGAGTTCATATGAGGTCTTTTTGAAGAATTTGTGAAGATATACCCTGTTGATGATATGCACCCATGTGTAACGAGAATAGTCATCAACTATGACAAAGCCATATAATGATGCAGAACTAGTGAACGTGGCATAATGAGTAGGGCCGAATAGATCCATATGAAGTAATTCAAAGGGACGAGAAGTGGTCATGATAGTCTTGGCGGGATGCTTGGATCTGGTGATCTTTCCAGCCTCGCAAGCCCTACAAAGATGATATTTGAGGAATTTGACACCCTCGATGCCAATGACGTGCTTATTCTTCGCGAGTGTATGCAAGTTCCTCATCCCAGCATTACCAAGTCGTCGATGCCATAACCAGCATTCTGAAGCTTTTACAAGTAGACATGTGGCAGGCTGTGGTCCTGCAGAGAAATCAACAATATACAAGTCTTGTTTCCTAAAGCGTTCGAAGACTTTGGAGTTGTCAGATTCCATTAGCACACGGCAGTGAAATTTGCCAAAGACAACAACCATATCAAGATCACAAAGCATTGAGACAAACATAAGATTGAATCCTATGGACTCAACAAGCATGACCTTGTCCATGTGTTTATCCTTTGAAATTGCAACCTTACCCAGACCCAATATCTTGCTTTTGCCTTTGTCAGCATAGGTGATATGCTTCAGATGAGATGGTGACAAATCAGTGTCCATCAACAAGCTCCTGTCACTAGTTATGTGATTTGTACATCCACTCTCGAGGACCCACTCAGTAGCCTTAGGTTGTTCATCCTGCAGATGAATTAGTGCAACTTACGAACCCATATACTTCATCAGTGAAGAATATGATTGTTCGCACACGAACACATCACCGTTTACCTCCAACACCGAGGGTGATGCACCGCAGCTCACGTCGAAGGAGACCCGTCCGGAAACGCGGCACGCAGGCAATCCGGCGGGTGCTTTTGATGACCTGAAACCCCACACACCGGGGAGGAACCCCGTCAGGGCGCATGGAGGCTATGGGCTGCCCTAGGTTGGCCTGACCGCCCCTAGGGCCTCGAGGTTCGCCGCCCTGCAATGAAGAAGAACGAGGAAGAAGAAGAACAAGGGAGAAGGAAAAGTAAAGGTAAAAGATGTAGATAGATTTGTTCGATTGTGTGTTGTTTTTTCAATCGGCCGTCACCTCTTATCTATATAAGATGCAGATGGACTTACCATACAAGAAAAGGACTGGCCTTGCCATCCAAATCATCAAAACCTAACCAAACTCGGACTTCTCACGACCTCCGGCCCGGATGTCCGGCTCTAGGCCCGGATGATCCGGCCTAGCCCAGTTATTTGACAACAGCTCACTGTTTTGGCTCTAGAATCCACATATGACCTCGGATTTGTATGAATTTTATATCAAATCAACTGTCTCGACAAGACGCACAACTTTCATTTTGAACACTTTTAGATCTGAGGTCATCTTGAGGGAGTTTCGGGCTGTTTTCTAAAATCTGGAGCAGAAAAAACTGCCCGGAGACTTCTACCCGGACTGTCTGGCCTCCATTCGGATCATCCGGGACTTGATCCAGATCATCCGGCTTCAGCGCCTACCTTCTGGTGTCTTGATGCTCCAGTTACTCGGATGATCCGGACACCGGCCCGGATGATCCGGCCAAACATTGCTGCAGCGCACGGTTTTACCTGTAACTTGTGCATACGACCTCGGATGGGGACGATCTTTATATCAAAATCGTCTGTTTCAATGAGGAGAAGAACTTTGAAGTTGTAACTTTTTCCATAAGAGGTCATATTAATTATGTTGCATGCCATTCTTTAGTCTGGTGTTAGGATGAGCATCTCTAAACTTGTCATAACTTTTGCATCCGAGCTCCGTTTTAGACCATCTTCATATCTATCTTGATCTTCTCGAAGAGAGCCATTTCATGGTGACTTTCAACAATAAGTTTGAATTAATCTTGACATAGCTTCAAGCTACTCTTTATAACTGTGCCACTTTTGAGCGTCAACACATGCCCCCCTGTTTTTCGGCAAAACTAGTGTGCCGAAAAATAACATGTACCATGTTGGTTCTAAGGACAATATGATGTCAACACTCCATCGGCCGTTTATATGCTTAGGATGATAATTATATATCGGACATCATTTTTTTAATCCTTGATGCAAACTTGGGCGAAACCTTCTCAACTTCATTAACAATCTGATGATAAAGTCCCATAGATATGTATCTCAAGGCCATCCTACGAACCATATTGCTCACTCTTTTGCTAGGATTTTGCAAATAATCAACAACAAACTTTCTCCAATCCTTAATTTTGCCTGCATAAAAAATCATTAGTGGCCGAAGCGGTGGACTTCGGTTCAGCCTTACCTATTCTGACGAGACTAAACATCGGCTATTGATAGAAATACAATGCACCATGAGTAAATAGTAGCCAGATGCTTTGCTCGGCCAATTCTTTTGAATTGTCATGTATAGATGTGGGAATAATTTCAAAGCAACCCAAGGAGGATTTTACATCTAGACGTGCCTCAAGATAAATTATAAGTGATTCGTCAAAACATTGATAACCCTTGGATGTTTGTTGCACTACTAATAACGAATCACCGAAAGCCTCAATATGTATAGCACCTATAGCAAGTAAAAGATTCAATCCGAATAACAACGCATATTCGGCTTTGATTAATCGTGCATATAAATATTCTAAGCGGCATAAGGCTTCAAAAATAGTACCATAAGGAGATATATAAACAACACTAACACTTTGGCCATTGCTACAAATTGAACCATCAAAACATAATCTCCATAGTACTAGAGAGATGAGGCTAATATCACTTAACATGTACCTTGTCTCGGTCTCCAATTGAACTAAGGACGATGTTATCATTTCACACCGGCCATGATTAGATAGTTTCTAAGGACGATAGTTAAGTATCAACCATTACCAGGAGGTCCATGTAGAATTCATCCACTAAAGCATGTATAGCCGAAATAAACAAATAAAATAGCAATAAAATATTTCGGCCCCTTTGTATTAGCAACAAAAAATGAAACTAACCAAATATATAGTGATTTGGTAATACCCTCTCATGATATAGAAAATTATGTTGCATCCATGGATCAAAATGAATCCATGAGGGTAATTGATCATACCTAGGGATGAATTCCATGTCAAAGGCATCAATGGCATGGTTGAAGAAAATGGATGATGTGCTAACCGAAGATTTTGATGTTGTGATGCACACCTTCGGCTTAATTGTTTGTTGCTTCCATCCTTCTCTTTCTTTACTTTTATTGTACTTGTTGCAATAGAAACATGCACATCATTTTTGTTTTGATTGATCCTCTTGGGAACCCATGCCATGTTTTCTTTCTCAACTATTGTGCACTAAGATTTTGTAATTCCTTCTTTTGCCAATATGATAAGCCAAGTGAGCACCTTGGCTGTGATTCTGTTTTGATCAATGGCAATTCTTTTTTGGCCTTGTGCACTCTCAACTTATTTTCTTCAGATTTGGCACTTTGACTCTCAACAATTGATTGCTTCATCTCATTGCCTGTAGTAGCCAATGTCAACACTTTCATTGGATCCTTTTCATTTGAGATCAAATCTTAAGTAGCACTCTTACGACCATCTCTTTTAACACGGTAAACTTGCTTTACCACCTCTTTCTTCTTCCTTGAGCTCTGGACCGATTCCTTATGATTGAAACGGTCTTTGATGTGTGATTGTTCAAATGTTGATCTTCTTGGAGCTGCATAATATTGGTGAGATGGTCTAAAATAAGATGGAGAATGTGCCCTTGTATTACACATGTCCCATGATGGATATGGATCTATATGAGCATAGGGAGGCATCCACGACATTGGCATCGGCGGCCCAAAATAAGGATATGAATATGTTGCATTAAAATTCTCACTTTGCCAATACCGATCCTCATATTTGTGCCTTCGGGGTAATCTTGGTTTCTTTGTATGATTTGGACGATAAGCATTCTTCTCTTCACTCTTCTTTTGATATTTATCCAATAGTTCAGCGAAGGTGATTTTTGATCTCTTATACTTGCGCTTATTTCGGCCTTTGTTTTCTTTTGGTTTGCTTTCATCGATCATTGGCTTTGCTTGCTGCCCCCAGTCCTTGGCGCCTTCATTGTAGCTTCAACAGAATTCTCGGCCTCAAGATGGTGTTCATTATGCTCTTCAACAACTTCTCTTCTTGAAAGCTTGATCCCGTCATCTGCAGTTTTTACCTTCTCTTTAAATGGATCGTCTTGAAGCAGCTGATGCATAAAACTTTTCGCCATCAGGACCAGTCGGAATAGACTGGTCATCTCTTGGTGTCTCGACAAATTTCAATCGTCCTTTTCAATGGCTGATTTAACTATTTGACGAAACATATTGCAATCCTCAAAATTATGCTTAGACGAATCATGCAACTTACAATACATTCGTCCCTGGATTGATGGCTTGACATGGTGATCAAGAATTCTAATGTAATTATTTTCAGCAACAAATCAGATATTTGATCACACATGCTTGAATTGAAGGTATACTTCTTATTGTTTAGCCGGTCTTGCTGTGAAAACGGCTTTGGAGGTAAGCAAATGAATGGTTCAGATTTGGAATCTCCCCATTCGGCTATGCAATGTGTTTTGCACTCTATATCCAATGTCTTTCGATAAGATATCATAATAGCATCGGTTTATCAAAAGAATTTAACCTTGGCTTTAAATTTCTAAAACAAAAATAGTTAGAGCATACATGTCTCAATGGAGACCAAATGCAAGCCAAGTAATAAATAAGCAAAGCTACTTAATTATATATGAACTTTAGGGAAAGCCTTGGCTGCAACAATAAGTCACTGTCGGTCTTCATAAATGGTGCAATGGGTTGACCGATATGCTCAACAACAAATTTATTGTTAACAAGTAAACTACCCTTCTTCATTGGTCTTTCAAAATTACTTGTGAGGATTTGTATAATGGATGCATCAACAATAAAGTTGTGACCAAATCTAAAAATAGGTAAATTACTTGACAGCCATACCTCTTCAAATATGTTGGGAGAGCATGATGGTGGTGCAACTTGAAGAACAACTTGCTCCGTCTTTGGATGGCTCCCCAACACCTTGTCATCATCTTTTTCTTGATTCCGTGCATCATTGCTTTGAAGATCCATGTCAGTCGAACTTTGTTCGCCTACTTGTTCTTGTCCTCGAGGCTTGTAAATTTCTATGGCACGGAACTCATAGGGCAGGAAGTAGGTTCCATTGACTTCAGAAAAATAAAGCATGATTGTTTTTCTATGCTTGCCATGCCCTTTCTCAATAATGCTTGCCTCTTTGGATTTGATGGATTCAGAATATATACTACTTGATTCGGCTTTTTCAACCGAAGCACTTTGATGTTTCGAATCATCCATCTTTTCGTTGATTCTACCAATTGGCAATGCTTCCTTTACTTGAGCCTATTCTTTTCCTTTTTGTTTCTGGCGGCGAGCAGCAAAATTGGCTTTAAGCTTTTTCTCAATTTCAGCCCACTCTATATATGATTGCCCCTCAATGCTTTTAGATTCTTTCGGCAATGACACGTGGTTGTTGCCGAAACTTTGCAATTGTGTAGGGGGTGTATAATATGATATAGTACTAGGTGAAGGCGTATGCATTGTTGTAGAACCATATTTTCTCTTGCCAATTCTATCAATTTTCAAAGATTCATCTTCTTGCAAAACTCTAGCTCTTATTGCATTATAATCAGGAACTAACCCCTTATCATGTTCTTCAAGGCAAAGAGCACTAATCTTGTTATTTCGGGCTATATCCCTTTTTAACATAGCCACTTCCCATTCTGTAAGGGATTGCTCCGCAATATTTTTAGATTCTTTCGGCAATGAGGTGTTGCCGAAATTATGCAGCATAGAGGATGCATCATATGCTACAATATTAGATGATAGCATGTGCACTCCTGGAAATTTTTCACTTATTTGGCTATGACCATGAAGGTGCGGAGCCGAATTATGAGCATCTACAGTTGTATACGGTGCCGAAAAATTACTAACATGAGGTGTAGCATATGACGATTGAGGGTAACTGACCGAATATCTAGTGGTAGCATGGCCAATTCTCCCATCCATCGGCAATGTTGGATTTACATATTGCAAATTAGTTGCCGATGAATAAAAGGGTGAAACACTTTCTTGTATGCTATTGGGAAGTTTAACATGAGGTGTTTCAAATTGCTTAACCAAACTCATCATGTTATTCATCGGCATATGGATTTGTGAGGTTGTCCATGCATGAGAGTTAGGATACATATGTTGTTCGTTGCTAAAATCATAAGAATTGGAAGCATGAATATACATATGTTGTTCGTTGCTAAAATCATAAGAATTGGAAGCATGAAGATTATTTTGCATTGGCCCTTGCGCATAATTAGATGCATAATTGATAAAACTAGGGCTAGCCGATACATTATGCTCATTAGGCGATCTAGCAACAACATATGAATTATTTGCATCTACAAAGGGGAATTGGGTGTTCATATTACCTTTGTAGATAGCAAACCCTAGATGACGATCTCTTCATAGCAAGAACGGGCCAGAGACCGTTCGAAGCTTCGATCCCCAGCGGAGTCGCCAAAAAGTGTGTTCGCACACGAACATGTCACCATGTACCTCCAACACCGAGGGTGATGCACCGCAGCTCACGTCGAAGGAGACCCGTCCGGAAGCGCGGCACGCAGGCAATCCGGCGGGTGCTTTTGATGACCCGAAACCCCACATGCCCGAAAGGGACCCCGTCAGGGCGCGCGGCGGCTATGGGATGCCCTAGGTCGGCCTGACCGCCCCTAGGGCCTCGAGGTTCGCCGCCCTGCAATGAAGAAGAATGAACGAAGAGAACGAGGAAGAAGAAGAACAAGGGAGAAGGAAAAGTAAAGATAAAGATGTAGATATATTTGTTCAATTGTGTGTTTTTTTCAATTGGCCGTCACCTCTTATCTATATAAGAGGCGGATGGACTTCCCGTACAAGAAAAGTACTGGCCTTGTCGTCCAAATCATCAAAATCTAACCAAACTCAGACTTCTCACGACCTCCGGCCCGGATGTCCGGCCCTAGGCCCGGATGATCCGGCCTAGCCTAGTTTTCTGACAGCAGCTCACTATTTTCGCTCTAGAGTCCACATACGACCTCGGATTTGGATGAATGTTATATCAAAATCAACCGTCTCGACGAGACACACAACTTTAATGTTGGACACTTTTAGATCTGAGGTCATCTTTAGGGAGTTTCGGGCTGTTTTCTAAAATTTGTAGCAGAAAAAACTGCCCGGACGTCCGGACTTCTACTCGGACTGTCTGGCCTCCATCCGGATCATCCGGGACATGATCCAGATCATTCGTCTTCAGAGCCAACCTTCTGGTGTCTTGATCCTCCAATTACCCGGATGATCCGGACCCCGGCCCAGATGATCCGGCCAAACATTGATGCAGCACACGGTTTTACCTGTAACTTTTGCAGACGACCTCAGATGGGGACGATCTTTATATCAAAACCGTTTGTTTCGACGAGATGAAGAACTTTGAAATTGTAACTTTTTCCATTAGAGGTCATCTTAATTATGTTGCATGCCATTCTTTAGTCTAGTGTCAACATGAGCATCTCTGAACTTGTCATAACTTTTGCATCCGAGCTCCGTTTTAGACCATCTTCATATCTATCTTGATCTTCTCGAAGAGAGCCATTTCATGGTGACTTTCAACAATAAATTTGAATTAATCTTGACATAGCTTCAAGCTACCTTTGTAACCATGCCACTTTTGAGTGTCAACAATGATATCAATTTCATCAACAGTAACAGATATAGCAATCTGAGGACGTGAGAAATGAATGAATCATTTCTTCTTGATTAGCCTGCGTCCTTTCAAGCACATTATGGTCTCCAGCAAATTCTTCAGACGATTAAGTTCGTCTGGAGACCTTACCCTGCATAAGAAATTAGTTCTTTTTCTTCACCACCCACATCTGGAGGGGTGACAAAGATTTCATCATTCTGCGAGCTCCATAGGAAAATGATGGCATAGAAGCCAGTGCACTTCGTTTCACGGAAGAGTGCTTAGGGTAAGCATATGAATAAGCAGAGAAATTCTTCGAGGACTTATGAACATAATGGTTTGAAGAATAATGCACATATTCATGGCCCTTAGACTTTCCTTGCGAAACAGAAGTGTTAGCACGATGATGTTCATATGAGGATTTTGATCCGCGTGAGGAATTTGATCCATATGAGGATTTGGATCCATATGAAGAATTTGGTCTATATGAAGAATTTGATCTGGGGTTCCTATTCTTCATAGGTGGTGTCATGATGACATTCACCTGAAGATTTTCAAGGCATCTTTTAGGAACCCAGATTTTCTTCATAGGGGGACCGTTCCTGCAGTTATGTAGCAACCAGACCTCAAACAGTCTGATCTCTGTGCATTAGTGTCATCCCTGGATCAGTAATGCTGACACGCACAGTACTTGAAGGATTTATAACAGAGTAGCAATCACACACTTGTTATATCGAATGTCTCAAAAGAGAGCTTATTACAATAAATATGGCTTAAGGCCATCTAATACGATAATAGCGGAAGGCTTGGAAGATAAGTGAGTCCATCAACTCCAATGGCATCCCTGAGTATAGAACCACGACCTAAAGGCACCTTACTCATCGTCTGAAAAGACTGCAACATGAACGTTGCAGCCCGAAAACGGGTCAGCACATGGAATATGCTGGCAATGTAACACATAGAGAGTAATGAAAGAATAAAGCTATACTACATGCATATATGGCTGGTGTAAAAGCTCTATGGTTACAGTTTTGCGTAAAGCCAATTTTTCCCTACTGCAAAGGAATAAATTTTATTTAACTATCATGGTGGTTGTTAAACATTGAGAGTGTAGACACCCCCTCAATCCCAATTAAGCATCATCATTAAAACCCAACAATATTAATTAAAGTAACATGATGAGATTCACATGATAATCCAGGTACTAGATACTCAAGATGTCCATAACCGGGGACACGGCTAACCATGATTAGTTTATACACTCTGCAGAGGTTTGCGCACTTTTCCCCACAAGACTCGATCTCCTCCGTTGTGATTCTCGCACTACATGGTGTTTGAGAAACGGATGACCGAGACATAGTCTTTCAGAAGCGCTAGCACCTTATGATCGGGTAGACAGTTACACCTACTTTCCCCTACATCTTCTAGTCTACCACTGTAAGAGTTTGCACTACTTATTCAACTCTTCTAGAGTCCATAGTAGTTTGTGGCTGCACACAGAAGTTTCTAGCATGACTAATCTCATGATCCCTTTGAGCCTGGGTGGCGGTCCAAAAGAAAAACAGGCAATCATTGGAATACTCAGGTTCCTCAATCCAACCAGATGTGTATTAAAGTTGCCACCTTAAATAAACCATTAAATTAACAATCTCACATCTGTTATGGATACACTCATCCAATCCATGTCTACTAGCATAGCATGGCATAATAAGCAAACGTAGAGGTAACTCCCAAGGGTTTGATAATAAAACATGTAATAGGTACTACCTCATCTACTTCCCAAAACCCACAATTTAATCAAATCCTAATCATGCAATTGTTTGAGGATTGATCTAATGCAAAAAAACTGGGTAGTAAAGAGGTATGATCAAAGTGTTACTTGCCTTGCTGATGATCCGTGAAACCTAGAGATTCAAAGTAGCAAGCAGCGCACTCCGGGTACTCTATCGCAAACAAACAAGCATACAATAAATACTCATCTAATGCATAGGTAAAACTCAAATAAGAGAGCTAACCAAAAAGTTCAACTTAAGATCTCCGGTTTGCAAAAAGAATCAAATCAAACGAAGCAACGAAAGTCAAAGGGCGAAAGAAACAAGCTTTGTTTACTAATATGAACTAAGTCAAATTTTACAGAAGCAAAAACATGTTTGAGTTGGTTAAACGGAAAGAGGGTTTCGAGACGAAACTCTAGGCGCTTGAATCGTCTGATTCCGATAATCGAGCGGAAAGTTATACTAGAACGAAAATCGGATGAGAAATCATGATCAGAAATAATCGTGGAAAATCCGAGAAAAAGAAAAACTAACGAACAGATTAACGAACGAACGTTCGTTAACTGAGACTAAACAGTGAACTCGTCCATTAAAACGAACGAACGGGCAAACGCTCGCTAAATAAATAAACGGGAAAAACCGATTTAGAAAAATGAATCTAGGGTTTCTAAAGAACAACCGGATCGGGTTTAAAAAAAACCAGACCACGGCGGCGGCGGCGGTTACCTCCGGCTCGGCTCTGGTGGGGCTCCGGCAGGACGGCGCGGGTGGCGGGGCTGCGGCGGCGGCGGCGGAAGACGGCGGCGGTGGCGGCTCCTGGCGGCGGCTCGGCGGCGGCGGCGGCTCGGTTGTTGCTGCTGTGGGGCGACGGGTGGTGGGGTGGGGTGGCGGTGGCGGGGTATTTAAGTGGGGGGGGGCTGCTTGGGGGAAGGGGCAAAGCGGCGGGGGGCAGAGGAGTCCGGCTCGGACTCCTAGTCTGGTCGGCAGAGGCGCGGCGCGGGGAAGACGGCGGCGGCGCGGGCTGGCCTGGCGTGGCTGGGCCTTCGGCCCAGTCGGGCGCGGGATTTTTTTTAAAATAATTCCGCCAAACAATAAATAAATAAATAAATAAATATCTAAAAATGCCAAAACAAATTTTCACCGTCTAAATAAAACATTTAGAACAAGATGAACATTTTCTTGGCCCTAAAAATGCAGTTTTGAAAACGTGCAATTTTTCCTACATTCAAATAAAATAGCAAAAACTCCGAAATAAAACTTATTTGATTTTTTTTATTAAATGCTCAATATTTCTTTATTTTGGGAAAGTCATTTTATTCCCTCTCTCATAGTTTTTAATAGAAATAATTGAAGATAAAATAAATAAAATCAAATGATCCTATTTTCAAAATTTGAGAAAACTCAAATATGAAAATAATGAAATCCCGAACTCTCTCCGAGGGTCCTTGAGTTGCGTAGAATTTCTAGGATCAAACCAAAAGCAAATAAAATATGATATGCATTGATGATCTAGTGTATAACATTCCAAATTGAAAATTTGGGATGTTACAAGTTAGTTCCAACATATGGAGCAAATACTTCACCATTCTGATTCTTAAACAGCTTTTAGTTAGAGTAAAATAACTCATCAGAGGAATATGAAGAATCAGAGGTGAAGCCAGATAAATTGCATGGGTCTACAGGAGGTCCTTTCACAGCAACCCATGAGGTTTTGGGGTACTGCTCAGGTTTCCAGTAGGTTCCATCAGCATTGCGTTTCCTCTCAAAGGCAATACCCTCTTTCCTAGGGTTCCTGTTCAAGATCTGCTTTTTGAGCACATCACATAGAGTCTGATGCCCTTTGAGACTTTTGTAAATGCCTGTCACATACAATTCCTTCAACCCTGCAATATCGTCAGTGATGCATGTGGTATCCTCAG
Organism: Triticum dicoccoides; assembly: GCF_002162155.2. NCBI lineage: Eukaryota > Viridiplantae > Streptophyta > Magnoliopsida > Poales > Poaceae > Triticum > Triticum dicoccoides. The sequence goes on from NC_041389.1 coordinate 261,479,030, forward strand.
GTGAGGAATTTGTAACCACAAAGACAGTTGAAGAATTTGCAGCAATAGAAGCATTTGAACATTCAGGTGATGAATTAGCAGATTCACGTTCAATGCATTTAAGACATGGTGGAACAAATTCTTCCTGAGCGGAACTGATCTGTTGAGAAAGCAATGAATCGTTTTCCTTCTGAAGATCTTCATAACACACTTTTAACTTCTCAAGATCTTGCTTTCTCTGAAGAAATTCACAAGAAAGCTTTTCATGATCAGATAGGAGAGTATTATGATGATTTTGAAGGTTGTCAAACTTTGACTGAAGTTTTTGAAGACTATCAGTCAAAGCCTTAGTTCGATCCAATTCCTCACCCAACAAATCATCGCTTTCATCTAGCATGTTTTGAACTTTTTCAAGAACTCTTTGTTGTTTAGTGGCAAGGGAAGCAAGTTTGACATAGCTGGGGCCAAATTCATCACCTGATTCATCATTACTAGATCTGGAAAGGTAGCATTGTGTTACCTTGGTACCCTTTTCCATAAGGCATGGTGAGGAATATGATGATTTAGGTGCGAAAGTCATCTCCTTGAGTGATTCCTCGAAATCCTCAAACCAAGGATAATGACGAGTGCGATGCCCTTCGTAGACCTCAGAGAGTCATTCCCAGATTAGCTTCACATGGTTGAGATGCATGACGTTCCTGAACTGATTTTGGGACAAACAGGAGCGGATGACATCCTTCGCTGTGAGGTTGAGTAGAGTGTACTTGCGAATGTCATGAGCCTCCGCCATCTTGCATAGATCGGTAAGACCAATCTCAGTGACGGTCCACAGTTTGCTGTTCATCGCCATGAGTTGCTTCTTCATCATGGCCTTCCACTTGGGATACTCATGACCATCAAAGATGGGGCAGGACACACTCCTCATTCCTTCAGTCGACATAACTAAAACTCCAGGCGGTTAAACCAAAATCACACAGAACAAGGGAGTACCTTGCTCTGATAACAATTGAAAGTGCGTTATGTCGACTAGAGGGGTGGTGAATAGGCGATTTTTATGAATTCTTCACTGAGGAATTTCAGGGTGAGAAAATTCCTTAGCGAAGAACTACTTGCAGCGGAATAAGTACTCCGGTATAAGCATAACAGAGCAACAACATAGTCATCATGATGAAATGAAAGACAAACACAGAGTACAGAAAGCGTAAACACAAGATAAGCAGGATGAAGACAAACAGACTGAAGAAATAGGTTTGAGGAATTAGAGAAAGTCTTCCGTCAAAGTCTTCAAACAGTAATGATCGGGTAGATCAACACATAACTGAGGAAATGAAAGGGTTGAGGAAATAGAACCAGTTGGCTTGGTGAAGATAACGATTTTGGTAGACCAGTTCCAATTGCTATGACAGTTGTGTGTCTGGTTGGAGCGGCTGAGTATTTAAACTCGAGGACACACAGTCCCGGACACACAGTCCTCACCGTATTCTCCTTGAGCTAAGATCACACAGTCCTCGCCCAACAGTAGTGGTAAGTCTTCACAGGTGACTTCCAAACCTTCACAGACTTGGTCACTCGGCAATCCACAATTCCTCTTGGATGCTCAGACCATGAAGCCTAACCGTCTGGAGGATACACAGTCCTCAAAGGTAACAAGCGTCGGTTCCACATAGGAACAATCTCTTCAGCGATGCTCAATCACTTTGGGGTTTGTAGGTTTGGGTCTGGGATTTGGGTTTTCCTCACTCGATGATTTTCGCTCAAAGTCCTCGGAGGATGGGATGCTCTCAAATGACAAGTGTTAGTTTCTCTCGGAGCAGCCAACCAGCTAGTGGTTGTAGGGGGCAGCTATTTATAGCCTAGGGAGCAGCCCGACATGATAAGACATAAATGCCCTTGTCTAATATGACCGTTAGGTGGTAGGATATTTTGGACAGCTGGCGCATAGCACAGCAACGGTCGGATTTGAGGTTCGAATTCCTCAAGGCTATCATGTTCCTCACTGTGTAGGCAATTTGCACTGGCGAATTCCTAACTCTTCAGTCAGAACAAATTCCTTAGAGACCAGAAGATCTTCGTCTCTGTCACTGAAGAAATTGACTGAACTGATGTGAGATTTCCAATGGCTTCACTCGAAGGATTGGGTAGGTGTAGGATTTTGGGATGAGCATCACTTGGAAATCTGTTTCCTTAGTATTACCTCGACCCCCTTTAACAATACGGTGTTTCCTATGAATCAAGAAGAAGAAAATGAAACTACGAAAACAAAAGTCTTCACGCTTCATAGTCCTCGCATGAATATCCAAGTCTTCACGGTCACACCAATTTCTTCACTTTCAAAGTCTTCAGGAGAACCAAAGTCTTCTGCCGAAGACATTCATTTTTAGGGGTCGACTTTTACTGTAAACATCAAACTCCTCATCGACTTATAGAACCTGTGTATACTCACAAACATATTAGTCCCTTAACCTATAAGTCTTCAATACACCAAAATCACTAAGGGGCACTAGATGCACTTACAGTAAGAGATAGTTATGACATAATCCAGGCAGTAAGCTTACATGGTAAATGACATACGAATTATTGCCGAGAATGGTAAATTGAAAGGAGGTGTACCACCGCTATATTTAAGTTGCCCGGGCATATAAGCAGTTGAAATAATCTGAGAAAGCACTTAAACAATGGGCCCTCATATAACTACAAGACAGTCTTGTGATGAAGTTCATAGGAAAAGTTAAGGAGTCAAATGAATTAGGCAAGCATTTCTTTACGATAGTATAGTAGGGACTGCTGACATATTGGCCAACTCATGTATAGCCTAACAAGTAACAAACAAGCATTCAAATAGCGCAATATAACAAAGCAGACAACTGAACTATTTTTAATTCTGTAGGATTATAGGTTGAGGGCACAAGCCAAGAAAGTAGCCCACACGCATTACATTTCACATGTACTAAAACACACTGGCTTACCATATGTTGTTGTGAAGCCTCGCTGCTGTTGAAATGTTCTTTGAAGAAATTGTCAGCATCCCATGGTTATAAATCTAGTCGTTGTAGTTTATTCTTCCCCCTCTATTTAGGTAATACTAATTTTAATCACATGCACTAGTTTCAATTGATCATCAATGGTTAATCTAAACTAATGGAAGAAGGGTGTTTGCTTACACAACAATATATGTGCTTCACTCTATTTTTATGCTTGTTCGAGGTGCCAGCCCCAAAAGAAAAAAAAATTGCTTGATGGGGTTGGCAGTTCCATAATGAATAGAAGCATGAAAGTAGTCATGCAACTTTCAAAGATCAAGAACACACAAAAAAGTAATGAACATAGGCTCAGAGCAGTGTTGTAATAGCTAGCATCGAAAAATGTACGTTAAAACAAACAAAAAGCAGCGGAACCACAAGCTAGTTTGCTGATGTGTAATTAAGCGTAGAGAACATAGAAGCAGTCTAGTACAATAATTGTAACCAATAGGTGGCATAGAGAACATAGCATGCAAGAATTAAAATAGTAGGCAGTGATATCTAGGAAGTACACTATAGTAATACTTAGGACAAAACAAAAGAATTGTAACTATATGTGCACGGGTTTGTAATTTAGCACATGTAACATGTTCACTGCCACACATTGCATGATAAATTTCTTCAGGGCATCATTCAGTTTTTAATGAGAAGAGTTGTTCTACAGGTGCAAGCAGAATAATGGGTCTCATGAAAAATTGAAATATGCCCTGAAGAAATTCGAAGGTGCGGAGCTTATGCTAAGAAAGTTAACGTAGGCGTCGGCCATTGGATAATAGTACCTGATTCTCGGCGGCATATGGGCATCGTTGTCATATGTGAAAGCTAAGTATCGTCAATGGTGCTCGTGTTGCATTGAGTTTGAGCCGGTTGTGGCCGTTGCTGAAGCGTCTCCGGTGCTTCGGTTGCGGCGCCTGTCGACATACAAGAAAGTTGATCTATGGTAAGTGAACAGTTCCACGATAAAGAAGAGAAAAACCGAAGGAGTACAAATCAAAATAACCTGATGAGGCTACGACATTTGTAAAGCAGGGCCTGTAGAGTTGAATATCGAGATCGTGGAGCGGGTCCGGTGTAGTGGACGAAGGTGTCGACAAAGCACAACAGGTCTGGTGTACAGTGCTTTCGGTGAGGCGGATCTGTTGCGCCAAACGAGTGCTTGTATGAAGGTTCAGCGATGTGGCAGACGAGGGAGTCGGTGAAGGGCCTACACTATGGTGGACGAGGGCACCGGTGAAGTAGATCCGGTGCAGTGGACCATGATGGCGGTTAAGGAGATCTGGACTGATGGACAATCAAGTCGCTGAAGCAGCTCTGGTGTTGTGGTGAGTTGGTAGTTGGTGTTCCAAGGTGCGGAAGGTAGATCCGGCGGGGTGTGAGGTCCACCACTACGGCGGAGGACTAGATTCGGCGGCTTGGGGTTGGGGGAGGAGGCGTGGAGGTGTTCTGTGGAAGAATGGGAAAATAATGGAGTTACCAAACTAGCCCTTTTTCGTTCATGTGGCATGGGTAAAACAGGAATATCATAGGGCTAAATTTTTGGGCGCAAGATATTTCGATGTGAGCAGGAAGTTTGAAAGCTTTTGGCGGCTGAAATTAAGTGTTATGCTCTTGTACGACCAACTATGATATCATGGCCAAGAATTTATTTGTTGTGCATGCAAAAAAAGTGCAAGTTTCAAAAATCATTGTCTCCAACTCGAAACTTAGATTGTGCATTAAATTCAAATATGGATCATTGAGCTAGTGGAAGCAAATACCATCATATGCTCCAATCCAAATGAAATTTCAAATGTGTTTATCCTAAATATGATGACAAAAACAAAAATGTGTATGTGTATGAATAAAGTGGATGATTATAAGTTTTAAACATGACCGTATGTGTATGTCTCTAGGATTGATATATGAATTTGAAATCATGAAATCCTAGCTGAAAAAATGTACCCCCATTTAAATGAATTACAAAAGCTAATAATGGACTCAAATTCCAAAATTCCAATCTTACATTTGTAATTCTGGTACTTCAAAGTATACCACGCATGTTCAAGAGTATTGTTATCTCATAGTCCAAACCGTGAAACAAATTGATCAACCATGAGTGCACACACTATTGACAATATATATCTCAATTTAGCTTATGTCTCTCAGATATAGACACCTCACTCTTTATCAGAATCCCATCACCTCGTCCCCCCCCACAAGCCTTTCTCTCCCCCGAACAGAAACGCGGGAGCACATTAACCCCCCCTCTCTTCTAAGTCCGAACCTCAATATAGGTCTCTATCATTTTTGTCTGTCGGGCATGCACACATCTCTTCCCCCATGCTCTAGGTCTCCTAGCATCTCCCTTTCCCAAGCACACGCACTATATAGCAATGTATCTGTCCCATACACACAAAATGTCGCCCCCAAACGTCTATCTCCCATGTTATGTGGTTCTCGCACACTCTCCACAATCTCTCTATCTCCCTCTTGCATTAATTGATACACACCTCACTCACCACCCCCACTACGCATAAGCACCCTTTGTCTCCTTGTGTACCACTCTCCTCTTTCTATCTCTCCTGCATGCGGACCCGACCCAACTCCTTGCCTATATACATATAAGTCGTGACTCTTTCCATAGCTCCCTAGCGCATCATCGATCTCAATCTCGCACGTTGTTCTCTCCCCCATCTATTCTAGACCTCTCATGAAGTCTCTATCACGCACATGATGACTCGCTTTCCTTTTGTTTCCCTACATAGGCCACTTTCGAACAACATCAACCTTGTCTCCCTATCTATATGCCACTTCCGCACACAAACGACCCCTCTCTCTCCCCCTCTCTTCCTGTCTATCTCCCTCTCTCTCTCACGCACCCCTCTCTCACACACACTCGATGTCTCGTCTGCTACCCACCCGCACCCATGCTATCTTTCTGCTACTGAAAGTGCAAGTAATCCCCGGGTGGTTTTGGTAATTCATAACAACATATAGCTCATTGATACGTCTCCAACGTATCTATAATTTTTGATTGTTCCATGCTACTATATTACCCATTTTGGATGTTTATGGGCTTTACTTTACACTTTTATCTCATTTTTGGGACTAACCTACTAACTGGAGGCCCAGCCCGAATTACTATTTTTTTGCCTATTTCAGTGTTTCGAAGAAAAGGAATATCAAACAGAGTCCAAACGGAATGAAACCTTCGTGACCGATCTTTTTGGAACAAACGCAATCCAGGAGACTTGGAGTGGACGTCAAGCAGCGAACGAGGCGACCACGAGGGTGCCCGGCGCGCCCTAAGGGGGTGGGCACGTCCCCCACCCTCGTGGGCGCCTCGAGCATAAACCGACCTACTTCTTCCTCCTATATATATCCACCTACCCCGAAAACATCCAAGAGCGCCACGAAAAACTATTTCCACTGCCGCAACCTTTTGTATCTGCAAGATCCCATCTTGGAGCCTTCGTCGGCGCTCCATCGGAGGGGGAATCGACCATGGAGGGCCTCTACATCATCTCCAAGGCCTCTTCGATGAGTTGTGAGTATTTTACCACAGACCTTCAGGTCCATAGTTATTAGCTAGATGGCTTCTTCTCTCTCTTTGAATCTCAATACAAAGTTCTCCTCGATCTTCTTGGAGATCTATTAAATGTAACTCTTTTTGCGGTGAGTTTGTAGAGATTCGATGAATTGTGGGCTTATGATCAAGTTTATATATGAGAAATAATTGAATCTTCTCTGAATTCTTGCATGTGTGATTCGTTATCTTTGCAAGTCTCTTCGAATTATCAGTTTGGTTTGGCCTACTAGATTGATCTTTCTTGCAATAGGAGAAGTGATTAGCTTTGGGTTCAATCTTGCATTGTCCTTTCCCAGTGATAGTAGGGGCAGCAAGGCACGTATTGTATTGTTGCCATCGAGGATAAAAAGATGGGGTTTATGTCATATTGCATGAGTTTATCCCTCTAATCATGTCATCTTTCTTAATGCGTTACTCTGTTCTTCATGAACTTAATACTCTAGATGCAGGCAGGAGTCGGTCGATGTGTGGAGTAATAGTAGTAGATGCAGAATCGTTTCGATCTACTTGTCATGGACGTGGTGCCTATATACATGATCATGCCTAGATATTCTCATAACTATGCACTTTTCTATCAATTGCTCGACAGTAATTTGTTCACCCACCGTAATACTTATGCTATCTTAAGAGAAGCCACTAGTAAAACCTATGGCCCCCGGGTCTATCTTTTATCATATAAGTTTCCCATCTACTTTTATTTGCATCTTTTTCTTTTCAATCTATATCATAAAAATACCAAAAATATTTATCTTATCTTATTATCTCTATCAGATCTCACTTTTGCAAGTTACCATGAAGGGATTGACAACCCCTTTATCACGTTGGTTGCGAGGTTCTTGTTTGTTTGTGTAGGTGTGTGGGACTTTTGAGGAGCCTCCTACTGGATTGATACCTTGGTTCTAAAAAACTGAGGGAAATACTTACACTTCTTTGCTGCATCACCCTTTCCTCTTCAAGGGAAGACCAACGTAGTGCTCAAGAGGTAGCAAGAAGGATTTCTGGCACCGTTGCAGGGGAGGTCTTCGCTCAAGTCAAGACATACCAAGTACCCATCACAAACTCATCTCCCTCGCATTATATTATTTGCCATTTTCCTCTCGTTTTCCTGTCCCCCACTTCACCCTTGCCATTTTATTTCCATCTCTTTTCTGTTCGCCTCTCTTTCTTTCGCTTGCTTCTTGTGTGCCTATTTGCCCTTATGGCTTTGCCTAAGAACATTGATCTCCACCTTAAAAGGTTGGATGAAATTGAATTAAATATTAGGAGCTTTATGACTTTACAATTTGAGCACAACAGTTTCTTTCGAAAAGAGCTTAAAGAACAAAAAAACTTCATCGAATACATGAATAAAGAGCTTGATGATATGTTTAAAGAGTTGTATGGCTTGAATTCCCAGATTGCTCGTCTTGAAAAATCTATAGCCCAAATTTCTGATAAGCAAGCCACCTAGTCAATAAGATGGCTGCCAAACCAGAAGGGTTAGGGGAAAATAATGATGAAGATCTAAAAGTTATTGATGTATCCCCTATTAAATGTTTGTTTTGCAATATGAATCTTGATAATGATGGGACTGGAGATGAGTCAACTTTAGTTAAAAGGCGTCCCAATTATTCAGAGTTTTTAAATCTTGATGCTAAATTTGGTAAAAGTGGGATTGGAGAGGTCAAAACTTTACATAGTATTGAACCCACTATTATGGATTTCAAGGAATTTAATTATGATAATTGTTCTTTAGTATATTGTATTTCCTTATTGCAATCCGTGTTGAATTCTCCTCATGCTTATAGTCAAAATAAAGCTTTTACCAAGCATATTGTCGATGCTTTGATGTAGTCTTATGAGGAAAAACTTAATTTGGAAGTTTCTATACCTAGAAAACTTTATGATGAGCGGGAACCTACTATAAAAATGAAAATTAAAGATCATGAATGCTATGCTTTATGTGATTTGGGTGCTAGTGTTTCCACGATTTCGAAAACTTTATGTGATGTGCTAGGCTTCCATGATTTTGATGATTGCTCTTTAAACTTGCACCTTGCGGATTCCACCATTAAGAAACCTATGGGAAGGATCAATGATGTTATTATTGTTGCAAATAGGAATTATGTGCCCGTAGATTTTATCGTTCTTGATATAGATTGCAATCTTTCATGTCCTATTATTCTTGGTAGACCTTTCCTTAGAACGATTAGTGCAATTATTGATATGAAGGAAGGGAATATTAGATTCCAATTTCCATTAAGGAAAGGCATGGAACACTTCCCTAGAAGGAAAGTTAAATTACCTTATGAATCTATTATGCGTGCCACTTATGAATTGAATGCCAAAGATGGCAACACTTAGATCTATTCTCGCTTTTATGCCTAGCTAGGGGCGATAAACGATAGCGCTTGTTGGGAGGCAACTCAATTTTATTTGTGTTCCTTGCTTTTGATTCTGTTTAGTAGTAAATATTTCATCTAGCTTCTCTTTAGATGTGGTTTTATGTTTTAATTAGTGTTTGTGCCAAGTAGAACCTATAGGGTAACCTACGGTGATAGTTAATTTGATTCTGCTGAAAAACAGAAACTTTTGCGCGCACGAGAATAAATTTAGTAAATCACAGAAACGTGATTTGGCTTTAATTGTTTTTTCTGTAGATCAATAGACAAATTTCCCAGGACTTCCTATTTTTTAGCAGTTTTAGAGTTCCAGAAGTATTTGAAAGTTACAGATTGCTACAGACTGTTCTGTTTTTGACAGATTCTGTTTTTCGTGTGTTGTTTGCTTTTTTTGATGCATCTATGGCTAGTATCGGGGTGTATGAACCATAGAGAAGTTATAATACAGTAGGTTTAACACCAATATAAATAAAGAATGAGTTCATCACAGTACCTTATGTGGTGATTTTTCTTTGTTGCACTAACGGAGCTCATGAGATTTCCTGTTGAGTTTTGTGTTGTGAAGTTTTCAAGTTTTGGGTAAAGATTTGATGGACTATGGAATAAGGAGTGGCAAGAGCCTAAGCTTGGGGATTCCCATGGCACCCCAAGATAATCCAAGGACGACCAAAAGCCTAAGCTTGGGGATGCCCCGGAAGGCATCCCCTCTTTCGTCTTCGTTTATCGGTAACTTTACTTGGAGCTATATTTTTATTCACCACATGATATGTGTTTTGCTTGGAGAGTCTTGTATGATATTAGTCTTTGCTTTTTAGATTACCACAATCATCCTTTCTGTACACACCTTTTGGGAGAAACCCACGTGATTTGGAATTTATTAGAATACTCTATGTGCTTCACTTATATCTTTTGAGCTAGATAATTTTGCTCTAGTGCTTCACTTATACTTTTTAGAGCACGGCGGTGGCTTAATTTTGTAGAAATTGTTGATCTCTCATGCTTCACTTATATTATTTTGAGAGTCTTTTAGAACAGCATGGTATTTGCTATGGTTATAAATTTGGTCCTAGAATGATGGGCATCCAAGTTGGGTATAATAAAGATTATCATAGGAAGTGAATTGGATGCTATGATCAATTTGATGCTTGATAATTGTTTTGAGATATAGAGGTGGTGATATTAGAGTCATGCTAGTTGAGTAATTGTGAATTTAAAGAATACTTGTGTTGAAGTTGGCAAGTCCCGTAGCATGCACATATGGTAAAAGTTGTGTAACAAATTTATTGCATGGAGTGCTCTTTTGATTGCCTTCCCTTGTGTGGAGGTCGGGCGCGCGCGATGGTTAACTCCTACCAACCTCCCCCCTAGGAACATGCTTAGTAGTACTTTGCTTCGAGGGCTAATAAAACTTTTGCAATAAGTATATGAGTTCTTTATGACTAATGTGAGTCCATGGATTATACGCACTTTTACCTTTCCATCATTGCTAGCCTCTTTGGTACCGTGCATTGCCCTTTCTCACCTTGAGAGTTGGTGCAAACTTCGCCGGTGCATCCAAACCCCGTGATACGATACGCTCTATCACACATAAACCTCCTTATATCTTCCTCAAAATAGCCACCATACCTACCTATTATGGCATTTCCATAGCCATTCCGAGATATATTGCCTTGCAACTTTCCACCGTTCCGTTTATCATGACACGCATCATCATTGTCATATTGCCTTGCATGATCATGTATTCGACATCGTATTTGTGGCAAAGACAACATGCATAAATTTTCATACATGTCACTCTTGATTCATTGCCCATTCCGGTACACCGCTCGAGGCATTCATATAGAGTCATATCTTGTTCTAGTTTTGAGTTGTAACTCATGAGTTGTAAATAAACAGAAGTGTGATGATCATCATTATTAGAGCATTGTCCCTTATAAAAAAAGAAGAAAGGCCAAAAAAAAGAAAGGCCAAAGAAAAAAAGAAAAATAAAAGAAAGTCCAAAAAAAGAAAGGCCCAAAAAAATAAAATAAAATAAATAAATAAGGGGGCAATGTTACTATCCTTTTCCACACTTGTGCTTCAAAGTAGCACCGTGTTCTTCATATAGAAAGTCTCTTATGTTGTCACGTTCATATACTAGTGGGAATTTTTCATTATAGAACTTGGCTTGTATATTCCTACGATGGGCTTCCTCAAAGTGCCCTAGGTCTTCCTGAGAAAGCAAGTTGGATGCACACCCACTTAGTTTCTTTTGTTGAGCTTTCATACATTTATAGCTCTAGTGCATCCGTTGCATGGCAATTCCTACTCCTCATGTTGACATCAATTGATGGGCATCTCCATAGCCCGTTGATTAGCCTCGTCAATGTGAGACTTTCTCCTTTTTGTCTTCTCCACACAACCTACATCATCATATTCTATTCCACCCATAGTGCTATATCCATGGCTCACGCTCATGTATTGCGTGAGTGTTGAAAAAGCTGAAGCGCATTAAAAAGTATGAACCAATTGCTTGGCTGAAACCGGGGTTGTTCTTGATGGGAGTATTTTATGTGATGAAAATGAAGCATAGCCTAACTATATGATTTTGTAGGGATGAACCTTCTAATGCCATCATATTTTGAAAAGACATGATTGCTTAGTTAGTATGCTTGAAGTATTACTATTTCGTCAATATGAACTTTCATTTTGAATCATTTGGATCTGAACATTCATGCCACAATAAAGAAAATTACATTGATAATTATGCTAGGTAGCATTCCACATCAATTTTTTTATCATTTACCTACTCAAGGACGAGCAGGAATTAAGCTTGGGGATGCTTGATACGTCTCCAACGTATCTATAATTTTTGATTGTTCCATGCTATTATATTACACGTTTTGAATGTTTATGGGCTTTACTTTACACTATTATATCATTTTTGGGACTAACCTACTAACCGGAGGCCCAACACGAATTGTTGTTTTTTTGCCTATTTCAGTGTTTCGAAGAAAAGGAATATCAAACGGAGTCCAAACAGAATGAAACCTTGGGGAGCGATCTTTTTGGAACAAACACAATCCAGGAGACTTGGAGTGGACTTCAAGTAGCGAACGAGGCGGCCACAAGGGTGCCCGACGTGCCCTAAGGGGGTGGGCGCACCCCCACCCACGTGGGCCCCTCGAGCGTCAACCGACCTAATTCTTCCTCCTATATATCCACGTACCCCGAAAACATCCAAGAGCACCACAAAAAACTATTTCCACCATTGCAACCTTCTGTATCTGCGAGATCCCATCTTGGAGCCCTTGCCGGCGCTCCGCCGGAGGGGGAATCGACCATGGAGGGCCTCTACATCATCTCCAAGGCCTCTCCGATGAGTTGTGAGTAGTTTACCACAGACCTTCAGGTCCATAGTTATTAGCTAGATGGCTTCTTCTCTCTCTTTTAATCTCAATACAAAGTTCTCCTCGATCTTCTTGGAGATCTATTCGATGTAAGTCTTTTTGTGATGTGTTTTTCGAGATCCGGTGAATTGTGGGTTTATGATCAAGTTTATCTATGAGAAATAATTGAATCTTTTCTGAATTCTTTTATGTGTGATTGGTTATCTTTGCAAGTCTCTTCGAATTATCAGTTTGGTTTGGCCTACTAGATTGATCTTTCTTGCAATGGGAGAAGTGCTTAGCTTTGGGTTCAATCTTGCGGTGTCCTTTCCCAGTGACAACAGGGGCAGCAAGGCACATATTGTATTCTTGCCATTGAGGATAAAAAGACGGGGTTTATGTCATATTGCATGAGTTTATCCCTCTACATCATGTCATCTTTCTTAATGCGTTACTCTATTCTTCATGAGCTTAATACTCTAGATGCAGGCATGAGTCGATCGATGTGTGGAGTAATATTAGTAGATGCAGAATCGTTTCGATCTACTTGTCATGGACGTGATGCCTATATACGTGATCATGCCTAGATATTCTCATAACTATGCACTTTTCTATCAATTGCTCGATAGTAATTTGTTCACCACCGTAATACTTATGCTATCTTAAGAGAAGCCACTAGTGAAACCTATGGCCCCCGGGTCGATCTTTTATCATATAAGTTTCCCATCTACTTTTATTTGCATCTTTTACTTTTCAATATATATCATAAAAATACCAAAAATATTTATCTTATCTTATTATTTCTATCAGATCTCACTTCCGTAAGTTACCATGAAGGGATTGACAACCCCTTTATCGCGTTGGTTGCGAGGTTCTTGTTTGTTTGTGTAGGTGCGTGGGACTTTTGAGAGCCTCATACTGGATTGATACCTTGGTTCTCAAAAACTAAGGGAAATACTTATGCTACTTTGCTGCATCACCCTTTCCTCTTCAAGGGAAAACCAACGCAGTGCTCAAGAGGTAGCACTCATTGAGCTAGTATCCTCTCAAGATGAATATTTCAGGAAGTTCAATGAATGGCATGGCATGGAGTAGAAATGTGGACCACTCAAAATGCTAAGGACACATATTGGCAAAAGTTAAAGACTCTTCATTTTGTTTTAAGTGATCCAAGACCACATTGAGTCCATAGGAAATCCAATACTAATAAAAGGGGATGAGGTGTTGCTTAATGGCTTGCTTGCACAAATGATTAATGATATATATTTCTCCAAAACCCTCAACCACTTTCTCTATCCAAATATGTCAAAACCCTAAACTCCAACTCGGCCCCATCGATTCTTTCTATCTGACGCCATCGAGTTCATATGACATAGCCACTGCTAGAAACCCTAGCAATTCGGTCTCACTGATACATGTCTCGGTCTCACCGAGATGGCCTTGCCAACGCTCTATGACTTGTTGCATTTATTTTGGTCTCATCAAGTTATGCAATCGGTCTCACCTAGTTGGCTTGAAGTTCTCTCAAATCATCTTTCCACCATATCCAAATCTGTTAGAGAGAGTTGAGTGTTGGGGAGACTATCGATGCACAAGAGGAAGGAGTTCATCATCAACACACCGTCTATTACCTTTTGGAGAGTGGTGTCTCCTAGATTGGTTAGGTGTAGCTTGGGAGCCTCTGCCAAGTTGTGGAGTTGAACCAAGCAGTTTGTAAGGGCAAGGAGATCGCCTACTTCGTGAAGATCTACCCGAGTGAGGCAAGTCCTTCGTGGGAGATGGCCATGGTGGGATAGACAAGGTTGCTTCTTCATGGACCATTCGTGCGTGGAGCACTCCATGGACTCGCGCAACCGTTACTCCTCATGGGTTGAAGTCTCCATCAACGTGTATGTACGATAGCACCACCTATCGGAACAATGCCAAAAATCTTCGTGACTTCATTGAGTTTGCACTCTCCAAAACCTTCCCTTTACCTTCATATGCAATTTTTTACTTTCGGCTACTACACTTAGAATTGCATGTGTGATTGACTGCTTGACTTGTGTTAATTGCTAAAATCTTTCCACAACTAAAATTGGGAAAATGTTGGATTTTTATTTGGTCAAGTATTCTAATCACCCCCTCTAGAGGTACTTGATGTCTACGACACAACCTTCTTCTTGTAGACGTTGTTGGGACTCCAAGTGCAGAGGTTTGTAGGACAGTAGCAAATTTCCCTCAAGTGGATGACCTAAGGTTTATCAATCCGTGGGAGGCATAAGATGAAGATGGTCTCTCTCAAACAACCATGCAACCAAATAACAAAGAGTCTCTTGTGTCCCCAACACACCCAATACAATGGTAAATTGTGTAGGTGCACTAGTTCGGCGAAGAGATAGTGATACAAGTGCAATATGGATAGTAAATATAGGTTTTTGTAATCTGAAATTATAAAAACAGCAAGGTGGCAAGTGGTAAAAGTGAGCACAAACGGCATTGCCATGCTTAGAAACAAGGCCTAGGGTTCATACTTTCACTAGTGCAAGTTCTCTCAACAATGATAACATAATTGGATCATATAACTATCCCTCAACATGCAACAAAGAGTCACTCCAAAGTCACTAATAGGGGAGAACAAACGAAGGGATTATTGTAGGGTACGGAACCACCTCGAAGTTATTCTTTCCGATCAATCCATTGGGCTAGCCCTAGAGTTCGTAGTAAAATAACACCTCAAGACACACATTAACAAAAACCCTAATGTCACCTAGATACTCCAATGTCACCTCAAGTATCCATGGGTATGATTATACGATATGCATCACACAATCTCAAATTCATCTATTCAACCAACACAAAGAACTTCAAAGAGTGCCCCAAAGTTTCTACCGGAGAGTCAAGACAAAAATGTGTGCCAACCCCTATACATAAGTTCACAAGGTCACTAAACCCGCAAGTTGATCACCAAAACATACATCAAATAGATCGCGTGAATATCCCATTGTCACCACAGATAAGCACATGCAAGTGATACGTTCCGTCATATCTACTTTTCCAAACACTTTTGCCCTTGTTTTGGACTCTAACTTGCATGATTTGAATGAAACTAACCCGAACTGACATTGTTTTCAGCAGAATTGCCATGGTGTTATTTTTGTGCAGAAATAAAAGTTCTCGGAATAACCTGAAAATCCACGGAGCAACTTTTTGGATTTAATAAAAAATATTGGCCAAAGAATCAACATCAGGGGCCCACACATTGTCCACGAGGGTGGGGGACGCCCCCTAGGGCGCGCCCCCTGGCTCATGAGCCCCCTGAAGCTCCACTGACCTCAACTCCAACTCCATATATTCACGTTCGGGGAGAAAAAATCAGAGAGAAGAATTCATCGCGTTTTATGATACGGAGCCACCGCCAATCCCTAAACTCTCTTGGGAGGGCTGATCTGGAGTCCGTTCAGGGCTCCGAAGAGGGGAATCCATCGCCATCATCATCATCAACCATCCTCCATCACCAATTTCATGATGCTCACCGCCGTGCGTGAGTAATTCCATCGTAGGCTGGCTGGACAGTGATGGGTTGGATGAGATTTACCATGTAATCAAGTTAGTTTTGTTAGGGTTTGATCCCTAGTATCCACTATGTTCTGAGATTGATGATGCTATGACTTTGCTATGCTTAATGCTTGTCATTAGGGCCCGAGTTCCATGATTTCAGATCTAAACCTATTATGTTTTCATGAATATATGTGAGTTCTTGATCCTATCTTGCAAGTCTATAGTCACCTATTATGTGTTATGATCAGTTAACCCCGATGTGACAATAATCGGGATACCTACTGGTGATGACCGCAGTTTGAGGAGTTCATGTATTCACTAAGTGTTAATGCTTTGGTCCGGTACTCTACTAAAAGGAGGCCTTAATATCCCTTAGTTTCCAATAGGACCCCGCTACCACGGGAGCGTAGGACAAAAGATGTCATGCAAGTTCTTTTCCATAAGCACGTATGACTATATTTGGAATACATGCCTACGTTACATTGAATAACTGGAGCTAGTTCTATGTCACCCTATGGTATAACTATTACATGAGGAATCACATCCGACATAATTATCCATCACACAATCTCAAATTCATCTATTCAACCAACACAAAGAACTTCAAAGAGTGCCCCAAAGTTTCTACCGGAGAGTCAAGACGAAAAGGTGTGCCAACCCCTATGCATAAGTTCACAAGGTCACTGAACCCGCAAGTTGATCACCAAAACATACATCAAGTAGATCACGTGAATATCCCATTGTCACCACAGATAAGCACATGCAAGACATACATCAAGTGTTCTCAAATCCTTAAAGACTCAATTCGATAAGATAACTTCAAAGGGAAAACTCAATCCATTACAAGAAGGTAGAGGGGGAGAAATATCATAAGATCCAACTATAATAGCAAAGCTCGCAGTACATCAAGATCATGCCATATCTAGAACACGAGAGCGAGAGAGAGAGAGAGAGAGAGAGAGAGAGAGAGAGAGAGAGATCAAACACATAGCTACTGGTACATACCCGCATCCCTGAGGGTGAACTACTCCCTCCTCATCATGGAGAGCGCCGAGATGATGAAGATGGCCACCGGTGATGGATTCCCCCTCCGGCAGGGTGCCAAAATGGGCTCCCAAGATGTTTTTGGTGGCTACAGAGGCTTGCGGTGGCGGAACTCCTGATCTAGGTTTCTTTCTAGAGGTTTGGGTATTTATAGGAGGGTTGGCGTCGAGAACAAGTCAAGAGGACCCACGGGTTGTCCACCAGGCAGGGGGCGCCCTAGGAGGGGGGGAGCCCTTCATCCTCCTGGGCCCCATGGGACTCCTCTACAGTAACTTTTTGTTCCATTATTATTTATATTTTCCAGAAAAAATCTCCGTTGATTTTCAGCGCATTCCGAGAACTTTTATTTCTGCACAAAAACAACACCACGATAGTTCTGCTGAAAATAGCGTCAGTCCGGGTTAGTTCTAACCAAATCATACCAAAATCATGTAGAAATATTATAAACATGGCATGAATACATCAAAAATTATATATACGTTGGATACGTATCAAGCATCCCCAACCTTAATTCCTGCTCGTCCTCGAGTAGGTAAATCATAAAAACAAATCTTTTGATGTGGAATGCAACCTAACATATTTATCAATGTAATCTTCTCTATTGTGGCAAGAATATTCAGATCTGAAAGATTCAAGACAAAAGTTTAATATTGACATAAAAACAATAATACTTCAAGCATACTAACAAAGCAATCATGTCTTCTCAAAATAACATGGCCAAAGAAAGCTATCCTTACAAAATCATATAGTCTGTCTATGCTCTATCTTCATCATACAAAATATTTAATCATGCACAACCCCGATGACAAGCCAAGCAATTGTTTCATACTTTTGATGTTCTCAAACTTTTTCAATCTTCACGCAATACATGAGCGTGAGCCATGGACATAACACTATAGGTGGAATAGAATGGTGGTTGTGGAGAAGACAAAAAAGGAGAAGATAGTCTCACATCAACTAGGCGTATCAACTGGCTATGGAGATGCCCATCAATAGATATCAATGTGAGTGAGTAGGGATTGCCATGCAACAGATGCACTAGAGCTATAAGTGTATGCAAGCTAAACAAGAAAAGTAAGTGGGTGTGCATCTAACTTGCTTGCTCATGAAGACCTAGGGCACTTTTGAGGAAGCCCATCATTTGTATATACAAGCCAAGTTCTATAATGAAAAATTCCCGCTAGTATATTAAAGTGACAACATAGGAGACTCTCTATCATGAAGATCATGGTGCTACTTTGAAGCACAAGTGTGGTAAAACGATAGTAGCATTGCCCCTTCTCTCTTTTTATCTCATTTTTTATTTGGGCCTTTCTCCTTTTTTATGGCCACTTTTTTATTTAGTCCGGAGTCTCGTCCCGCCTTGTGGGGGAATCATAGTCTCCATCATCCTTTCCTCACTTGGACAATGCTCCAATAATGAAGATCATCACACTTTTATTTACTTACAACTCAAGAATTACAACTCGATACTTAGAACAAAATATGACTCTATGTGAATGCCTCTGGCGGTGTACCGGGATGTGCAATGAATCAAGAGTGACATGTATAAAAAATTATGAATGGTGGCTTTGCCACAAATACGATGTCAACTACATAATCATGCAAAGCAATATGACAATGATGAAGCGTGTCATAATAAATGGAATGCTGGAAAGTTGCATGCCAATATATCTCGGAATGGTTATGGAAATGCCATAATAGGTAGGTATGGTGGATATTTTGAGGAAGGTATATGGAACCGGTGAAAGTTGCGCGGTACAAGAGCGGCTAGCAATGGTGGAAGGGTGAGAGTGCGTATAATCCATGGACTCAACATTAGTCATAAAGAACTCACATACTTATTGCAAAAATTTATTAGTTATCGAAACGAAGTACTACACGCATGCTCCTAGGTGGATATATTGGTAGGAAAAGACCATCGCTCGTCTCCTACCGCCACTCATAAGGAAGATAATCAATAAATAAATCATGCTCCAACTTCATCACATAATGGTTCACCATACGTGCCTGCTACGGGAATCACAAACTTTAACACAAGTATCTCTCAAATTCACAACTACTCTACTAGCATGACTCTAATATCACCATCTCCATATCTCAAAACAACCACAAAGAATCAAACTTCTCATAGTATTCAATGCACTTTATATGAAAGTTTTTAGTATACCTATCTTGGATGCCCATCATATTAGGACTAATATTATAACCAAAGCAAATTACTATGATGATCTAAAATACTCTCAAAATAATATAAGTGAAGCATGAGAGATCATTTATTTCTTCAAAATAAAACTACCATCGTGCTCTAAAAAGATATAAGTGAAACACTAGAGCAAACGACAAACTACTCCGAAAGATATAAGTGAAGATCAATGAGTAGTCGAATAATTATGTAACTATGTGAAGACTCTCTAACATTTAAGAATTTCAGATCTTGGGATATTATTCAAACATAAATAAAAACAAAATAAAATAAAACGATGCTCAAAGCAAAACACATATCATGTGGTGAATAAAAATATAGCTCCAAGTAAAGTTACCGATGAACGAAGACGAAAGAGGGGATGCCTTCTGGGGCATCCCCATGCTTAGGATTTTGGTTGTCCTTTAATATTACCTTGGGGTGCCTTGGGCATCCCCAAGCTTAGGCTCTTGCCACTCCTTATTCCATAGTCCATCGAATCTTTACCCAAAACTTGAAAACTTCACAACACAAAACTCAACAGTAAACTCGTAAGCTCCGTTAGTATAAGAAAATAAATCACCACTTTTGGTACTGTTGTGAACTAATTTTAAATTCATATTGATGTGATATCTACTGTATTGCAAGTTCTGTATGGTTCATAATCTCCGATACTACACATAGATTCATCAAAATAAGCAAACAACACATAGAAAACAGAATCTGTCAAAAACAGAACAGTATATAGTAATATGTTACTCTCGAATTCTTCTGTAACTCCAAAAAATCTGGAATAAATTGAAGGACGTGAGGAATTTGTCTATTAATCTTCTGAAAAAAGAATCAACTTAAAATCACTCTTCTGTTAAACATTACAATTATTCTCGTGAGCGCAAAGTTTATGTTTTTACAGCAAGATCGCATTAACTTTCACCCAAGTCTTCCCAAAGGCCCTACTTGGAACTTTATTGAAACAAAAGCTATAAAACATGATTACTACAGTAGCTTAATCATGTGGACACACAAAAACAGTAGGGGTAAATATTGGGTTGTCTCCCAACAAGCGCTTTTCTTTAACGCCTTTCTAGCTAGGCATGATGATTTTGCTCACATAAAAGATAAGAATTGAAATATAATGGGAGCATCATGAAGAATATGACTAACACATTTAAGTCTAACCCACTTCCTATGAATAGGGATTTTGTGAGCAAACAACTTAGGGAACAATAATCAACTAGCATAGGAAGACAAAACAAGCATAACTTCAAGATTTTCAACGCATAGAGAGGAAACTTGATATTATTGCAATTCCTACAAGCATATATTCCTCCCTCATAATTTTCAGTAGCATCATGAATGAATTCAACAATATAATAATCACACAAATCATTCTTTTCATGATATACAAGCATATAAATTTTATTACTCTCCGCATAAGAAAAATTCTTCTCATTCGGAATAGTGGGAGTATCATAAAAACTTGCATACTATAAATTGTTTCCACATTAAAAGAGTAATGTTCAGAAAAAGGGTAATCATAATCATGACAAGTTTTATAAATATAATCATTGCTACTTTTTATAGCATAAGTATCATCACAATAATCATCATAGATAGGAGGCATGCTATCATCATAATATATTTTCTCATAAAACTTGGGGGACAAAAAAATATCATATTTATCAAACATAGCTTCCCCCGAGCTTGTGGCTTTCCATATCATTAGCATCATGGATACTCAAGGAATTCATACTAACAGCTTTGCAATCATGCTCATCATTCACATATTTAGTGCCAAACATTCTAATGCATTCTACTTCTAACACTTGAGCACAATTTTCCTTTCCATCATTTTCCCGAAAGATATTAAAAAGATGAAGCATATGAGGCACCCTCAAGTCCATTTTATTGTAGTTTTATTTTATAGACTAAACTAGTGATAAAAAAAGAAACTAAAAGATTCTATTGCAAGATCTAAAGATATACGTTCAAGCACTAACCTCGCCGGCAATGGTGCTAGAAAAGAGCTTGATGTCTACTACACAACCTTCTTCTTGTAGACGTTGTTGGGACTCCAAGTGCAGAGGTTTGTAGGACAGTAGCAAATTTCCCTCAAGTGGATGACCTAAGGTTTATCAATCCGTGGGAGGCATAGGATGAAGATGGTCTCTCTCAAACAACCCTGCAACCAAATAACAAAGAGTCTCTTGTGTCCCCAAAACACCCAATACAATGGTAAATTGTATAGGTGCACTAGTTCGGCGAAGAGATGGTGATACAAGTGCAATATGGATAGTAGATATAGGTTTTTGTAATCTGAAATTATAAAAACAGCAAGGTAGCAAGTGATAAAAGTGAGCACAAACGGTATTGCAATGCTTCGAAACAAGGCCTAGGGTTCATACTTTCACTAGTGCAAGTTCTCTCAACAACAATAACATAATTGGATCATATAACTATCCCTCAACATGCAACAAAGAGTCACTCCAAAGTCACTAATAGCGGAGAACAAACGAAGAGATTATTGTAGGGTACGAAACCACCTCGAAGTTATTCTTTCCGATTAATCCATTGGGCTAGCCCTAGAGTTCGTAGTAAAATAACACCTTAAGACACAAATCAACAAAGACCCTAATGTCACCTAGATACTCCAATGTCACCTCAAGTATCCATGGGTATAATTAAACGATATGCATCACACAATCTCAAATTCATCTATTCAACCAACACAAAGAACTTCAAAGAGTGCCCCAAAGTTTCTACCGGAGAGTCAAGACAAAAACGTGTGCCAAGTAGATCGTGTGGATATCCCATTATCACCACAGATAAGCACATGCAAGTGATACGTCTCTGTCATATCTACTTTTCCAAACACTTTTGCCCTTGTTTTGGACTCTAACTTGCATGATTTGAATGGAACTAACCCGGACTGACGTTGTTTTCAGCAGAACTGCCATGGTGTTATTTTTGTGCAGAAATAAAAGTTCTCAGAATGACCTAAACATCCATGGAGCAACTTTTTGGATTTAATAAAAAATATTGGCGAAAGAATCAATGTTAGGGGGCCCACACCTTGTCCACGAGGGTGGGGGGCGCGCCCCCTAGGGCGCGCCCCCTGGCTCATGAGCCCCCTGAAGCTCCACCGACCTCAACTCCAACTCCATATATTCACGTTCGGGGAGAAACAAATCAGAGAGAAGAATTCATCACGTTTTATGATACGGAGGCGCCGCCAATCCCTAAACTCTCTTGGGAGGGCTGATCTGGAGTCCGTTCAGGGCTCCGGAGAGGGGAATCCATCACTGTCATCATCATCAACCATCCTCCATCACCAATTTCATGATGCTCACCGCCGTGCGTGAGTAATTCCATCATAGGCTGGCTGGACGGTGATGGGTTGGATGAGATTTACCATGTAATCAAGTTAGTTTTGTTAGGGTTTGATCCCTAGTATCCACTATGTTCTGAGATTGATGTTGCTATGACTTTGCTATGCTTAATGCTTGTCATTAGGGCCCGAGTGCCATGATTTCAGATCTGAACCTATTATGTTTTCATGAATATATGTGAGTTCTTGATCCTATCTTGCAAGTCTATAGTCACCTATTATGTGTTATGATCCATTAACCCCGAAGTGACAATAATCGGGATACCTACTGGTGATGACCGCAGTTTGAGGAGTTCATGTATTCACTAAGTGTTAATGCTTTGGTCCGGTACTCTATTAAAAGGAGGCCTTAATATCCCTTAGTTTCCAATAGGACCCCGCTACCACGGGAGGGTAGGACAAAAGATGTCATGCAAGTTCTTTTCCATAAGCATGTATGACTATATTTGGAATACATGCCTACATTACATTGATGAACTGGAGCTAGTTCTGTGTCACCCTATGTTATAACTATTACATGAGGAATCACATCCGACATAATTATCCATCACTGATCCAATGCCTATGAGCTTTTCCCATATTGTTCTTTGCTTAGTTACTTTACCGCTGCCACTGTTACAATTACTATAAAACTGCTACTGTTACTTTTGCCACTGCTACCGTTACTTCCATACTACTTTGCTACTGAATACTTTGCTGCAGATATTAAGTTTTCTAGGTGTGGTTGAATTGACAACTCAACTGCTAATAGTTGAGAATATTCTTTGGCTCCCCTTGTGTCGAATCAATAAATTTGGGTTGAATACTCTACCCTCGAAAACTATTGCGATCCCCTACACTTGTGGGTTATCAAGACTATTTTCTGGCGCCGTTGCCGGGGAACATAGCTCTATTCTTTGAGTCACTTGGGATTTATATCTGCTGATCACTATGAGGAACTTGAAAGACGAAAGAACTAAGATTTTTCCCTCAACTACGAGGGGAGGTAAGGAACTGCCATCTAGCTCTGCACTTGATTCACCATCTGTTTTGAGTAAGCTTGCGACACCTAAACCTGCTTCTGCTATTAATTCTGATATGTCGCAATGTTATTGATGATGCCACTTCTGCTATGCATGATACTTATGATGAAACTACTTCTATGCTTGATACTATTGTGCCATTAGGTGAATTTCTTGATGAACAACTTGCTAGGGCTAGAGAGAATGAAACTATTGAAATTGATAATATTGATGAAAGTGATGATGAAGATTCTCCCCCTAAATATGACTTGCCTGTTGTGCCTGAGGGTTATGTTATGGATGAAGAAACTGCTGGAGATTTTCTTGCTTGCAATGATAGATCTGATCTTAAGAAGTTATTAGCTAAGCTGAAACAGAAGTCTCTGGATGCTAGAATGAAATATGACCCTGCTTTTGCTACTTCACCTATCTGTGTTACTGATAAGGATTATGATATCTCTATCGATCTTGAGATAATTACTTTGGTTGAATCTGATCCTTTTATGGCTATGAATCTGAAACTGTTGTGGCACATCTTACCAAGTTAAATGATACACCCTGTTCACTAATGATGAGAAAACTTGTTACTACTATATTCTTAAGATATTTCCGTTCTCACTAAAGGGTGATGCTAAGACATGGTTTAATTCTCTTGATCCTGGTTGTGTGTGTAGTCCCCGGAATATGATTTATTACTTCTCTGCTAAATATTTCCCTGCTCATAATAAACAAGCTGCTTTAAGAGAAATATATAATTTGTGCAAATTGAAGAAGAGAGTCTCCCACAAGCTTGGGGGAGGCTTCTCCTATTACTTAATGCTTTGCCTGATCATCCTCTCAAGAAAAATGAAATACTTGATATCTTTTATAATGGACTAATCGATGCTTCCAGAGACCACCCGGATAGTTGTGCTGGTTGTGTTTTCAGGGAAAGAAAAGTCGATCAAGCTGAATTGTTATTGAATAATATGTTCACTAATGAAAAAAATTGGACGCTTCCTGAACCAACTCCTAAGCCAACTCTGAATAAAAGAGGTGTTCTATTTCTCAGTCCTGAAGATATGCAAGAGGCAAAGAAATCTATGAAAGGAAAGGGTATTAAAGCTGAAGACGTTAAGAATTTACCTCCTGTTGAAGAAATACATGGTCTTAATATACCACCTATTGAATAAATACATGGTCTTGATAACCCGACACAGGTAATAAAGGTAAATTCTCTCTATAGATATGATAAAGTTGAAATCCCATCTACTAAGTTTACTAGCCAATGCTTGGATGAATTTAATGACTTTATGGCTAAACAAGAAAACTTCAATGCTTATGTTGGTAGACAATTGAAACAAAATGCTTCTATGATTGGACACTTGAGTGATTATATGTCTAGAGTTAAGGGTGAACTTAAACTCATTAGTAAACATGCTTCTATGGTTACCACTCAAGTAGAACAAGTGCTTAAGGCTCAAAATGATTTGCTCAATGAATTGAATAATAAACATGACTTTGCTGTTAGAGTAGCAACTAGAACGGGTAAAATGACCTAGGAACCTTTATATCCTGAGGGCCACCCTAAGAGAATTGAGCGGGATTCTCATAGAAATAATGTAGATGCACCTAGTCCTTCTAAAAAGAAGAAAAAACAAAATAATAGGACTTTGCATGCTTCTAGTGAACCTGTTGTAGACACACCTGAGAATCCCAGTGATATTTCTATTTCTGATGCTGAAACACAATCTAGTGATGAACATGAACCTAGTGACAATGTTAATGATAATGTTCATCTTGATGCTCAGCCTAGCAATAACAATTATGTAGAGATCAAATCTGCTGTTGATCTTGATAATCCACAATCAAAGAATCAACGTTATGATAAGAGAGACTTTGTTTCTAGGAAGCACGGTAAAGAAAGAGAACCATGGGTCCGGAAACCCATGCCTTTTCCTCCTAAACCATCCAAGAAAAGGGATGATGAGGATTTTGAGCACTTTGCTGAAATGATTAGACCCAGATACCCTTTGGGGGCAGCATAGAGGAGCCACATCGTAGAGATGTGGATGGATTTATTGATATGATTACTGTAGGGGAAATGAGGAAGGTTTCCGATGCAAGAATTACTAGCATACACTTTCCTGTTCTACGTTACTTTGCAATATTTGCTAGTAGATGCTTAATTGGTCGTGGGAACTGTGGAAACCTTAGTGTTCCTGATATTGTTATTTTGTGCCATGCTTTATTTTGTGATAACACTGTTAGTCTGCAGCGCCATCGTTGCTAAACTATTAAGTCTGAACCATACAAAGGGCCCCATCTTTGGAGGCATCTATGCTTCACACCTTGCTAAACACTTTAGGATACCTATTAGGCATTATGAGAAAGAGGAAAAGCTGTTGCCCCCTACTTTTCTAGATTATAAGAGTATGGTAGCACATGAGTTTATTGTTAAAAATGATGAGAAGATGCTTAAGTATAATTTGAGATTTCATAAAACTCAAAGTGAGACTATTATCTTGCCTGCACCCTCTTTGTTTGACTTATCTTCAGGTACGTACCTCGTCTTGCCGGAGGCCGTTTACGCATACCGGTGCCAGACATCAGCTCCAGAGCCTGAGTCGGAACCACCACTTGACCCTTATCGACCGTCCTTTTATAAGTGGGATCCGGAGGAGATCGCCAGCCAGTGGCACTCAGATGACACTCCTTAGTACACCAGAGAGAGTAGCTATGATCCATGGGCATAGACCAACTTAGGCCAAAAGCCTAAGCTTGGGGGAGTATGTATTTCTCAGCGACATTACGTTCATGTTCACACACTCATTCTAGTTGTCGATGCTCATACTTTTTCATTGTACTATCCATGCTAGTTAATTTTCTTTTTTTCTAGCTTTCTTCTTGTGTGTTTGAATAACCTTAAGAAAAACCACAAAAAAAATTAGTTATAGCTTTTATTTAGTTTACCTTCCATGCCTGTAGTAGTATTAATTAAAATAAAATCCAAAAAGATTTCTCGTTCTTCTTTTGCTTGTTGGGAGCTTTCCCGTGTAAATAGTTTTATTTCTTTTCTTTTCTTTCGGGGTCGAGAGGAGAAGACCATGATGAAAATGTTGAGTGGCTCTTATATGCTTTATTGTTGATTTAACCAAGAGCCCGTATTACCTTGTCTTCTCCTTTGAATTGAATGCTTGCAGATTCCAGCGTAGTCCAATGCACGTGCACTATTATTATTATACACACCATTCGGTCGTGCAAGTGAAAGGCAATAATGACGATATATGATGAAATGATTGAGATAAGAGAAGCTGGTATGAACTCGACCTCTCTTGTTTTTGTAAATATGATTAGTTCATCATTCCTGATTCATCCTATTATGAATAAACATGTTTGTAATGACAATTAGAGATTATAGTTGCTTATGCCATGCTTAATTAGCTAGGAGCTTATAATGGTTTACCTTGCGTGCCAACATGCTATTAAAATGGTTGTGATGTGGTATGATAGGGTGGTATCCTCCTTTGAATGATTCGAGTGACTTGACTTGGCATATGTTCACGCATGTAGTTGAAACAAAATCAACATAGCCTTCACGATATTTATGTTCATGGTGTATTATATCCTACTCATGCTTGCACTTAGTGTTTATTAATTTAATGCATGTTGATGACTGTTGTCGCTCTCTAGTTGGTCGCTTCCCAGTCTATTTCTAGCCTTCACTTGTACTAAGAGGGAATATTGCTTGTGCATCCAAAATCCTTAAACCCCAAAGTTATTCCATATGAGTCCACCATACCTTCCTATATGCTTCCTATATGCGGTATCTACCTGCTGTTCCAAGTAAATTTGTATATGCCAAACTCCAAACTTTCAAATGAAATTCTGTTTTGTATACTCAAACAACTCATGTATCAACTAGGGCTGTCTATATATTCCATGTTAATGATAATGTTCATGTTAATGCTCAACCTAGCAATAACAATGATGTAGAGATCGAACCTGCTGTTGATCTTGATAACCCACAATCAAAGAATCAACATTATGATAAGAGAGACTTTGTTGCTAAGAAGCACGGTAAAGAAAGAGAACCATGGGTCCAAAAACCCATGCCTTTTCCTCCTAAACCATCCAAGAAAAGGGATGATGAGGATTTTGAGCGCTTTGTTGAAATGATTAGACCTAGAGTTGAAGATGGAAAAGAACAAGATCGTCAAGCGTCCACAAAAGAGTTGAAGATGTTGCAATACAACGCTCGAGCTTGTGATATTCTCTTCAATGAATTGTGCCCCGAAGAATTCAACAAAATCAACTGCCTTGAGAATGCAAAGGAAATTTGGGATACTTTCCTTGAGAAGTTCAAGATGAACGATGGTGAAGGAGTCACCGAAATGTACTCTAGGCTTGCTCTCATCACAAATGATATTGCCGGCTTAGGAAGCAAAGAGATGACCGACAAATTCATCATCAAGAAGATCCTAAGAGCCTTTGATGGAAAATATGATACTGTGTGCACCTTGATCCAAATGATGCCCAATTACAAAGATCTCAAGCCCACGGAAGTCATTGGTAGAATTGTTGCTCATGAGATGTCACTCAAGGATAAGGAAGAGCTCCACAACAAGTCAAGTGGTACTTACAAAGCTTCAAGTGATGCTCCTACAACATCAAGTGAGAAGCATCTCCCCAATGAAGAATTGAGCTTAATGGTGAAGAACTTCAACAAGTTCTACAAGAATAGAAGCAAAGAGAGAAGCTCCAAGTCAAGGTCCTACAATGACAAAAGATCTTCTAGTCATGATCGAAATTGCTACAATTGTGGAAGACTCGGACACTACTACAACGAGTGTACGACTCCCTACAAGAAAAGAGAAGATTCACCAAAAAGGAGGAGTGGAAGAGATGAATCACCTCAAAGAGGGAGAAGGAGTAGAGATTATCGTTATGAACGAAGACCCTCTCGTAGAAGCAAGGATTCAGAAAGGAAGGACAAGTCATCAAAGAACTACACAAGACGAAGACATCAAGCTCACGTTGGTGAATGGGTATCCGGTTCCTACTCCGACAACTACTCCGAGAGAAGCTATCACTCCGACTCCGAATATACTCAAGATGAAGGTGTTTCCAGTCTTGCACTTGTGTCTTCCAACTCCTATGACATATTTGAGTCACCAAATGAAGGAATAGGAAGATGCTTCATGGCTAAAGGCCCTAAGGTATCACATCCCGAGTATGTTGATTTCAGTAGTGATGAAGATGTTTTGCTTGGTGATGATGATTTACTTGTTGACAATGCTAGTGATGAAAACTATGTTGAACTTTCTAGTAATCATGCTAATCAAGATGAAATGAATGACAATGATAAGAAAGAGATTGAGCGTCTAACTAATAAAGTAAACACTCTTAAGTTAGCTCATGAAACAACTCTAGAGGATCATAGAGAGCTCCAAAGGACTCATGAGAAGCTACGCTTCGAGAAGCTAAATTTAGAGCAAGAGCATGAGTTTCTAAAAGCTATCAATGATGATCTTCGAAATAAGAGTTCCTCTTATCTTGCGAAACGTTTCCTCTTGTCTACTTATATGCCATGAGTAAGATCTAGCAATAAGAGCAAGAAAGATTCTTCCTCTAGTAGTAACAATAATCATGTTAAATCCAATATTGTTGCTTCTAGTAGTTCTCTTGATTCCACTAATGATTCTCTTAGCCAAGTTACACTTGAGCAAGAAAATAGCTTGTTGAAGGGAATTATAGATAAAGTTGTTTACAAGAGCCTTGCGGAAGTAAGCAATTTGAGGAAATTACACGCAAGCAAGGAACGCACCAGAAGAATCAAGGTGTTGGTTTTGAATGAAAGTTCAATGCCAATGGAGTTGAGTGGGAAGAAGATCAATACCCCAAGACAAAGTTTGTTCCTCAACAAGATAAGTATGACCCCACTTCATTCAACGGAACACAAGCTGAAGACGATCTTCCACCACAAGACCACAAGATAAAAGGCAAGGACAAGCTTCAAAAAGAGATTGACTCATTTGAAGAAGCTCCTAAGGCCATGGTCAAGTGGGTTCCCAAGACTACGTCAAGTTCTAGTTCATCAAGTACGACTACAACCCCAAGGATTCCCATCAAGTTGATGTGGATCCCAAAGAAGAAGAACTAGAATGTTCTTGAGGGTGACTCTGCCAACATACTTCACTCATATTCATTTTGGCAAGGACTTGTGCAATCAACTTTCATATCTTGCACTAGTTCATGGAGTCACAAACCCTCTTGTTGGTAAGACAAGGGACAAGGTAACCTAATGCTTTCATGGACATCATCATATGTGAAATTCACTCTATTTCTATGGATATCCTTGTATGTTCATTGTGGGACTAACCCATATAGGTATTGAAAGTGCAACACTCCAATGGATTGCTCCAAAAGATCTACATCAACATTCAACATCCACATCTTCAACACCTACATGAAGTCATCATCGACAAAACCCAAGGTTAGTTCATCCCTCTTAGGGGGATATCACATGTAGGGGAGCTTTGCTCTAAGAATTGAGCTAAAGCAACTCTAATGGTGCGAACACATCAATGCTTTATGTAAAAGTGGTAACCCCACTTGTGCTTAAACAATGAGTATGACCTACGATCAAATGTTCTCATTTCACTCCTAAGTCAATATACTCATATATAGATGACATAGTCATCGCCAATTACTTGATAGATGCAAGAATTGTTTGTGCATGCTTTGTCACATGTTTCATTTGCTATCTTATTGTGTGAGCATGTTGGTTGCATAATTTCTCCATTCGAGGACATCCATTTGTGGTTTTGATTGTTTGGATTTTATTTGCCAAATGGATGCACAAGAATGCCAAAGAACCTCCTCTAGCTATCTATGCTTTTTCTCTTCTCAAACTCTATTCATGCTACATCACAAAATTTTGAACAAGTCTTTTTCGGGCCCTCCGGGTGAAGAGCACTCGGAGCAACCGAGCCGTCAAGGGTTGTCTTCCAAAACCTTCTTATGGATTTCGATCAAACCAACACACTCATATTTGGTCCCACCGAAACCACTAGATTTATCTAGGTTTTCACCTCGCTGCTAGTGATTAGAACGACTCGATCTCACCGGGTTGCAGTAACTGCAAGCAGTTTTGCATCTCGATGCCACCGAGACATTCCATTCGGTGCCACCGACATCGTCTGGGTATATATACTCTGCGTACCCATACAGTTGAAAAATTCTTCAAACCGCATGACTCCCGCGCCCTAGCACTACCGCCCTGGTCTCCGGATCATCGCCATCTCTGCCTGTGCGCCGTCATCGCGGGTCTCCGCCGCCGTCAACGAGATTCCCCTCCGCCGTCCCCCCCATAGCGAACCGTCACCAAGTTAGGGTATGGTTCAATCACTTTGTGCCTATTTCCCCTTCTGATTCTTTGCACAAAGTCAATGCCTGGATTCTTGCCACGAATGAAGCCTTCCATCCATTCAGAAATTCCTTTAGTCTAGATTCGATAAAAATCTTAGGGTTAGGTTTCTGCCGAGCTCATCTCGGACCGACCGAAATGGAATTTTTGGTCCCACCGATTGGCCCTGGCCATTGCACTAAGTATAACTCGGTCTGACCGAAGCATACTAATCGGTGAGACCAAAAGCAATTTCTCTGTGAAACCCTAGCATCCCAGAGTCACCAGACTACAAATCGGTTTGACCAATGCTGTTTGTTTAGACTCTGTTAAGTGCTTCGGTGTCACCGATATTTTCATATCGGTAGCTCAAAAATGCTTTCTGCAGAAAACTAAAACTTAGATTTCGACTCAATTTTTTGCAAAACAAGCTGCTTTTTGTGATGCTCATCCACTCTGCCATATCCATCAATTCACAGGGTCAATTTGCAGAGATGTCTGAAGCAAGTGACAGTCAGAAAAGATCAGAGGAGCAAGTCAGTGTCAGTGAGGGTACAAGCCCAAGTGGAAGCTATGATGAAGATGGCAGTAGAAGCACCCCCAGCAATCTTCCCAAAGCTGCCACTAGATAGAGAAAGAAGAGAAACTCAAACATTGAAGATGAAGATTTTGTTGTTGAGGAGGAAGTAACCTCAAAGAATAAAGTCCTCAATAAAGAGTATGATGCAGCAGCTGCCACCAAGCCAGGCCTTCAGAAGAAAGCTCATGTCAAGAGAGCTCCCATGTCAAAGGCCATAAAGTCAATAGTTACTCAAGAATCAATGAAGTTCACTCTTGAACAATTTGATGATGAGGCTGCCAAAGGAAAGAAGAAGAAGAGAGCCAGAACAACAACTACTAAGGTGCTTGGCAAACCTTCCATGAGGGAAGAGGAAGAAGAAGAAGAGGAACCTGTTGCACCTCCTGCAAAGACACAGAAGCTCATGGGTGACGCCATGAAGTCTGCTGGTGCACCCTCCAAGCCCAAACCCAAAGCTCCACATGTTACACCCAAAACTATAGCTCCGAAGAGATCCACCAGGAACATTCCTGCTGCAGAGAAGAATAAGGCCCAGTGCCAGAAGTTCAAGAAGTTGAAGAGCCCCAAGTGTTCAGGAAATTGAAGCCCAAGATTCCATACCATGATGGTGGACATCAGGTGGCTGAGAAGATGAAGCTGAGGAAGGACGGTGGTCTGAGGTTGTGGAGGAAAACTGATCCATATGCCACAAGGAGGAGGACTGCTGTTGATTATCATTTCCACACCAAAGAACAACAAGAATTCTATGAGACAGTGTTGCTTGACAAAAAGCCAATTGTGAGTGACATGAAGTGGGTGGACTGGAAGTACATATATGCCAATGATGACTACTTCCCCCACGTTCACGAGAGCTTCAGGTTGACTGGAGTTGATGGCTTTCTTGGACAAGAGCTCACCAAGTGGAATCATGAAATGGTGATGCAATTCTAATCCACTGCACACTTCTACCCAGATGGGAAGAGTATGTGGATGACTAATGGCACTAGGTACTAGTCATCAATCTCAGAGTGGGCTGCTCTTACCAATGCTGTAGGATCGAAAGTAGGTCTAGAGGGGGGGGGGTGATTAGACTACTTGACCAAATAAAAATCTAGCCTTTTCCCAATTTTCAGTCTTGGCATATTTTAGAAAATTAGCACAAGTCAAGCAATCAACCTACACATGCAATTCTAAGAGTGTAGCAGCGGAAAGTAAAGCATTGCATATGATGGTAAAGGGAAGGGATTGGAGAAGGCAAATACAATGTAGGCACGGAGATTTTTCGGCTGGTTCTGATAGGTGGTGCTATCGTACGTCCAAGTTGATGGAGACTTCAACCCACGAAGGGTAACGGCTGCGCGAGTCCATGGAGGGTTCCACCCGCGAAGGATCCACGAAGAAGCAACCTTGTCTATCCCACCATGGCCATCGCCCATGAAGGACTTGCCTCACTTGGGTAGATCTTCACGAAGTAGGCGATCTCCTTTCCCTTACAAACTCCTTGGTTCAACTCCACAATCTTATCAGAGGCTCCCAAGTGACACCTAACCAATCTAGGAGACACCACTCTCCAAAAGGTAATAGATGGTGTGTTGATGATGAACTTCTTGCTCTTGTGCTTCAAATGATAGTCTCCTCAACACTCAACTCTAACTCACAGATTTGGATATGGAGGGCTCCACCCATGAAGGGTCCATGAATAAGTATATTCGGAGTTGAAGTGATAAATTCTCTTGGAGTAGTTGTCGGAGTCGGAATCGGATACCCATTCACCAACGTGAGCTTGATGTCTTCGTCTTGTATAGCTCTTGGATGACTTGATGATGCACTCCTTGCTCTTGTGCTTCAAATGTTAGTCTCCCAACACTCAACTCTCTCTCATAGATTTGGCTATGGTGGAAAGATGATATGAGTTGAAAGCAACTTGGGGAAGGCTAGAGATCAAGATTCTTGTGGCTGGATTGGAATGTCTTGGTCTCAACACATGAGTAGGTGGTTCTCTCTTAGAAAATGAGTAGTGGAAGTGTAGGCATGTTCTGATGGATCTCTCTTGAATAGAGAAGGGGTGGAGGGGTATATATAGCCTCCACACAAAATCCAACCATTACACACAATTGACCCAACTCAGTCAGACCAAACAGAAGAACTCGGTAAGAACAAGTTAGTTCAAAATGTGAACGTTAGGAATCTCGGTGGGACCAACATGATCAACTCGGTGGGACCGATGTGCTAGGGCTAGGGCAAAACCTCATCTCGGTGTGGCCGATTGCATGAACTCGGTGAGACTAATTTCAACAATGAGTAAACAGAGAGTTGGTCAGGCAAACTCGGTGGGACCGATCGCTCATTTCAGTATGACCGAAACGTTACAAAGGGAAACACAGAGTTTGCATTGCGAACTCTGTGGGACCGAGAGTTTGTAGTGCCATCTCAGTGAGACTGAGATCCGTTTTGGTGAGACCGAATTTTCTAGGGTTTCTGGCAATAGCCATGTGAAAAGAACTCGGTGGCGCCGGATAAATCAAATTGGTGGGGCCGAGTTTGACTTTAGGTTTTGGACATATTTCGAAATGAGAAAGTGGCTGAGGGTTATGGAGCAATATCCCCTTTTAATAGTATTGGCTTTCCTATGGACTCAATGTGATCTTGGATCACTAAAATGAAAATGAAGAGTCTTGAGCTTTTGCCAATCTTTGTCCTTAGCATTTTGAGGGGTCCACATCTCTAGTCCATGCCATGACAATCATTGAACTTTTGAAATATTTAACTTGAATGGATATTAGTTCAATCAGCTATATGTTGTTATGAATTACCAAAACCACCCGGGGATTAGTTGCACTTTCAATCTCCCCCTTTTTGGTAATTGATGACAACATATAGATCAAAGTTCAACAAATGATAATATGAATGAAATACATCGTCGCTTTGAGAAGTATGTGATAAGTAAGAAGCTTCCCCTAAATTTGTGCATTATTTAAAATTTTCTTTCGAATGTAAATGCGCAATCGATTAGGATCATGGGTCACTCTTCCATGTCACATACATCT
Organism: Triticum dicoccoides; assembly: GCF_002162155.2. Classification (NCBI taxonomy): domain Eukaryota; kingdom Viridiplantae; phylum Streptophyta; class Magnoliopsida; order Poales; family Poaceae; genus Triticum; species Triticum dicoccoides. The sequence continues at coordinate 261,513,497 of NC_041389.1, forward strand.
TGATGGAGCTCTCAAAATGATAAGATATAAAGAACATGCACTCATGACCAAGGGAAACATGATTGATCATAGACAGGTATCAAGATATCATCATTCAAGCACACATTAAAGTATAATATGATCAAACACATGATCACAAGGGTATCTCACAAACAAGCACAAATAGTAGCATAGGAATCAAATGAGAAAACAATCAAAGCAAATGATTAAAGTAGCAAGAGAGGCAACAAAAGGCAAAACACACACACACACACACTCTCTCTCTCTCTCGAAGCCTAATGATCTATACACCTTCTCCCCTTTTGGCAACAAGTTACCAAAAAGCTCAAAAATGCATAGTGCTATGCGGCACTCTAGGCACGACCTCTGGGAGCTCCTGGAGTGGTCTTCTGGTTGGTTGCTCCGGTGTGCATAGATGGCGTGGAGAGGAGTCCGTCTGCAAAGGCTTCAGCTGACGTGTGTGGAGCTGGAGGAGTTGAAACTAGAGGTGCAATAGTGGCAGTTGCTGCACGTGCTGAGAGTGTAGTCCTCGTGTCATTGACTACTGGCACTTGTAGCGACCCGGCCCGAATCGGTCAAGTCTCCGTGTAGCTGTACCATCCCTAGATCATGTTGGCACACACAATACATTGATGAAAAGATTCAAAGTTCAATCACACCTGAATATATTACATGATTCTCATATCGAGTCTTTATTACATGATAATAAATTCGGCCGAAGGCCAACTCATGAGAAATAAACTAAATAAAGCTGTAGAAACGTGGACGAATAGCGAGTCCATACGACTCCATAGGGCAATCACCAAGCGTGGATCGTAGCCTCACTCCTAGTCGAAAAACTCCTCTGCAACACAAGACATTGCAGCCATGTAGGTCAACATTTTTGAATATGCCAGCAAGTCATGAAGAGAGAACAACAATAAAATTACTAATACTATATGCAATTTGGCTGTGGGGCTCTAAGTTTTCTGTTTTTTGCGAAAAAGCCAGTTTTTTCCTACATCAAAGGACTTTTTTGCAATTACTACAAAATGTTGGTTGTTGTTGAGATGGTTCCGCCAACCAATGTCTCATTCCCAATTATTAAATAACCCCTCAATTAATTTATTAAGTTCGGTGTTGAGATATCCGAAATACTCCTTTTCTAGAGGCTCAAATTGTCCATAACGGGTGACACGGCTAATCGATTAGGTCTTCACTCTGCAGAGGTTTGTGCACTTTACCCTCCTTTTAAGTCTTCGCACTGCCTGGTGTTTGAAGACGGGACAAACAAAACATGGTCTGCCGAAGAGTTCCTTTGGGCCACTGCCAGTACCCATCCAATCCTACCGTTCTTCTACATCTCGTAGCACCGTCCGGCCAGAGTCACGCCTATGGTCGACCAAGCCAGAGCCCATAATGGCTTGCGGCTTGCTTCTGGTCAATGATGTATGCGCCCGTCTCTTCGTGGCTGGATGAAGCTTTCCGCAAGATGTCATGGCGCTTCTCCATGTATCCCGGCCATCCGCTGGTTTCTCCAGGGTGCCCGTCAACCATCCTCCACCCAGTAGTGATTTTTTAAGAATTCATGGGGTTGCCATCATCTTGACTCTCACATCTCCCTTATGAATCACTCAACCAACCTCGTCTACGAAAGCATAGCAATCAACTACATCGTCCCGGGCATTAAAGGGGAAAGGTTCATCCTACCTCATGATACTACTCAAGAACATAACTAAAAATTCTCCTATTGCATCCATGGTGGGGAGGTATAATTCTAATGCAAATAAATCACAGGTATTGTAAAACATGATCAAATGACTAGTTGTCGGTCTTCGAAAGCTAGCGACTCATAATAGCAGGCATCACACTCCAGGAATTCTACTGAGTCAAACAATAGCACAAATAAGTATACCACAAATTAACATAATAGCAAGTTAAAGTAAATCACCCAAGCACTCGAACCAAAACCAAAGAAAACTCGAAGAAAAACAATTCAAGGTTTTCATCACTTCAAGCAACAACTAAGAAATAGTTTTATCCTACTAAAACTATTCTTAACAGAACCTAAACAATGGTTTTGCTAACGAATAGAAGGGAAAACAACATACAAACTAGGTGCATAATGAATCACATCAAAAGCTATTATAGAACTCATATTATGCCTAAAACAATTCTAGCAAAGAAATAAAATAAAACTTTTTATTCTATTGTAAATAAAAGTTCATTCTCTGTAACTACAGAAACTAATCTAAAACAAATTATAACATAGGAAAAAAAATTATATAATAACTAGAACAACAAGAAAACAGTAGCAAGCTAAATAAAACTAGAAAAGCTTGATTTCGACTAAAACTAATTTTAACTAAATCTGAAAATACCCAAACAAGTTCCAACTGCTAGGCATTGTCAAAACTAAGCAGTAGCAAAAAGAATCACTAAAATAAAATTATTCTAGCTCACTTTATGGCAGAAAAGCTAATCTGACTAAAACTAATATAAAACTATTTTGATAAACAAAAACATGGCAAAACCTATTTTCTACAGAAACTACAGGAAATTTGTAAACTAAAAAAAAGAATCAATTAAAAATATTAAACAACCTAAAAGTTACAGCTAAAACAAAAACAGAACTAATCTGATAAAAACAGAAACTAAAAAATAAAAGAAAAAACAAAAAAACTAGCGCTAACGGGCCGAAACAGTGTGCGCCCTGAAACTAAGCAACGCTAAGCGTTTAATAGACTAGTACGTCTACGGGCTAACAGAAATAAATCGATCGGTTCGTACTAACCAAAAAAAAGTACACAAACCGCGAAACAAAACCGATCTAAGTTTAAAATCCATACCCCTTCGCTACTTCTAATCTCAGCCCTAGATAGGAGATCGGATGGTGGAGGGGAGTCCGGCGGCTTACAGGGGGTTTGACGGAAAACAACGGACGGCGGCGGGTCGGCGTCGAGCGGAGTGGCGGTTCCAGCGATTGGAGAGGATGGGGAAGTCGTCGGGCGGGTGCGGCTCGACGAGGGCATCTTGGTGGTGGTGTTGGTGGAGCTCGAGAGCAGCTGAGGCGAGCGGGATGTCGACGGCGCGACTCGGGTGCCCGCAACTCCTGTGGCGATGCTTGGGACGACAGCGTCCACAGTTGCTGGACGAAGAAAGGTGTCAACGGGGTGCGAGAGCTTAAGGGGGGTTCGGTTGGAGATGTTGGTAGGGTGGAGTGGTGCTCACAGCGTCGGGGACGGTGGCAAACGGCGACGGTGACAGCGAGATCGGAGCGGCACGGGCGTCGTTTGTGGTGAGGTGTGAGCTAGGGTTTTAGGGGGTTTCTAGGGAGGAGGCTGAGAGGATTATATAGGACATCAACTTGGAGCAGGGGGCAAGCTCGGAGTGTGATCCCTAGAACATCGGGGCATCGGGCGTGCTCTACGCATGGGCTGGCACGGCGAGGCGTGGGCGAGAGGAAAGAGTAGAGCGGGCCCGGGGCGTCAGCAAGAGAGAGGGGGGGAGTCGGTTGGGCGACCGAAGCAGAGAGAAACGGGCATGGCGTGCTGGGCTGCGGCGGCTCAGGCGCTGGTGGGCTGCGGCGGCTCGCTAGGTGGGCTGTTGGCCGGGCAAGCTCGGGGGGGGAGGGGGGCGTTTTTTTCGAATAACTACAGAGGGGAAAAACTAAATAAGAAAAATATATATACATATTTTATATAGGACATATATATATTAAAATTCTCAGGGGAATTAATCCTACAAGTGGACATTTTTCCAAGGGCAAAACACAAACTAAAAAAACATTTTTCTGAAAATCCCCAATAAAACTCAAATTTGAATTCAAACCCTTTGGCAATATTTTTCTTCTGACATTTTTGGAGTGTCATGTTTACTCCTCTCATACTTTTGCTCAAGTATTTGCCAAGCTTTTTTTTGAAATAAATTTCAATTGCCAAACGAGTTCAAATTAAAAAAAACTCAACTACCTCTGAAAATTTCAAATGCCACTCAATTTCGAACAATATGCATAGATGCTTAGCTAAAATTGTAAAACATTCCAAATTGGAAATTTGGGATGTTACAAACCTAACCAACTTAAGATGAATCTCGCCCTCGAGATTCGGGTTGGCTAGCAAATAGGTGTGGGTGGTCTCGGCGGAGATCTTCTTCTCGCTCCCACGTGGCTTCCTCCTCGGAATCATGACTCCACAGAACCTTGCAAAACTTGATGATCTTGCTGCGGGTAACTCTGTTCGCAGTCTCGAGAATTGTGACGGGTTTCTCCTCTAAGTCAGATCACTAGCAAGTTGTATGGCCTCTAGGGGCACTGTGTCTCTCAAAGGAATATCAGCCATCTCAGCATGGCATTTCTTCAGCTGGGAAATATGGAAGACATCGTGAACTCCAAACAATCCTTCCGGCAATTCCAGCTTGTAAGCAACTTCTCCACGATGTTCGAGGATTTTGTAGGTCCCAATGAACCTGGGTGCCAACTTTCCTTTAACACCAAACCTCTTGATTCCACGAAGTGGGGACACACGAAGATATGCTTGGTCTCGCGCTTCGTACGTTACTTCCTTGCGTTTACTGTCGGCATAACTCTTCTGCCTCGACTGAGCTACCTTGAGTCTATCTCGAATCAGCTTGACCTTCTCTTCGTAGTCTTTGATAAGATCGGGACTGAAAAGTCTTCGATCTCCATCACCATCCCACAATAATGGTGTTCTGCATCTCCTTCCATAGAGAGCTTCGAAAGGGGCCATCTTCAGACTGGTCAGATAGCTGTTATTGTACGAGAACTCTGCGTATGGCAAATTATCATCCCAGCTAGACTCGTAGTCTAGCACACAAGCTCTAAACATGTCCTCCAGAATCTGGTTGACTCTCCCGGTCTGTCCATCTGTGTACGGATGAAAAGCTGTACTGAACTCCAGCCTCGTACCCAAAGTTTCATGCAACTGATTCCAAAACTTTGAGGTAAATTGTGTTCCTCTATCTGACACAATACTCCTCGGAACTCCATGCAGACATACGATCCTGGTCATGTATATTTTGGCTAACTTAGCGCTGGTATAGGTAGTCTTCACGGGAATGAAATGAGCTACCTTGGTCAAGAGATCGACAACTACCCAGATGGAATCATAACCTGAACGGTTCCTGGGTAATCCTGTGATAAAATCCATCCCAAGTTTCTCCCATTTCCACTCGGGAATCAGCAGAGGTTGAAGTAACCTTGCTGGCTTCTGATGTTCCGCCTTTACTTGCTGGAAAACATCGCATACTGCTACGTACTCGGCAATATCCTTCTTCATACCTGTCCACCAGAAGCTTTGCGTCAAATCCAGATACATCTTGGTGTTACCTAGGTGAATCGAGTATGGTGAATCATGAGCCTCCTGAAGAATTAGCTTCCTGAGTTCAGGATCATTGGGTACATAAATACGATCCTCGAACCATATAGCTCTATATTCATCCTTACGGAACCCTTTAGCTTTTCCTTCATTCATCCTTTTCTTTATCTCATCGATTTCCTTGTCCGACTTTTAGGCTTCACAAATTCTTTCGGCCAAAGTGGACTGAACTTCCATTGCGGCAACATATCCTCTCGGAACTATCTCTAGTCGAAGGTCTTTGAGGTCATCGACTAACTCCTGGGGTAATCCTCCCGCTGTAAGAGTATTCACATAACTCTTACGGCTCAAGGCATCTGCTACAACATTAGCCTTTCCTGGGTGGTAATGCAATCTCATGTCATAGTCCTTGATTAACTCTATCCATTTCCTCTGCCTGATGTTCAACTCCTTCTGCGTGAAAATATACTTCAAGCTCTTACGATCCGTGTAAACATTAGAACTACTTCCGATAAGGAAATGTCTCCAGGTCTTGAGTGCATTCACTACGGCTGCTAACTCCAAATCATGTGTGACATAATTCATCTTGTGAGGTCGTAACTGTCTGGAGGTATAAGCTACAACCTTTCCTTCCTGCATGAGTACTCCTCCGAGTTCCTGACGAGAAGCGTCACAATATACCTGGTAATCCTTGTGTATGTCTGGCAAAATTAGCACTGGGGCTGTAACCAAACATTTCTTCAATTCCTGGAAACTGGCTTCACAATCCTCGGTCCAAATGTACTTGGTGTCCCTCTTCAACAGCTCAGTCATGGGTTTGGCAATCTTAGAGAAACTCTCAATAAACCTCCAATAATATCCTGCGAGTCCGAGAAAAAATGCGGATATCCTTGACCGAGGTGGGTGACTGCCAATTGGTGACTGATTCAACCTTGGTGGGGTCGACTGCTATTCCTTCTCCTGAAATAACATGTCCGAGGAATCCGACTTCCTTCAGCCAAAATTCGCATTTGCTGAACTTGGCATATAACTGATGTTCTCGAAGTTTCTCTAGAACTAGACGCAAATGTTCCTTATGCTCTTCCTCGCTCTTGGAGAAAATCAATATATCATTGATGAACTCCACGACAAACTTGTCCAGATATTCCATAAATACCTTGTTCACCAAACCATAAAATATGCAGGGGCATTAGTCAATCGAATGACATGATGGTATACTCATATAAACCATACGTGGTGGTGAAAGCTATTTTGGGTATATCCTTTTCATGGATCTTCAACTGATGATATCCTGACCAAAGATTGATCTTGGAGAATACTTTGGCTCCAACTAGCTGATCAAATAAATCATTAATCATAGGTAGAGGGTACTTGTTCTTGACGGTCACGTCGTTCAACGAACGATAATCCACAACCATTCTCAGGGTTCCATCCTTCTTCTCGACCAAAAGAACTGGGGCTACCCAAGGTGATGAGCTTGGCCGAATATATCCTAGCTCATTAATTTGCTTCTTGATCTCTTCCAAATCGTTTGGGGCATCGGATAAGGCCTCTTGGATATTGGGGTTGTGCTAGGCAATAACTCAATCAGGAATTCAATGTCTCTGTCCGGTGGCATTCCTGGTAATTCCTCCGGAAACACATCAGGAAAATCCTGCACTACTGGCACTTCCTCCTGAACAACTCCCATGAGGGAATTCACCTGATGCTTCGTCAGGGTGCGCCTAGATACATACTTGATTCTCTTCTACTCTGGGGTGGTGAGCTGAATTATCTTGCGAGCACAGTCAATGTTCCCTTCAAATCTCGTTAACCAATCCATGCCTAGGATTATGTCCAAACTCTGGGATTCCAATACTATGAGGTATGCGGGAAAATTATGGTTTCCGATGCTGAGGGTTGCACGACCGCCTAAGCCTGCCATCATTTCTCCTCCTGGGGAACTGACCTGAAGAGGGCTTCTAAGGGTTCTAGTGGGCAACTGATATGTCTCCAACGTACCTGTAATTTTTTATTATTCCATGCTATTATATTAACCGTTTTGGATGTTTATGGGCTTTACTTTACACTTTTATATTATTTTTGGGACTAACCTACTAACAGGAGGCCCGGCCCGTATTGCTGTTTTTTTGCTTATTTCAGTATTTCAAAGAAAAGGAATATCAAACAGAGTCCAAACGGAATGAAACCTTCGAGAGCGTGATTTTTGGAACGAACGTGATCCAGAGGACTTGGAGTGCAAGTCAAGAAGCAATCGAGGAAGCCACGAGGGTGGAGGGCACCCCCCCCTACTGGGCGCGCCCCCTATCTCATGGGCCCCTTGGGCGTCCACCGACCTAGTTCTTCCTCCTATATATACCCACGTACCCCGAGAACATCAGAGGCGACCACGAAATACTATTTCCTCCACCGTAACCTTCTGTATCCGCGAGATCCCATCTTGGAGCCTTCGCCGATGCTCTGCTGGAGGGGGAATCAACCACGGAGGGCTTCTACATCAACACCATGGCCTCTCCGATGAGTTGTGAGTAGTTTACCATAGACCTTCGGGTCCATAGTTATTAGCTAGATGTCTTCTTCTCTCTCTTTGAATCTCAACACCATGTTCTCCTTGATCTTCTTGGAGATCTATTCAATGTAACTCTTTTTGCGGTGTGTTTGTCGAGATCCAATGAATTGTGGGTTTATGATCAAGTTTATCTATGAGAAATATTTGAATCTCCTCTGAATTCTTTTATGTGTGATTAAGTTATCTTTGCAAGTCTCTTCGAATTATCAGTTTGGTTTGGCCTACTAGATTGATCTTTCTTGCAATGGGAGAAGTGCTTAGCTTTGGGTTCAATCTCGCAGTGTCCTTTCCTAGTGACAGCAGGGGCAGCAAGGCACGTATTTTATTGTTGCCATCGAGGATAAAAAGATGGGGTTTATATCATATTGCATGAGTTTATCCCTCTACATCATGTGATCTTTCTTAATGCGTTACTCTGTTCTTTATGAACTTAATACTCTAGATGCATGCTGGATAGCGGTCGATGTGTGGAGTAATAGTAGTTGATGCAGGCAGGAGTTGGTCTACTTGTCACGGACGTGATGCCTATATACATGATCATGCCTAGATAATCTCATAATTATTCGCTTTTCTATCAATTTCTCGACAGTAATTTGTTCACCCACCGTAATACTTATGCTATCTTGAGAGAAGCCACTAGTGAAACCTATGGCCCCCGGGTCTATCTTTTATCATATAAGCTTTCAATCTACTTTTATTTGCATCTTTACTTTTCCAATCTATATTATAAAATACCAAAAATATATATTTATCTTATCATATTATCTCTATCAGATCTCACTTTCGCAAGTGGCCTGAAGGGATTGACAACCCCTTTATTGCGTTGGTTGCGAGTTCTTATTTGTTTGTGTAGGTGCATGGGACTTTTGAGGAGCCTCCTACTGGATTGCTACCTTGGTTCTCAAAAGCTGAGGGAAATACTTACGCTACTATTGCTACATCACCCTTTCCTCTTCAAGGAAAACCAACGCAAGCTTAAGACATAGCAAGAAAGATTTCTGGCGCCGTTGACGGGGAGGTCTTTGCTCAAGTCAAGACATACCAAGTACCCATCACAAACTCATCTCCCTCGCATTTACATTATTTGCCATTTGCCTCTCGTTTTCCTCTCCCCCAATTCACCCTTGCCGTTTTATTCGCCCTCTCTTTCCCAATCTCCTCTCTCTTTTGCTTGCCTTTTTGTTTGCTTGTGTGTTGGATTACTTGTTGCGATGGCGCAAGATAATACCAAATTGTGTGATTTCTCCAATACCAATAATAATGATTTCCTTAGTACTCTGATTTCTCCTCTTAATGATGTTGAGTCTTGTGAAATCAATACTGCTTTGCCGAATCTTGTTATGAAAGATCAATTCTCCGGCCTTCCTAGTGAAGATGCCGCTACCTATCTAAACAACTTTGTTGATTTGTGTGAGATGCAAAAGAAGAAAGATACGGATAATGATATTATTAAATTGAAGTTATTTTCATTTTCACTTAGAGATTGTGCTAAAGTTTGGTTTTCGTCTTTGCCTAAGAATAGTATTGATTCATGGAACAAGTGCAAAGATGCTTTTATCTCTAAGTATTTTCCTCCCGCTAAGATCATCACTCTTAGGAACGATATTATGAATTTTAAACAACTTGATCATGAGCATGTTGCCCAATCTTGGGAAAGAATGAAATTGATGATTCCCAATTGCCCTACTCATGGTTTGAATTTATGGATGATCATACAATTTTTTTATGCCGGATTGAATTTGCTTCTAGAAATCTTTTAGTCTCGGCCGCGGGAGGCACGTTTATGGAAATCACCTTAGGAGAAGCTACACAACTCCTTGATAATATTATGGCTAATTATTCTCAATGGCACACCGCAAGATCTACTAGTAAAAAAGTGCATGCTATAGAAGAAATTAATGTTTTGAGTGGAAAGATGGATGAACATATGAAATTGTTTGCTACTAAGAATGTTCTTAATTATCCCAATGATATGCCCTTGTCTACTTTGATGAATAATCATGAATCTATGGATGTGAATTTTGTTGGTAGGAATAGTTTCGGAAACAATGCTTATAGAGAAAACTTTAATCCTAGATCGTTCCCTAGTAATTCCTCTAATAATTATGGAAATTCTTACAATAATTCTTATGGTAATTTTAATAAGATGCCCTCTGATTTTGATAATAGTGTGAAAGAATTTATGATCTCTCAAAAGAATTTTAATGCCTTGCTTGAAGAAAAATTGCTCAAAGTTGATGATTTGGCTAGGAACGTTGATAGACTCTCGCTTGATGTTGATTCTTTGAAACTTAGATCTACTCCTCCTAAGCATGATATCAATGAGTCTCTCAAAGCTATGAGAATTTCCATTAATGGGTGCAAAGAAAGAACCGCTAGATTACGTGCTAAGAAAGATTGCTTTGTAAAAGCATGTTCTTCTAGTTTCCATGAAAATAATGATGAAGATATTAAAGTTATTGATGTGTCCCCTATTAGATCTTTGTTTTGCAATATGAATCTTAATAATGATGGGACTGGAGATGAGTCAACTTTAGTTAAAAGGCTTCCCAATGATTCAGAGTTTTTAGATCTTGATGCTAAATTTGGTAAAAGTGGGATTGGAGAGGTCAAGACTTTAAATAGCATTGAACCCACTATCTTGGATTTCAAGGAATTTAATTATGATAATTGCTCTTTAGAAAGTTGTATTTCCTTGTTGCAATCCGTTGTGAATTCTCCTCATGCTTATAGTCAAAATAAAGCTTTTACCAAACATATTGTTGATGCATTGATGCAATCTTATGATGAAAAACTTAATTTGGAAGTTTCTATACCTAGAAAACTTTATGATGAGTGGGAACCTACTATAAAGATTAAAATTAAAGATCATGAGTGTTATGCTTTGTGTGATTTGGGTGCTAGTGTTTCCACGATTCCGAAACTTTATGTGATATTCTAGGTTTCCATGATCTTGATGATTGCTCTTTAAATTTGCACCTTGCGGATTCCACCATTAAAAAGCCAATGGGAAGGATCAATGATGTTCTCATTGTTGCAAATATAAATTTGGTGCCCGTAGATTTTATCGTTCTTGATATAGATTGCAATCTTTCATGTCCTATTATTCTTGGTAGACCTTTCCTTAGAACGATTGGTGCGATTATTGAAATGAAGGAAGGGAATATTAGATTCCAATTTCCATTAAAGAAAGGCATGGATCACTTTCCAAGAAACAAAGTTAAATTACCTTATGAATCTATCATGCGAGCTACTTATGAATTGAGTGCCAAAGATGGCACCACTTAGATCTATCCTCGCTTTTATGCCTAGCTAGGGGCGTTAAACGATAGCGCTAGTTGGGAGGCAACCCAATTTTATTTGTATTTTTTGTTTTTGTTTATGTTTAGTAATAAATTTTGCATCTACATTCTGTTTAGATTTGTTTTTATGTTTTAATTAGTGTTTGTGCCAAGTAGAACCTATAGGATAACCTATGGTGATAGTTAATTTGATTCTGCTGAAAAACAGAAACTTTGCGCGCATGAAAATAATTTTAGTAATTAACAGCAACGTGCTTTTGCGTTGATTCTTTTTTATGTATATCAATAGACAAATTTCCCAGGACTTCCTATTTTGGTAGGATTTGTAGAGACCCATAAGTATTCGAGAGTTACAGATTGCTACAGACTGTTCTGTTTTTTACAGATTCAGTTTTTCGTGTGTTGTTTGCTTATTTTGATGCATCTATGGCTAGTATGTAAGGGTATGAACCATAGAAAAGTTGAAATACAGTAGGTTTAACACCAATATAAATAAAGAATGGGTTAATTACAGTACCTTATGTGGTGGTTTTTCTTTCTTTCACTAACGGAGCTTATGAGATTTCCTGTTGAGTTTTGTGTTGTGAAGTTTTCAAGTTTTGGGTAAAGATTTGATGGACTATGGAATAGGGAGTGGCAAAAGCCTAAGCTTGGGGATGCCCATGGCACCCCAGGATATTCAATAATAGCCAAAAGCCTAAGCTTGGGGATGCCCCAGGAAGGCATCCCCTCTTTCATCTTCGTTTATCGGTAACTTTACTTGGAGCTATATTTTATTCGCCACATGATATGTGTTTTGCTTGGAGAGTCTTGTATGATATTAGCATTTTCTTTTTAGTTTACCACAATCATCCTTATTGTACACACCTTTTGGGAGAAACCCACTTGATTGGAATTGATTAGAATACTCTATGTGCTTCACTTATATCTTTTGAGCTAGATCGCTTTTACTCTAGTGCTTCACTTATATCTTTTACAACACGGCGGTGGCTTAATTTTGTAGAAATTGCTAGTATCTCATGCTTCACTTATATTATTTTGAGAGTCTCTTATAACAGCATGGTACTTGCTATGGTTATAAAATTGGTCCTAGAATGATGGGCATCCAAGTTGGGTATAATAAAAACCATCATAGGAAGTGGATTGGATGCTATGATCAATTTGATACTTGATAATTGTTTTGACATATAGAGGTAGTGATATTAGAGTCATGCTCGTTGGGTGATTATGAATTTAAAGAATGCTTGTGTTGAAGTTAGCAAGTCCCGTAGCATGCACGTATGGTTAAAGTTGTGTAACAAATTTGAAACATGAGGTGTTCTTAGATGGTGCATCCTTATGAGTGGCGGTCAGTGACGAGCGATGGTCTTTTCCTACCAATCTATCCCCCTAGGAGAATGCATGTAGTGCTTGGTTTTTGATGACTTATAGATTTTTGCAATAAGTATATGAGTTCTTTTGACTAATGTTTAGTCCATGGATTATACGCACTCTCACCCTTCCATCATTGCTAGCCTCTTCGGTACCGTGCATTGCCCTTTCTCACCTTGAGAGTTGGTGTAAACTTCTCCAGTGCATCCAAACCCCGTGATACGATACGCTCTATCACACATAAACCTCCTTATATCTTCCTCAAAACAGCCACCATACCTACCTATTATGGCATTTCCATAGCCATTTCGAGATATATTGCCATGCAACTTTCCGACATTCCGTTTATCAACATGACACACATTACCATTGTCATATTGCCTTGCATGATCATGTAGTTGACATCGTATTTGTGGCAAAGCCACCATGCATAAATTTTCATAGATGTCACTCTTGATTCATTACCCATCCCGGTACACCGCCAAAGGCATTCATATAGAGTAATATCTTGTTCTAGTTTTGAGTTGTAAATAAATAGAAGTGTTATGATCATCATTATTAGAGCATTGTCCCCAAATAAAAAAAGGAAAGGCCAAAAAAGGCCAAATAAAAAAAGAAAGGCCCAAAAAAAGAAAATAAAAAAGGGGGCAATGTTACTATCTTTTTTCCACACTTGTGCTTCAAAGTAGCACCATGTTCTTCATATAGCGAGTCTCATATGTTGTCACTTTCATATACTAGTGGGACTTTCTCATTATAGGACTTGGCTTGAATATTCCTACGATGGGCTTCCACAAAATGCCTTAGGTCTTCATGAGCAAGCAAGTTGGATGCACACCCACTAGTTTCTTTTGTTGAGCTTTCATACATTTATAGCTCTAGTGCATCCGTTGCATGGCAATCCTTACTCCACATGTCGACATAAATTGATGGGCATCTCCATAGCCCGTTGATTATCCTCGTCAATGTGAGACTTTCTCCTTTTTTGTCTTTTCCACACAATCCCCATCATCATATTCTATTCCACCCATAGTGTTATATCCATGGCTCACGCTCATGTATTGCGTGAAAGTTGAAAAAGTTTGCAATTATTTAAGTACGAAACAATTGCTTGGCTTGTCATCGGGGGTGTACAAGATGGGAGCATTTTTGTGTGACAAAAATGAAGCATAGCCTAACTGTATGATTTTGTAGGGATGAACTTTCTTTAGCCATGTTATTTTGAGAAGACATCATTGCTTTGATTAGTATGCTTGAAGTATTACTATTTCTTATGTCAATATGAACTTTTATTTTGAATCATTTGGATCTGAACATTCATGCCACAATAAAGAAAATTACATTGAGAATTATGATAGGTAGCATTCCACATCAAAAATTCTGTTTTATCATTTACCTACTCGAGGATGAGCAGGAATTAAGCTTGGAGATGCTTGATACGTCTCCAACGTATCTATAATTTTTTATTGTTCCATGCTATTATATTACCCGTTCTGTATGTTTATGGGGTTTACTTTACACTTTTATATCATTTTTGGGACTAACCTAGTAACCGGAGGCCCAACCCGTATTGCTGTTTTTTTGCCTGTTTCAGTATTTCGAAGGAAAGGAATATCAAATGGAGTCCAAACGGAATGAAACCTTCGGGAGTGTGATTTTTGGAACGAACGTGATCCAGAGGACTTGGAGTGCAAGTCAAGAAGCAATCGAGGAAGCCACGAGGGTGGAGGGCGCCCCCCTACTAGGCGCCCCCTATCTCGTGGGCCCCTCGGGCGTTCACTGACCTACTTCTTCCTCCTATATATACCCACGTACCCCGAGAACATCAGAGGCGACCACGAAAAGCTGTTTCCACCATCATAACCTTCTATATCCATGAGATCCCATCTTGGAGCCTTCACTGGCGCTCCGCCGGAGGGGGAATCAACCACAGAGGGCTTCTACATCAACACCGTAGCCTCTCCGATGAGTTGTGAGTAGTTTACCACAGACCTTCGGGTCCATAGTTATTAGCTAGATGGCTTCTTCTCTCTCTTTGAATATCAATACCATGTTCTCCTTGATCTTCTTGGAGGTCTATTCGATGTAACTCTTTTTGCGGTGTGTTTGTCGAGATCCGATGAATTGTGGGTTTATGATCAAGTTTATCTATGAGAAATATTTGAATCTTTTCTGAATTCTTTTATGTGTGATTGGTTATCTTTGCAAGTCTCTTCGAATTATCAGTTTGGTTTGGCCTACTAGATTGATCTTTCTTGCAATGGGAGAAGTGCTTAGCTTTGGGTTCAATCTTGCGGTGTCCATTCCCAGTGACAGCAGGGGCAACAAGGCACGTATTGTATTCTTGCCATTGAGGATAAAAAGATGCGGTTTATGTCATATTGCATGAGTTTGTCCCTCAGTTGCTTGTATTCTTGCCATTGAGGATAAAAGGAGTCGGTCTACTGGTCACGGACGTGATGACTATATACATGATCATGCCTAGATAATCTCATAATTATTCGCTTTTCTATCAATTGCTCGACAGTAATTTGTTCACCCACCGTAATACTTGTGCTATCTTGAGAGAAGCCACTAGTGAAACCTATGGCCCCCGGGTCTATCTTTTATCATATAAGCTTTCAATCTACTTTTATTTGCATATTTACTTTTCCAATCTATATTATAAAATAGCAAAAAAAATTATCTTATCATATTATCTCTATCAGATCTCACTTTCACAAGTGGCCCTGAAGGGATTGACAACCCCTTTATTGCGCTGGTTGCGAGTTCTTGTTTGTTTGTGTAGGTGTGTGGGACTTTTGAGGAGCCTCCTACTGGATCAATACCTTGGTTCTCAAAAACTGAGGGAAATACTTACGCTACTATTGTTGCATCAGCCTTTCCTCTTCAAGGAAACCCAACGCAAGCTCAAGACGTAGCAGCAACCCGTACTTTTCCACAACTACCCTTGATATAAATGAATGTGTTGCACCAGAATCAAAGAGTACCAATATTGGACGTGAATTTAATAAAAACTTACCAACCACAGTTTTTGGCTGGATCATAGACGTCCTCCATGTCAATGTGATTCACCTGCACATGAGGAAAAGGGTTGGGCTTCTTTGTTGAGATTCCATTGCCATTGTCGTTTCCATTCCTCTGCTTGGCCTTCGGGCAGTCGGCGGCATAGTGTCCTGTCTTCTGGCACTTGAAACAGGTGATGTGACTCGGATCCTTCTGAGCCGGGGCAAGATGAGATGCTAGTTGCCATTGCCTCCAGTGCCTGACTTGGAGTTGTTGTCGTGGTTGCGGGTGTTCCCATTCCCTCCATGGTTATGTCCTCCATGAGTGTGATGGGTACGCCCTCCCGAGTATGGGGCATAATGGGCTTCTGCTGAGCTATGGAGTTGTACTTCCCATGGCCATATTTCCGCTTGCGGCTATCAATCTGCTGCTGCTTGCCTTCAAGTATGGTGGCCTTGTCTACTAGCTCCTGGTAGTTGTTGAAGGTAGCCACCATTAGCTGCATTCCCAGCTCATCATTGAGTCCCTCGAGAAACTTCTCCTGTTTTGCGGCATCTGTGGCCACGTCATACGGGGCATAGCGAGATAATTTGCTGAACTCATCCACGTACTGCCCCACAGTACGGTTCCCCTGGCGTAAGTTGCGGAACTCACGCTTCTTCAGACTCATGGCTCCAGCTGAGACATGAGCGGTGTGGAAGGCCTGCTGGAACTGATCCCATGTCATGGTGGCGGCCGGATAAGTGGCGGTGTAGTTCTCCCACCAAGAAGCTGCAGGTCCATCTAGCTGATGTGCGGCAAAGTGCACCTTCTCTACATCTATGCATCTAGAAGTGGCTAACTCCCTTCCGACCTTGTGGAGCCAATCATTGGCCACAATCGTCTCAGTGCTGCTAGAGAACACTGGCGGATTCATCCTTAGGAAGCGGGTCAAGTTGTCAACAAGGGGTGGTGGTGGTGGATTGTTGTTGTTGTTGTTGTTGTTGTTGTTGTTGTTGTTGTTGTTGTTGTTGTTGTTGTTGTTGTTGTTGTTGTTGTTGTTGTTGTTGTTATTGTTGTTGTAGTTCTAGTTGTTTTGGTTCTGGATGAGCATCTGCATGAGGGAATTCTGCTGCTGGATCAGCTGGGTGAGCTCCGGCGGAAAGTTGAAACCGGGGTCACGTCTCGGAGGCATCTGGTGTTCTGGAGTGGATGAGAAAATTAGAATAGAGCAAGGGTCTAATGAGAAAATAGCACTACCCATATGAAAGCACAATGAAAATCACACCAATCATTTATTAAATAATCTCAAACATGGTTCAATCTCGGATTACAAAATCTCACGACTAATCAAAAATAACGGCCTAACTGATCGACGGAAAAATAAAAATAAACATGGTAGTCAACTAAATGTCTTCATCAATCATCCTTGCGTCCTCTGGTGCGGCGTCCTCTGGTGCGGCGTCCTCTGCTGTGGCGCCTCCTCTTGCAGCTTCCTTTGGTGGAGCTCTCTTCATAATCCTGGTCATTGCTCACGAGAGGTCCATCATCTCCACTCGGAAAAAGGTCTTCTCCCTGATCTAGCTTCTCCTCCAATGCAGCATCCATATTCAGCTTGTCGACTCTCTCCATGAAATCCTTGACTTCATCCTCATGCTCATAGTGGGCTTCACGTGCTGCAGCCTCCAGATCAAGTACACGATGGTGCAACTTCTGGATTGTCTTCAAGTTACTGCGCATCTGAATCTCTAGAGCCCTGATGAGAGCCTCCAAGTCTTGGACAAATGAGTGAACTGAGTCGTCATCTCTGGTGCGGATGATCTTTCCCTATGCAGTCCTGCGAGAAATCATGGTGTGGTATGATCCAACAAGCTCGGCCATATATTCCTCCTGTATGCGTCCAAGTGCACTATGAACTGCTATGTCTCTCTCGGGGATCCAATTGGGAGCAATGAACCTGAATTCAATGGGCGCCGAGAGGTTTCCGAACGTCCTCCCTAGTATGTGCACCTTAATCTTGTAGCGATGGTCTTCTAGAAATGCCATGGTAGGGGTCCCGGTGATTGAAGGAAGAGCAATCTTCAATTCCTTGGCGATCTGGACCAACCTCCTGCTAAAAAGCATCGTTTCATCTGGCTAGAAAAACTCCGGGAGCAGAACAGGGATGAACTTGACAGCCATCTAGAATGTTGAAATCAGAGAGAAGTCAGAAACGAAAAGGGGAGAATTATGGAATAATAAAGACATAAGTTAAATAGTCTCTTCCTATGGCTTTCCGGGGTTACGTCCTACTGTCAGCGTGTGCTCTAAGTACCATCTCTGTAGCGACCCGACCTGAATCGGTCAAGTCTCTGTGTAGCTGTACCATCCCAAGATCATGCTGGCACACACAGTACATTGATGAAAAGATTCAAAGTTCAATCACACCTGAATTTATTACACGATTCTCATATCGAGTCTTTATTACATGATAATAAATTTGGCCGAAGGCCAACTCATGAGAAATAAACTAAATAAAGCTACGGAAACGTAGACGAATAGCGAGTCCACCCGACTCCATAGGGTAATTGCCAAGCGTGGATCATAGCCTCACTCCTGGTCGGAAAACTCCTCTGCAACATAAGACGTTGCAGCCGTGTAGGTCAGCATTTTTGAATATGCCGGCAAGTCATGAAGAGAGAACAACAATAAAATTACTAATACTATATGCAATTTTCCTGTGGGGCTCTATGTTTTCTATTTTTGCAAAAAAAGCCAGTTTTCCCTACATCAAAGGACCTGTTTGCAATTACTACAAAATGTTGGTTCTTATTGAGATGGTTCCGCCAACCAATGTCTCATTCACAATTATTAAATAACCCCTCAATTAATTTATTAAGTTCGGTGTTGAGATATCCGAAATACTCCAATTTCCACAGGCTCAAATTGTCTGTAACCGGGGACACGGCTAATCGATTAGGTCTTCACTATGCAGAGGTTTCTGCACTTTACTCGCAAGAATCGTTCCCTCCTTTTAAGTCTTCACACTGCCT
This sequence comes from Triticum dicoccoides, assembly GCF_002162155.2. Lineage (NCBI taxonomy): Eukaryota > Viridiplantae > Streptophyta > Magnoliopsida > Poales > Poaceae > Triticum > Triticum dicoccoides. The sequence goes on from NC_041389.1 coordinate 261,532,071, forward strand.
GGTGTTTGAAGATGGGACGAACGAAACAGGGTCTTCCGAAGAGTTCCTCTGGGCCACTGCCGGTGCCCATCCAATCCTACCGTTCTTCTACATCTCGTAGCACCGTTCGACCAGAGTCACGCCTAGGGTCGACCAAGCCAGAGCCCAAAATGGCTTGCGGCTGCACATGTAAGCTTCCGGTCAATGGGGTATCCATCCGTCTCTTCGTGGCTGGGTGAAGCTTTCTGCAAGATGTCATGGCGCTTCTCCATGCATCCCGGCCATCCGCTGGTTTATCCAGAGTGCCCGTCAACCGTCCTCCACCCAGTAGTGAATTTTGAAGTCCATCTTGAGCTTGAAGTCATGGGGTTTCCATCATCTTGACTCTCACACCTCCCTTATGAATCACTCAGCCAACCCCGTCTACGAAAGCATAGCAATCATTTACATCGTCCCGGGCATAACAAGGGGAAAGGTTCATCCTACCTCATGCTACTACTCAAGAACATAACTTCAAATTATCCTATTGCATGCATGGTGGGGAGGTATAATTCTAATGCAAATGAATCATAGGTATTGTAAAACATGATCAAATGACTTGTCTGGTTGACGGTCTTCGAAAGCTAGTGACTCATAATAGTAGGCCTCGCACTCCGGGAATTCTACCGAGTCAAACAATAGCACAAATCAGTATACCACAAATTAACATAACAGCAAGTTAAAGTAAATCACCCAAGCACTCGAACCAAAACCAAAGAAAACTCGAAGAAAAACAATTCATGGTTTTCATCACTTCAAGCAACAACTAAGAAATAGTTTTATCCTACTAACTATTCTTAACAGAACCTAAACAATGGTTTTGCTAACTAACAGAAGGGAAAACATCATACAAACTAGGTGCAAAAAGAATCACATCAAAAGCTATTATAGAACTCCTATTATGCCTAAACAATTCTAGCAAAGAAATAAAATAAAACTTTTTATTCTACTGTAAATAAAAGTTCATCCTATGTAACTACATAAACTAATCTAAAATAAATTATAACAGAGGAAAAATAAAATTATATAATAACTAGAACAACAGGAAAATAGTAGCAAGGTAAATAAAACTAGAAAAGCTTGATTTCAACTAAAACTAATTTTAACTAAATCTAAAAATACCCAAACAAGTTCCTACTGCTAGGCATGGTCAAAACTAAGCAGTAGCAAAAAGAATCACTAAAACAAAATTATTCTAGCTCAATTTATGACAGAAAAGCTAATCTGACTAAAACTAATATAAAACTATTTTTATAAACTAAAACATGGCTAAACCTATTTTTTGCGGAAACTACAGGAAATTTGTGAACTAACAAAAAAAGAATCAACTAAAAATACTAAAAAATAGTATCAACTAAAAAGAATCAACTAAAAATACAAAAAAAGAATCAACTAAAAGTTACAGCTAAGAGAAAAACAGAACTAATCAAATAAAAACAGAAACTAAAAAATAAAAGAAAAAAGAAAAAAACCTAGCGCTAACGGGCTGAAACAGTGTGCGCGCTGAAACTAAGCAACACCTAAGTGTTTAATAGACTAGTACATTGACGGGCTAACAGAAATAAACCGATCGGTTCGTCCTAACCAAAAAACTGTAAACAAACCGGGAAACAAAACCGATCTAAGTTTAAAACCCATACCTCTTCGCTACTTCTAATCTCAGCCCTAGATTGGAGATCGGACGGTTGAGGGGAGTCCGGCGGCTTACAGGGGGTTTGAAGGCGAACATCGAACGACGGCGGGTCGGTGTCGAGTGGAGCGGCGGTTCCGGCGATCAGAGAGGACATGGAAGTGGTCGGGCGAGTGCGGCTCGACGAGGGCGTCTCGGTGGTGGTGTTGGTGGAGTTCGAGAGCAGCTGAGGTGAGCAGGACGTCGACAACGCGGCTCGGGTGCCCGCTACTTTGTTGGCGATGCTCGGGACGACGACGTCGGCAGTTCCTGGATGAAGAATGGTGTCAACGGGGTGCGGGAGT
>NC_041389.1:261534334-261657239 GCF_002162155.2 Triticum dicoccoides
CGTTTTTTTTAATAATACAGAGGGGAAAAACTAAATAAGAAAAATATATAGACATATTATATATATATATATTAAATTTCTCAGGGGAATTAATCCTACAACATGGACATTTTTCCAGGGGCAAAACACAAACTAAAAAAACATTTTTCTAAAAATCCCAAATAAAACTCAAATTTGAATTAAAACCCTTTGGCAATATTTTTGTTCTGACATTTTTGGAGTGTCATGTTTACTCCTCTCATACTTTTGCTCAAGTATTTGCCAGGCATTTTTTTGAAATAAATTTCAATTGCCAAACGAGTTCAAATTCAAAAAAAAAACTCAACTGCCTCAGAAAATTTCAAATGCCACTCAATTTCAAACAATATGCATAGATGCTTAGCTAAAATTGTAAAACATTCCAAATTGGAAATTTGGGATGTCACAGCACTGCTGAAGACCTCTGTGCTCTTGGCACAGGCTGAAAAGTGTCGGTGGTAGGTCTGTCATTCCTGTCTTCAATATCTTCCTGGAGCTTCTCCACAGTAGTTTGGATATCTGTGACCTTCACATCTAGATCATGGAATTTGGTCTCAATGATCCTCTCAAGACTTTCTTGATTCTGAGTCAGGGTGGCCAAGCCCTTCTCAATCCTGACAGTAGCCTCAAGCAGATAACTGAGTTGACCTTGCTTGGTCTTGATCATCACTTGTGAAGCATCTGGTACACTAGCTGCCCTTGCTGCTTTAGCAGCCTTTGCTCTCTCTCTCTCTCCCTCCATCCCTCCCTCCCTCCCTCCCTCCCCCTCTCTCTCTCTCTCTCTCTCTCTCTCTCCTCCTGGGCTTTTGCACTGGTTAGATGAGATTCATCCATGACAATCTCATTGTGCTCAAATTCTGGCCTCAAGGGAAGATGCTCTTTATTAAGATATATCCATGTCCCCATCTTGGAGTTGATTAGCATCTGTATGTGAGGGGCATATCCACATGATCTTTTCTAATCAGCTGTAGTTCTCTTCACTGTTTCAACTATTAAGCTCATCACTTTAAACTTCTCTGGCACATCAAACATATGGAGCAAGTTGGTGGAGTGACCACAGATCATCCTATGATCTCCTGATTTGGGCAACAGAGTGTGCCTCAAGATGGTGTTGATGGTGGTAAAACGACCAGCAGATAGTATATAGACCCAAGCTTGTGAGTCTCCAAGGCAGCATCTGGAATGGTCTTGTACATGTTTGCCATGGAGTTGTGATCTTTCCTTGGCTTGTCATATACATTCGTGTCATTTTCATCTACCTCGGGGGCATTGATCAACTTGGCCCATTCAACAATTGAAGATTGATACCTTGTTCCTTCTATCATCCAGACCATTTTGCCATCTGGATAGAAATGAGTAGTGGAGTAGAATTGCATAATCATTTCATCATTCCATTTTGTTAACTTTTGACCAAAAAACGTGTCGACTCCATTCATCCTGAAGCTCTCATGCACACCTGGGAAGTAGTCCTCATTGTCATCAATGTATGTCCAATCAACCCATCTCATATCATTAACAATAGGTTTCTTGTCTAGCAACACAGTCTCATAGAAGTCCTGTTGTTCGTTGGTGTAGAAATGGTAATCTACATTAGTTCTTCTCCTGGTGGCATAGGGATCAGTCTGTCTCCATAGTCTCAGACTTGCATCCTTTCTTTCCTTCATGTTCTCACCAATAGAATGATCATCACTATGATCAGGAATCTTTGGCTTTAACTTTCTGAGCACTTGCTGTTCCTCATCCTCTTGAACTTCAGGCACTGCGGCCTTGTTCTTCTCAGCAGCAAAAATGTTCCTAGTGGATCTCTTGGGTGCAGAAGGTTTTGGAGCTTGAGCTTGAGTTGGAGTCTTGGGGGCTGTCTTGGGCTTAGATGGAGCAGCCCCAGACTTTATGGCATGCCCCATGAGCTTTAGAGACTTTGGAGGTGGTGCAGCTGCCTCTTCCTCCTCCTCATCTTAATCTAACTCTCTCATCATAGATGATCTGCCAACGACTCTGGCCATAGTCTTCTTGACTCTCTCCTTCCTTTTCTTTCCTCCAGTAGCCTCTTCCTCTCTTGTTTCAAGAGTGAACTCCATAGTTTCTTGAGTGGAGGCTCTGGCTTTTGACACTAGTTTCTGCTTAGCAGGAGCCTTCTTGGGCATACCAGGCTTGGTGGCAGCAGCAACAACATTCTCCTTCTTGAGTACCTTTTTCTTTGAGGTTACTTCGTCATCAACAACAAAGTCCTCATCTTCAGATTTTGAGGTTCTCTTCTTCCTTGTCCTTGTAGAGGCCTTTGGCAAGTTGCTGGGTGTACTTCTGCTACCTTCATCATAGCTGTTATTGGAGGGACTAGTGCCCTCACTAAGATTCACCTGTTCCTATGACCTGTTCTGAATGTTACTGCCTTCTGACATCTCTGAAACTAACCCTATGAATAGATAGGTATAGGTAGAGTGGATGAGCATCACAAAGCACTGCTATTTTGCAAAAACATTGAGACAAAAACTTAACTTTAGTTTTCTGCAGAAAGCATTTCGGAGCTACCAATATGACAAACTCGGTGACACTGAAGCACAATCAGAGTCTAGACATACAGTTTTGGTCAGACCCAAATACAGTTTAGTGACTCCGAGATGCCAGGGTTTCACACAGAAAGTGAACTCGGTCACACCAATTAGTACACTTTGGTCAGACCGAGTAGTACATGTGCAATGGCATGAGCCAAATCGGTGAGACCGAAATCTTCAGATCGGTCGGTCCGAGATGAGTTCGGCGGAAACCGAACCCTAAGTTTTTGCATCAAATCTATTCTGAAGGAACTTTCGGTGGATAGATTGATCTCAATCGTGGCAAGAAAGTAGGCATTGATCTTTGTGTAATAATTGGAGTTAAGGAAAGCACAAAGAGGTCGAGTCCGTACCCTAACTTGGTGACAAGCTCGCTATGGTGACAATGGCGGTGAGATTTCTGTTGACGGCGACAGAGACTAGCGGCAGGAGGCACTGGTGACGAGGGAGAAGATCTGGAGACCAGGAGCGCGGCAGAGCTGGGAGGCACGGATGAGTGGATTGAAGAAATTTCCAAAATTCTAGCCCACATTATATATACCCAGTCACCATCGGTGTGACCGAGTGGAACGACTCTATGGCACCAAGATGCGGAATTGCAAGCGATTACTGCAACTCGGTGAGACCAAACAGTTCTAATCGGTTGAACCGAGGTGAAAATCTAGATCAACTCAACGATTTTGGTGGGACTGAGAGGAATGAATAAGTCAAACCGAAAGCCATTAAGAGTTTTTGGAAGTTTAATCCCTTGACGAATCGGTGGCTCCGAGTGCTCCTCACCCGGAGGCTCCAAATTCGACTTGTTCAAACTTTGTGATGTAGCATGAATAGAGTTTGAGACGAGAAAAGCATAGATAGCTAGAGGGAGTTCTTAGGCATTCTTGTCCATCCATTTGGCAAAAAGAAAGACCAAACAATCAAAGCAACAAATGGATGTCCTTGAATGGAGAAAATTATGCAACCAACATGCTCACTCAATAAGATAACAAATGAAATATGTGGCAAAGCATGCACAAACACTCTAGCATCTATCAAAAATTGGCGATGACTAGGTCATCTATATATGAGTATATTGACTGAGGAGTCAAATGAGAACATTTGATCGTAGGTCATACTCATCGTTTAAGCACAAGTGGGGTTACCACTTTTACATAAAGCATTGTTGTGTTCACACCATTAGAGTTGCTTTAGCTCAGTTCTTAGAACAAAGCTCCCCCTAGATGTGATATCCCCCCTAAGATGGATGAACTAACCATGGTTTTTGTTGATGATGACTTCATGTAGGTGTTGAAGATGTAGATGCTCGATGTTGATGTAGATCATTTGGAGCAATCCATTTGAGTGAGTTGCACTTACCTACCTGGGTTAGTCCCATAAGGAACACACAAGGATATCCATAGACATAGAGAGAAATACACATATGTTGATGTCCATGAAAGCATTAGGTTACCTTGTCCCTTGTCTTTACCAACAAGAGGGTTTATGACTCCTTGAACTAGTGCAAGATATGAAAGTTGATTGCACTCGTCCTTGCAAAAATGAATATGAGTGAAGTGTGTTGGCGGAGTCACCTTGAAGACCTCTCTAGTTCTTCTTCTTTGGGACCCACATCAACTTGATGTGGATCCTTGGAATTGTAGTTGTACTTGATGAAGTAGAACTTGATGTAGTCTTGGGAACGCACTTGACCAAGGCCTTTGGAGCTTCTTAAAATGAATCAATCTCTTCTTGAAGCTTGACCTTGCATTTTAGTTTGTGGTCTTGTGGTGGAAGATCATCTTGAGCTTGTGTTCCCTTGAAAGAAGTGGGATCATACTTCTCTTGTTGAGGAACAAACTTCGTCTTGGGGTATTGATCTTCTTCCCACTCAACTCCATTGGCATTGAACTTGTGTTCAAAACCAACACCTTGATTCTTTCGGTACCTTCCTTGCTTGCGTACAATTTCCTCAAATTGCTTACTTCCGGCAAGGCTCCTGTAAACACCATTCTCTATAATTCCCTTCAATAAGCTATTTTCTTGCTCAAGTGTAACTTTGCTAAGAGAATCATTAGTGGAATCAAGAGAACTACTAGAAGCAATAATATTGGATTTAGCATGATTATTGTTCCTACTATAATAATAATCTTTCTTGCTCTTATTGCTAGATTTTTACTTGTGGCATGTAAGTAGACAAGAGTAAACGCTTGGCAATGTAAGAAGAACTTTTCTTACGAAGATCATCATTGATTGCTTTGAAGAACCCATGCTCTTGCTCTAAATTGAGCTTTTCAAAGTGTAGCTTCTCATGAGTCTTTGAAAGCTCATGATGATCCTCTAAGGTAGTTTCATGAGCTAACTTAAGAGTGTTTAGTTCTTTAGTTAGACGCTCAATATCCTTCTTATCATTGTCATTCGCTTCATCTTGATTAGCATGATTAATAGCAATCTCATCATAGTTTTCATCACTAGTGTAGTCAACAAGTAAATCATCATCACCTAGCAAATCATCTTCATAACTATTGAAATCAACATACTCAAGGTCTGATACCTTGGGGCCTTTAGACATGAAGCATCTTCCAATCCTTTCATTTGGTGAGTCGAATATGTCGTAGGAGTTGGATGACACAAGGGCAAGACCGGCAACACCTTCATCTTGAGTATATTCGGAATCGAAGTGATAAATTCTCTCGGAGTAGCTGTCGGAGTCGGAACCTGATACCAATTCACCAATGTGAGCTTGATGTCTTCGTCTTGTATAGCTCTTCAATGACTTGTCCTTCCTTTCTGAATCCTTGCTTCTACGAGAGGGTCTTCTTTCATAACGATCATCTCTACTCCTTCTCTCTCTTGGTGGTGATTCATCTCTTTCACTTCTCCTTTTAGGTGAGTCTTCTCTTCTTTTGTAGGGAGCCATACACTCATTGGAGTAGTGTCCGGGTCTTGCACAATTGTAGCAATTGCTATCAAGACTAGAAGATCTTTTGTCATTGTATGACCTTGACTTGGAGTTTCTTTCTTTGCTTCTACTCTTGTAGAACTTGTTTAAGTTCTTCACCATTAAGCTCAATTCTTCATTGAAGAGTTGTTTCTCACTTGATGTTGTAGGAGCATCACATGAAGCCTTGTAAGCACCACTAGACTTGTTGTGAAGCTCTTCCTTATCCGTAAGTGACATCTCATGAGCAACAATTCTACCAATGACTTCCATTGTCTTGAGATCTTTGTAATTGTGCATCATTTGGATCAAGGTGTACATGGTGTCTTATTTTCCATCCAAGGCTCTTAGGATCTTCTTGATGATGAATCTGTCGGTCATCTCTTCGCTTCCTAAGCTGGCAATCTCATTTGTGATGAGAGCAAGCCTAGAGTACATCTCAGCGACTCCTTCACCATCCTTCATTTTGAAATTGTCAAGTTGACTTTCAAGCACATCCAATTTGGATTCCTTGACAGACTCGGTACCTTCATGAATATCAACCAAAGTATCCCAAATTTCCTTTGCATTCTCAAGGCGGCTAATTTTGTTGAATTCTTCGAGGCACAATCCATTGAAAAGAATATTGCAAGCTTAAGCATTGTATTGCAACATCTTCAATTCTTCCATGGATGCTTCATGATCCGGTTCTCTTCCATCCTCGAAGTATTCACCTTGCAAACCAATATGCAAATAGCCCAAACGGCGGGGTTATGACCAACAATATGCATTTTCACCTTATGATTCCAACTAGCAAAATTAGTACCATAAAGTAAGGACCTCTATGGTGGTAATTTCCCTCGCTAGACGCCACACTCTCTTATGTTGTGAAACCAAGGCTATGAAAAAGCTATGGAAATCAAGGCAAATGGAGACCAAATCTCTGATACCACTTGTAGGATTGAAAGTGGGTATAGAGAGGGGGGTGATTAGACTATTTGACCAAATAAAAATCAAGCCTTTTCCCAATTTTAAGTCTTGGAAGATTTTAGCAACTTGGCACAAGTCAAGCAATCAACCTACACATGCAATTCTAAGAGTGTAGAAGGGGAAAGTAAAGCTTTTCATATGAAGTTAAAGGGAAGGGTTTGGATAAGGAAAACGCAATGTAGCCATGGAGATTTTTTGGCATGGTTCCGATAGGTGGTGCTATTGTACGTCCACATTGATGAAGACTTCAACCCACGAAGGGTAACGGCTGCGCGAGTCCATGGAGGGCTCCACCCACGAAGGATCCACGAAGAAGCAACCTTGTCTATCCCACCATGGCCATCGCCCATGAAGGACTTGCCTCACTCGGGTAGATCTTCACGAAGTAGGCGATCTCCTTCCCCTTACAAACTCCTTGGTTCAACTCCACAATCTTATCAGAGGCTCCCAAGCGACACCTAACCAATCTAGGAGACACCACTCTCCAAAAGGTAATAGATGGTGTGTTTATGATGAACTCCTTGCTCTTGTGCTTCAAATGATAGTCTCCCCAACACTCAACTCTCTCTCACAGATTTGGCTATGGTGGAAAGATGATTTGAGTGGAAAGCAACTTGGGGAAGGCTAGAGATCAAGATTCTTGTGGCTGGATTGGAATGTCTTGGTCTCAACACATGAGTAGGTGGTTCTCTCTCAGAAAATGAGTAGTGGAAGTTTAGGCATGTTCTGATGGCTCTCACTTGAATAGAGAAGGGGTGGAGGGGTATATATAGCCTCCACACAAAATCCAACCGTTACACACAATTTATCCAACTCGGTCAGACCGAATAGAAGAACTCGGTAAGACCAATTTAGTTCAAAATGTGAATGTTAGGAATGTCGGTGGGACCGACATGATCAACTCGGTGGGACCAATGTGCTAGGGCTAGGTTAAAACCTCATCTCGGTGTGGCCGATTGCATGAACTCGGTGAGACTAATTTCAGCAATGAGTAAAGAGAAAGTTGGTCAGGCAAACTCGGTGGGACCGATCGCTCATTTCGGTAAGACTGAAATGTTATGAAGGGAAACAAAGAGTTTGCATTGTGAACTCGGTGGGACCGATCGCTCATTTTGATATGACCAAAACGTTACGAAGGGAAACAGAGAGTTTGTAGTGCCACCTCAGTGAGACCGAGATCCGTATCGGTGAGACCGAATTGTCTAGGGTTTCTGGAAATAGCTATGTCAAAAGAACTCGGTGGCGCCGGATAGATCAAATCGGTGGGGCCAAGTTTGACTTTAGTTTTTGGACATATTTCGAAATGAGAAAGTGGCTGAGGGTTATGGAGCAATATCACTAAGCACTTTGAGCAAGTAGACCATTAAGCAACACATTATCCCCTTTCAATAGTATTGAATTTCCTATGGACTCAATGTGATCTTGGATCACTAAAATGAAAATGAAGAGTCTTGAGCTTTTGCCAATCTTTGTCCTTAGCATTCTGAGGGGTCCACATCTCTAGTCCATGCCATGCGAATCATTGAACTTTCTGAAATATTTAACTTGAATGGATATTAGTTCAATGAGCTATATGTTGTTATGAATTACCAAAACCACCTGGCAATTAGTTTCACTTTGAAATGCCCCTTAGGAAGATGAGAATGACATAGATGTCTATGGTAAACCATGGATGGACCAGAACGCTATGGCTCACATGTACAAGCCTATCCCTGACAAAGCATTTGAGACTCACAAGTTTGGTTCTATCTACTACTTGCTTGCTGGTTTGGCCACCACCAACTACAACTTGAGGCATACCTTGTTGCCCAAGTCCGGAGATGAGAGAATGATCCGTGGCCATTCCATCAACCTGCTGCATATATTTGACATACCACGGAAGTTTAAGGTTATGAGTCTGATAGTTGAGACAGTCAAGAGGACAACTGCTGACCAAAAAAAGGCCATGTGGATATGCACCACATATTCAGATGTTGATCAATTCCAAGGTTGGAAGTGACACATATCTACTTGACAGAGAGCATCTACATCTTAGGCCAGAATTTGAGGACAATGAAGTTGTGATGGATGCTTCACATCTTACATCAGTTGAGGCCTAGGAGAAGGCTGAGAAGGCAAAGGCTGCCAAAGCAGCAAGTGCTCTAGATGCATCAATTGTAAATCTCAAGACCAAGCAAGATCAACTCACATATCTGCTAGAAGCAACTCTGAGGATAGAGAATAGTCTGGCCAACATGAATAAGAATCAGGAGAGCCTAGAGAGGATTGTTGAAGACAAGATGTATAACCTTGATGTCAAGGTCATAGATATTCAAACAATTGATGAGAAGCTGAGAGATGATGTCGAGGACAGAGATGACAGACCTACCACAGACAGATTTCAGACTATGCCAAGGGCACCCAGGTCTACTGCTGAGCCAGTAGCAGACACTAGGCCTACTCACTCTGCTCCTACCACCATTACCACAGTGCCACCACCAGTGTCAACCCCTCCTGCTCAACATACTTCAGTTGAAGCATTTGCAGATGCAGTTCTCTCAACGCCTTCTAGGCACACCGGAGCAACAAGCCAGAAGACCCCTTTAAGAGCTCTCGGAGATCGTGCCTAGAGTGTCGTATAGCACTATACATTTTCAAACTTTTTGGTAACTTGTTGCCAAAGGGGGAGAAAATGTATAGATCATAAGCTTCAAGAGAGAGAGAGAGAGAGAGTCTTCTACTTCTTTGTTGGTTCTTATTTGCCTTGCTACTCTCCTTTGGTTGATGCTACTTGATGCTACATTTATGTTATGCTTGTGAGATACCTTGTATGATCATGTGTTTGATCATACTATGCTTAATGTGTGCTCGCATGTCTATCTCTATGATTATTTGGGTATGATCAATCACTTGTATCTTTGGTGAAGAGTGCATGTTATTTTACTCTTATCATTTTGTGTGCTCCACCAAGATGTATGTGACATGGAAGAGTGACCCATGATCCTATTCGATTGTGCATTTGCATTCTAACGCAAATTTTAAACAATTCACAAATTTAGGGGGAGATCTTGCTTACCACATACTTCTCAAAGCAACGATGTATTTCATTCATTTTATCATTTGTCGAAGCTTTGATCAATATGTTGTCATCAATTACCAAAAAGGGGGAGATTAAAAGTGCAACTAATCCCCGGGTGGTTTTGGTAATTCATAACAAAATATAGCTCATTGAACTAATATCCTCTCAAGATGAATATTTGAGGAAGTTCAACGAATGGCATAGCATGGACTAGAAATGTGGACCACTCAAAATGCTAAGAACACATATTGGCAAAAGCTCAAGACTCTTCATTTTGTTTAAGTGACCCAAGATCACATTGAGTCCATAGGAAAGCCAATACTAATAAAAGAGGATGAAGTGTTGCTTAATGGCTTGCTTGCACAAATGCTTAATGATATATATTTATCCAAAAAACCCAACCACTTTCTCCATCCAAATATGTCAAAACCCTAAACTCCAACTCGTCCCCACCGATTCTTTCTATCCGGCGCCACCGAGTTTATATGACATAGCCATTGCCAGAAACCCTAGCAATTCGATCTCACCGATACGGGTCTCGGTCTCACCAAGTTGGCCTTGCCAACGCTCTTTGACTTTTTGCATTTATTTCGGTCTCACCGAGTTATGCAATCGGTCTCACCGAGTTGGCTTGACATTCTCTGTGTTGCCGTATTGCTTCACTTTAGTCTCACTGAGTTGATGCAATCGGTGCCACCGAGATGATGTTTGCCCTAAAGCCCTAGCACATCGGTCCCACCGAGTTGTTCAGTTCGGTCCCACCGAGATTCCTAACGTTCACATTTTGAACTAATCGGTCCCACCGAGTTTAGCTATTCGGTCTCACCAAGATTGGTCAAATGTGTGTAGTGGCTGGATTTTATGTGGATGCTATATATACCCCTCCACCCCCTTCTCCATATGTGAGAGAGCCATCAGAACGTGCCTACACTTCCACCATACATTTTCTGAGAGAGAACCATCCACTCACGTGTTGAGATCAAGATATTCCAATCATACCACAATAATCTTGATTTCTAGCCTTCCCAAGTTGCTTTCCACTCAAATCATCTTTCCACCATATCCAAATCTGTGAGAGAGAGTTGAGTGTTGGGGAGACTATCATTTGAAGCACAAGAGCAAGAAGTTCATCATCAACACACCATCTATTACCTTTTGGAGAGTGGTGTCTCCTAGATTGGTTAGGTGTCGCTTGGGAGCCTCCGTCAAGTTGTGGAGTTGAACCAAGAAGTTTGTAAGGGCAAAGAGATCGCCTACTTCATGAAGATCTATCCGAGTGAGGCAAGTCCTTCATGGGAGACGACCATGGTGGGATAGAGAAGGTTGCTTCTTCATGGACCCTTCGTGGGTGGAGCCCTCCGTAGACTTGTGCAACTGTTACCCTTTGTGGGTTGAAGTCTCCATCAACGTGGATGTACAATAGCACCACCTAGCGGAACCACGCCAAAAATCTTCGTGTCTTCATTGCATTTGCACTCTCCAAACCTTTCCCTTTACATTCATATGCAATATTTTACTTTCCGCTAATACACTCTTAGAATTGCATGTGTATGTTGATTGCTTGACTTGTGTTAATTGCTAAAATCTGCCCACAACTAAAATTGGGAAAAGGTTCAATTTTTATTTGGTCAAGTAGTCTAATCACCCCCTCTAGACATAATTACGATCCTACAACTACACATGCCTTTCTCTTTCTTTGACACACATGTCACACCATTCCCCCTTCCCTACTAGGTTTACATCATTAGTGGTATCTCTTCTCCACATACACACACTCCCTCTCACGCATACGCGTGCGCACAAACACACACAGACACACACAACACCCATCTATCAGGATCCTTCTTTTAAGACACACACCCTTGCATATTCTCTTCAACTCTATGTATATATCTATATATATCCCCGTCTTTCTCTATAACTCATATGCGCACCAAAATTCTCCATCTCTCTAACTCAACATCTCTCCCATGTCCGCATGTGTATCTCACACCCTCACTCTATGATTATGTCTATCTGTCTCCATGTTACACAACACAAAGCCCCATGCACATGTCTCTCTATCCTCCACACACACAGACACACAAAGAATCTCTTATAATTGCCTCAGTCTCTCCATATCGCACACATGTGCTATCTCTCTCTCACACACATGCTCAACCAAGGTTTTCTCGTGAATAACTTACTGTTTATTCATCAACATTCGTGATAGTACGACGAACACGAGATGTGAAAAATAATACATCTACACGTCCGTAGACCACCTAGTATGACTACGAGGACTAGAGTGAGCTGAAAGCACGCCGCCGTCACCTCCTCCTTATCAGCGACGGGAAAACCTTTGTTTTACATAGTCGAGAAGCCATCGTGCTAAGGCCCCACATGCTCAGCCGTTGAATAGAACGTAGATCCAAGTTTACGGAGACAACTATCAATAATACGCTTGTATTTCCAATTTTCCATATTTATACTCCTATAAAAGACTTAGTTGGTGATGATGGTGTGTCTGCCATCCGTCATTTCTGACCATTAGATCTACATCTAATGACTGTGAGGTAGTTGTTGCCTTTTTGCAACAACATCCCACTTCTCTACTCAAGTTTGCAGAAAACCCCTAAGTATCTTAAAACCAACCACATCCCTCCTTCACCTTATGAAAACAGCTCGAGGAATATATTCTGACTCAAACATAATATATTTTTAGTTATATATGTATATCAAAATTAGAGTGTTTTCTATCAAGTTTGTGAATAAGTATTATTCTACTTATAATCCGTTGCAACACACGTGCACATTGCTAGTATTTCCATATCTTCGAGTTTTCCATCAAGATATTAGTCAGTCATGGTCGATATTTAGTTTGAATTACGTACACATAGGCACTATGTAACTAGCCGTGCTTATTGGCTTCCAAAGCTTAACTTTCACTCCTACTTACAGTATGTAGAGTATTTAACAAAAGACTACCACTTTCAACCAGCCCTAGGAGGAAACTACCATACAAAAATAGCAAAAACATACCCAAAATTTCTTAACCCGCACCAAAAAACTACCACCTAGTGCCGATTAGGCTCATTTAAACCCGTTTATGACAGCGTTGGCCCACATGTACGTGCTGATGAGGCACCTTAAACCAACATCGTCTGTTTGACCGTTAACACAGGAGGGACCCACATATGAGAACCTATCCTCTTCTTCCTCCTCCAATCATTATTTTTCGTAAACATTACTTCAAACAGTTCATATGCGTGTTCATCGCTGGCGCCGTGATGAGAAAGCCGCTCGCCGCTCCACCGAACGGGCCGGACGTCGCGCTAGCCTCCGCATGGGTTGGTTGGCTGGCTCGAGCGTAGCTCACGCCTGTGCAAGCCACCACGTCAGCCTACGATCGAGTCAGATAGCTGGCCTTAGCGTGAGACACGCGAGCAAGTCGTCACACCGCCATGCCAACCTAGTTAGCAAACCTTGCAGACAAGCAGCTGGATGCATCCAGCAGGGTGTGTTCTAGCTTGGCTAGCTTGTGGCCACAAGCGCTGCATGGAGCTGGCATCCAAGCTATGTCTCCGCACAGCCGGTGCTTTTGACCTCGCCTTCTGCCGGCAGCGGTAGCTGCCTCCAACGGCCGAGGATGACTAGGTAGATGGGCGAGAGGTAGGAGGTGACTCAAAGATTTTTTTTCTAGACTGACATGTAGGCCCCACAAGTCATAACGCCTAACTTGCTGGTCAAATAGATGGAGTTGACTTAAGGGGCAACATGGGTCTAAACATGCCTATAATGGCACTTGGTAGTTTATTGCGACAGTTAAGAAATTTTTGGTATGTTTTTGCTAATTTTTGTAGTAGTGTTTTTTGGTAGGGCTGGTTGGGAAGTGGTAGTTTCTTGGTAGTGGTTTCTTGTAAGGAACAATGTACTAGCGAATATAGCTGGGTATATTATTAACCATGCTCTTTATCAGCAATAATCTTTAAACCAGCGCCTCCCAATTAAGCCCGAGGAGCTGAAAAAGCCTCACGTCGCATTGGGAATTGTGCAATATGGCCCTGGACTAAAGTGCTAGTAGTACTACTCTATAGATTGTGGTGTTGCATGCATGGACTTCGCTCCACTAGGGCATCCACAGTGCTTAGAGGCTAGCTTTGCCTCTAAGCTGGACCCCACAGCCCTGCCTCCAAACAATCTCAAAACCACACAGTTTATAACATTTTGCTTCAGCCTCTATTGCGGGCCCATGATTGATTAAACAAAGTCATGGTAATTTGAATGGAGGAGACCTTTGGTGCATCACATGCATCGTTCGGAGGACAAATAGGCCGACGGGTGGGGTTGTTGATTATTTAAATCGCAAAAGGCAGCCTCCAAACTAAGAGGCGACGCCAGAGATTTTTTGCTTAGAGGCGTGAAGTGTATTTTATGGAGGTGACTTCTCCTTTGGTTTGTAGGAATTTTGTAGGAACTCTATAGGATAGGATCCGCAAAGGAAAAATTCCTTTGAAGCCCTTTGCTTTATAGCAATGGATTTCTATTCCTATGTAGGATAGAAAGCAATCCTTCACATTTTGGAGGAAAAAACATTAGCCTAGACTCAATGGAAAAATTCCTATCCTATGCACCAAATGACATCTCTTTCTTTATAGAATTGAGATGCATGCCATCTCACTTCCTATGAATTTCCTATTCCTATAAATTCCTATCCTATGAACCAAAGGAGGCCTAAGAAGAGAGAGAGTGCTTAGAGGCAGTGAAAAATGCACATTGTGGAAGCTGTTATCGGCTCTAAACTCTATAAAAAAATCATCTGGATGCATTTTTTTGTTTTGAAATGGAGGAAAGCTTTGCCTCATCTAATTAATAAAGAAGGAAGGACCAACAAACAAAGTTCAACGAGATCCATTACACCTCCACAAATGGAAGCGAAAAGCGTAGTCTCGTTGTATCAAAGAACTCAAATGTTCTGCCCCCGAAGTAACCATAGCAGATAAACATGCTGCTAGTGTGTGCGTGGGAGGAGCGGCTGAGTAGGCCGGCTACACGCTTGAGTAGAGCAAGGAGATTACGCAGGTGTACTTTCCCTACATTGATAGTACATCGACGGTTCTAGAGAACAGTAGTACCCTCCACTTGCAACTGTAGCTCCTTGGCCTTGAGATTCAAGAGTTCAAAGCCGATCCCAGGATACACGTACACCGCACGCGACAACCTCTCCGCCTTGAGTGCTACCTCTCCACCTTGTATCGTTGGGCCGTGTACTCTGTTCGGATGTTGCTTTATAATATAAAGCGGGGCAAAAGCCTGTTTCGAGAGATTCAAGAGTTCAAAACTGGTGAACTATAGAAGTACAGTAGACAGTATATAGAGAAAGTACTACTACTACTAAAGTAGTACTATATAGTGTATGTAGTAAATAATAACCGCACCATCGCACTACCACTATGAATTAATGAAGGGACGAGGCCGTGCGGTTACGCTCTTATCTCCTCCTCGCTAGTTCCCCTCCCCCCGAAGAGACCAAGGCCGATTGTCGCTGCTGCCATGGATTCGCCATGCGGTTCTCCTCCTCATCGCGGCTGGGAGACCTTGGACGATGATCCTCTGGGAGAAATCGCATGCCGCTCCGACTTCCTCACCGCCACAAGACTTGGTGGTTCCTGCACCAACTTTTTTAAGACGATGCGTAAACATGCTTGGGAGAAGGCCATGCTTGTTGGTCTTCCATGCGTCCTCAAGAAGAAGGTTATTCAATGGGGTAATCCATTGAATAGTCCACCACAACGTGGTTGTGCTTGCATGTTGACTCCGCTAGAGTTGGCGACATTCAGAGGTAGTCGGATTTTGTCTGATGAGCAGGTCAGTCATGGAGTTTGACCATGTAGTGTATAAATTCTAAATATAGTACTTAGTTATTCCATCACGTAATTTCTCCACTGCCCACCATCTTATATATAGGTTTGGGTTGGTGCCAACGGAGATTGGCTTGCAAACTTCTGGCCCGATACCACCATCATTTTGAACAACATCCACATCAGTGATGCCGTTCCTGTAGATCCCTTCTCCACCATTGGGATCGGCCTTCCAGACTGGCTGGGCTTGACTACATATGATGATGCCTACATAAGATTGAAGAAGATAGCAATTGCGGACCCGCCGACAAAGCGATGCAGCTACGATGATTACTATCTCAGTGCGGTGTTCGACATAAGGATTGCCATCGATACAAATGGCCGTAACGGTAGAGGCTGGCACATGTTGGCTGCGACAGATTTGTACCCATACATGTTCAAAGACGTCATGTGCCATGTAGGCCGCATCTTCATGGTGACAAGCCAGGGTATTTGTTTCATCTGGATGCCATCCTATGATACGGGAGATTACAAATGAAATGCACAAACCATCATTTGCATCCCTAACGGTACTACACTATTTTGTAGGAATCAGGCATCCCCCGATCAAAATAAGATCGCCGATCCTGGATGTGCATTTGCATCCGCGATTCGGTCTAACCTGGAACCTTGTAGCTGACTTTGGCAGATTGGGATCAACTATCTTACCAGTCATTACCCATGGTACCACTGATGTGCACCATGGTCACATGATCAACCATGATCGGACCGTCACCATCTACACAAGTATTCCATTTTCTCATTGTTGTGTGTTAGAGTAGGAGTACTACTTGTTAGTTCTTTTCTTGACTAGACATGTTTACTAATACTAGTACTACAATTTAGTATTGGATTTTTTAAACCCTCTCGCCTTCTCTTTCATTGTAGTACTACTAGTAGTAGTACTTTTTACCTTGGAGGATGCATATAGCTAGGCCCCTGAAGACTTGAACCCACTAGCTCCCACCATTTTTGTTTTTCCATGTCTTACTATCTCATCCATGTAGCCAAGAGTGGCTATAAATAATAAGACGGTTATTTTACTTCCTTTATACTGGAAGTAGTACTACTTGCTGCACAATATTATTGGCCGCCATATTTGAGCACAACATTGTCATGCGTGGACCTTGACCATGTACATCACCATGTGTACAGATATGAGATGCCACGTGTACCAGATGAACGGTGCCGGGTTCAACCCTCGTGATCCTATGTGGGTATCGAGGACACTCTTGGAGAGTACTCGCTTTTCATTGGGGACAACTACCCCATTGTGAAGCAGATGCCACCTTCCATGCACGAAATCCAAGGCCTATCATTCATGAATCATGGTTGTGTCTTCAGTGCACACCGCCAGATGAACGACATGCTGGGACATGCTATCCCTGATATATGCCGCTTCAGGTTGGATGAGTCTCCATCGTGTGGAACTGGACTAGAAAGCTACGAAAATGATTCCCATTGCCCACCGCTATGGATCGTGACATATATGAATAACACCACGGACTGGAACCTGGAGGAGGACATGGAGCCCATCTATAACGTGTAAGTGGAGTATGGTAAATAGTGAATGGTAGCGCTATAAATATATGTAGAGTAGTCGTGCACAAATTTATCACATGAGTGGAGATGGACTTGTGTGGCATGCTGGCATTTGTCCTTTAGAATTTATTACTAGTAATTGCGTTATGTGTATGTGCAACTTGTGTGGCTGATGCATGGGCTCCAACACGCTCTGTGAGAAAAAAAGGTGGCATAGCTTTGGCTATAGGTGACATGGCATGATTTTTCGCTATAGTTGTGGTACTAGGACAACAACTCGTACTCCTATAAACCTTAGCACTTGGCTCTTCGCCTCTTCAAGAGGTTCAACAATTCATACTCCTATAAGCCTTGCACTAGGCTCTTCTCCTCTTCGGGGGGTCCAACAATGATGATACTACAGTACAAAATGCTTCTGGCAATCTGACACCAAATGAACTATTGCACGTCCACCGCGAGGGCGCTGTAGTCGAAACCATCTCCTCGTCCTGCGAGCTCCCGTGTGCGTGGGCGAGGGAGAGGGCATTGGCATATGTAGTAAGCAAGCTTCTCCTTGTCCTGTGAGCCACCGTGTGTGGGTGAGGGAGAGGGTGTAGTAAGCAAGTTTCTCCTTGTTCTACGAGTTGATGGGACACATCAAAGTAGTAGTCCATACTGCGTCCTTTCTGGTTAATATGGCTTAATATAAAACGATATAAATACACTAGCGGTCAACGTATGTAACAATAGGGTCACTAGACTTCATACTATGCTCATTACGGTCACTATATAGTCTTGCGTTGATTATACGGTCACTAGCTCACTGTAGAGCACCGTACTGCACCCTCCTGACCGGCCACATAGTCGGCATGTCACTTTGTTGACTGGTTAAATTGGCACCTGGTTTCTGGGTCCCACTTGTCAGTTGGCAGAGCAAAGAAATTAGTTAAACGAAACTTTACTCAGGCGTGACAGGAGTCCAACCCTTGCGCGCGACCACCCTGGTTGTGTATGTTCATGCACGTGTACTCCCTCAGTCCATGAAAAATTGTACATCTAGCATTAGAATTTTTTCCAACAAAGAGTGTACATCTACACTTCCAATGCACTTAGCCTTTAATCTAATCGGTATTGTTTGACTAATGTAGCAACTTGTGCTCTAGCTATAGGCTGCATGTCTATTCTTAATTATAGCATGCAACAATCTCCATTTAATATTCTTCTCTCAATGGTCGCATGCACACAAAATTCTGCTACTTTTGGGTATTAATTATGCCATGGAGTTCCAGTTCCTCTTGGTCAATGTGTAAATCTCTATATGTACAATCTTTCACAGGCGGAGGGAGTAGGTTGAGCACATTGAGTGTGAGCGTGTGTTGCGACTTTTGTTGTGTGCCAATGGATGCGTGAGTGTTGCGT
This sequence comes from Triticum dicoccoides, assembly GCF_002162155.2. Taxonomy (NCBI): domain Eukaryota; kingdom Viridiplantae; phylum Streptophyta; class Magnoliopsida; order Poales; family Poaceae; genus Triticum; species Triticum dicoccoides. The sequence goes on from NC_041389.1 coordinate 261,552,668, forward strand.
GCGTGCATGTGTACATGTGAGTGTTGCATGCATACATGCATGAGGATTCTACTCCCTCCCATTGACATGTTCATATTTCAAGCTTCATTAAAACGTTGCATGCAAGAATTAAGAGAACGCTCACCGATGCTTGTAAAAGTTCTAGTCTTTTCTTCTTCACGCATGCACGCATGCATTCCAATTAATATGTTCATAAACAAAATTTTCTGGAGGAAAACCAGCCCATTATTGCGCAATTTTGGAAAAAATCTTTGGGCTCTCATCATTTACTACTACCTTGGTTGATGATTTTTTTATTGGCCTGTATATAAACCGGAAGGAGGGGTAGGTAGTACTAGTAGTACTCCTACATAATTGGCGTCGGGTGCCTTGGGCAATGGTTCTTGTTGTTGGACAGGATGAGAGTAGATGCATAGGGATACTGTAGATAGGAAGTCTTGGCGATCCATTATTCCCCACCTCGGCCAGAGAGAACTATTCAACTAGTCTTCACAATAAAGTGACAATACATGTTGCAGCAGATGGGACACTTAATTAATAAGCTGAGCCAGCGTGTTGGTGTTACTAAATCATCCTTACCCTGTACTGCCATCATGTTTGCCTGTGGATCACGCTTCTGCAAGTACGCCAACGCACCTCTATCTTCCATAAACTGACATATGGGCCCTCTTGAGGTAGACCCACATGTCATCGGCTTAACTATTTACACTTCGACGGACGATATATCTTGGTAGTAGTACTACCAAAATTGAGATTTAGTGCACTTTCTTGCCCATCTTTCCCTCTTCTTCCTCTTCTGTTCCCCATCATCGGATGCACACCATTCCCCCCGCTCACTGCTCGCCTGCCCGCGCCATCTTCCTCTGCAGCTTGCGCGTACCATATCTTCCTGCTCACTGCTCGCCTGCCTGCGCCATCTTCCTCTGCAGCTCGTGCATACAATATACCCTCGCTCACTGCTCAGCCACACACGCCATCTTCTTCGCTCGCCCGCCCGAATCCACTTCCCTGCTCGCCCACAGGCACCAAAAACCCCAATCACTTAGTTCCCTAAAAAACCTATGATAGAACCGACTGACACGCAAAGCCGTGATTGAAATTCCCTCCCCGATGTTCTCTTGGAGCAGATCTGTAATCGTATGTACCTTCTCAGCACCGTGCATATGGCCACATGCTCGGTGTCTATGTACCGTGTACTCGTCTGCAACCGACCGACCCTTTTCTCCTTGCTGATGCCTGATCCTCGCAGGTGGCCCAGACACCGACTTGACGATCCCACGGAGGTTGTCTTCGTGCCCCTCGACTTGCTACCAGTACCCTCCCATCTGTTCTTCATGCGCGTCCACTACCAGGCGGCCATGAAGGCCAACTGGATCATCCTCATCCACCAATCCGGTAGTCCATGACATCTCGTGGATATCTACACCCAGCGAGAGATCACCCTTCCATCATTGGATACTGCCGGCATCGTTCCTCGCGGCCCGCTGGACACTCCTACCTACTATGCACGAGACACGTCGAGCTTTTGGTACAAACTCCGTTTGCTGAAGGTTGTAATCTGTGAAGTGCCGACATCATCACAAGACTACATGGATTACAAGCTCATTGCTTTGTTCGACGGGGGATTAGTCTATCTAGAATCCAGTAGTCATACATGGTTATGTGGTGTAGGGTGAAACCCTAAGATGGATCATTTCACACTTGGAGCGGGAAAAGGGAGATGAACACCAAGAACACAAAGAGGAAATCGCTCCAACAATACCCAATTACACATCCACTAGAATAGCAAACACAAGATCCACAAGTTCACAAACATAATCAAAGGAAAGATACAATAGAGTTCTTCCCACTCCTAGGAGATGAGGTCTTGATGATGGTAGTCTTCTCCAAGAGGAGGTCTTGACATCCACAAGTGGATCCTCTCCTAAGAGGTCTTGAAGTCCACAAGGGGATCCTCTCCTAATAGGCCTTGATCTCCAATGGAGGTGGTAGAAGGAGCAAAGCCCTCAAATTCTCATCTATCTTTGCTAACCCTAAACATAACCCTAGGTGCGGAATATATAGACTTGGGGTCGAAGTGGATGAGGAGGGGCTCAAACAGGAGATCACAGCCGGCCATCCCGGAGAGCCCGTGCGCATGGGGTTAGTTGGGCCCATGCGCACGGGGGTCCCGTGTGCATGGTACACACCTGTGCGCACGGGGTGCTACAGCGCCATTTCTCTATGTAGCCCGTGGGCACGGGGTCATGGGGGCTCATGCACATGGGGTCACCTGCGACTTCTAATGCTGCTGCTGTTTGGCTCGTTCCTCATTCGTGCGGCCTTGGGGTGGTTCTCCTTGCACTTGGTGGTGTTCTCAACTGCTTGGAAGGGTACCTCTTTGTACCTAATGATGCATAGGGTATTTTGGTGAGGCAGCAACCAAATCTCATTCGAGTTCATGTGCAAGTCAAGTAGGAAGGAGTTCACTTTGGTTTCCATTGCGCGTGCTCGAGCTCTTGTCATAGGTCCGTGTGGGGCTTGATGTGTTGGTGTAGAATCCATGGGGATGATGGAAGGATGCCCCATGTCATCCCCCTCCCTTGGGAGAGACTCGTCCACGTATCATGATCTTCATTACCATGGTACTTGGCCAACTCTTTGACGTTGAAGATGTCGCTTACGTTGTACTTGTCGCGTGGGATGTCAATCTTGTAAGCATTGTCGTTGTAGCGTGCTAGCACCTTGAAGGGCCTGTCGGCTCATGGTAGTAGCTTTGACTTGCGCTCATTGGGGAAGCGGTCCTTGTGAAGATGAAGCCATATGAGATCTCCTGGTTGGAACACCATTGGTGTCTTGTTGATGTTAAGCTTGGTGGCGATGCGGTGTACTTGACGCTCGATTGTTGCCCTTGTATCTTCATGCATCTTCTTGAGAAAACCTACCTTGCACTTGCATCCATGTTTGCGCGTTCTTGGAGCAGAAGAGGTAGAATGTCCAATGGGGACAATGGGTTGAAGCCGTAGACAACCTCGAAGGGGGACTTGCCGGTAGTAGTGTTTCGAGCTCGATTGTAGGCGTACTCGGCGATGGGAAAGCACTCCTCCCACTCCTTGATGTTCTTCTTGATCAACATGAGTAGGAGAGTAGATAGCATCCAGTTGGTGACTTCCATTTGGCCATCAGTTTGAGGATGATAGGCTGTTGAGAATAGAAGCTGGATGACGAGCTTGGCGCAAATGGTCTTCCAAAAGTAGCTTAAGAACTTGACATCCCGGTCTGACACAATGGTCCTTGGCACTCCATGCAACCTCAAGATTTCCCTACAAAAATTATTAGCAACATGTGAAGCATCATCTATCTTGTTGCATGGTATGAAATGTGCCATTTTTGAGAATTGGTCCCCAACAACAAACACGGAATCCTTTCCATCTCGAGTTCTAGGCAAACCAAGCACGAAATCCATACTAATATCTTCCCATGGTTGATATGGAATTGGAAGTGGCATATGTAAACGGTGAGATTGGGCTTTGGACTTAGCTTTGCAACATGTAGAGCACTTGTTGGTGAAGCGTGCCATGTCGCGGAACATCTTTGGCCAAAAGTACTTGAAGGAGAGTGTGGCGAAGGTCTTGTCGCGCCCGAAATGTCCCATGAGTCCACCTCCGTGAGCCTCTTGCACAAGCAACAAACGAAGAGAAGACTTGGGTACACAAAGTTTGTTAGCACACATAAGGTAGCCATATTTGATATAAAAGTTCTCCCAACAAGTGTGAGTAAGGCATTTGGCATAAGGAAGTGCAAAAGAGGGACCTCATTCGCATAAAGATCTTTAATATGCTCAAAGCCGATAACATTCAACTCAAGTGTAGTAACAAGCATGCATATGCGGGAAAGAGCATCTGCCACAACATTTTCTTTGCCTTTGATGTACTTGATCACATAAACAAAAGACTCAATAAATTCACTCCATTTATCATGTCGTTTATTCAACTTAGTTTGACCTTTAAGGTACTTTAGAGTCTCATGATCGGTATGTATGACAAATTCATGTGCGCGAAGATAATGCTCCCAAACATGCAATACTCGCACTAAAGCATATAATTCTTTGTCATATATGGGATAGTCAAGTTGAGCACCGGAAAGTTTTTCGCTGAAGTATGCAACGGCTTGCTTTTCTTGCATCAAAACTCCACCAATCCCATTACCGCTAGCATCACAATGAACCTCAAAAGTTTTGGTGAAATCAGGTAATGCAAGAATTGGGGCATGTGTAAACAAAGATTTGAGCTCGTCAAATGCGGTAGATTGAGATGGTCCCCAAACAAAAGGTGCATTTTTCTTAATCAAAGCATGCCACGGTGCGGCAATAGTGCTAAAGTCTTGCACAAAGCGACGATAAAAATCTGCTAGACCAAGGAAACTATGCACTTGTTGCAAATTCGTGGGTTGGGGCCAATTTTTAATTGCTTCAGTTTTAGACTCATCTACATGAAATCCCTTGGAATACACAACAAAGCCCAAGAAAACGATCTTGTCAACACCAAAAGTGCATTTCTCCATATTAGCATAGAGATGTTCTTTTCTAAGCGCAAAACGGCCCTAAGATGACTCACATTCTCTTTGAGGGATTTGCTAAACACAAGAATGTCGTCAAAGTAGACCACCACAAACACACCAATGTAAGGACGAAGCACATAATGCATAAGACGCATGAAAGTACCTGGTGCTTCCGATAAACCCATAGGCATATCTAACCACTCATACAAACCAAACTTTGTTTTGAAAGCGGTTTTCCATTCATCACCCTCTTGGCATGGAATGGGATGCCTATATCTAATGGTGATAGCACTGATAGGTCTACAATCGGAACACATGCGAAAGCTACCGTCTCTTTTTGGCATAAGAATGACCGGTATGGCACAAGGTGTAACATCCCAAATTTTCAATTTGGAATGTTATACATAGATCATTCATGCATATCATGTTTTATTGCATTTCGATTTGCGATCCTCGAAATTCTAAGCAACTCAAGGACCCACGGAGAGAGTTGGGGATTTCACGATTTTCATATTTGAATTTTTATCAAATATCGAAACAAGGATCATTTGTTTTAATTATTTTTCTCTCCGAAAATATTTCATATTCAAAATATATGAGAGGGGATAATATGACTTCCCCCAAAATAATGAAATATTGGAGGAAAATATTAAAAACAAATGAATATTTTTATTTGCGATTTTATTGCTATTTTATTTGCATAGGAAAAATACACGTTTTTCAAAATTGCATTTTAGGCCCACATAAATGTTGACCTTTTCCGGCATATTTTTCGAGGACGGGGAAATTTTATTTTGGAATTTTTGGAGTCCGTTTAGTATTTCTTTCCTTACTTTTTCTGCATGTCAGAATTATTTAAAAAAAAGTCAAACCGACTTAGGCCACCGTGAGCGACCCGGACTCCGCCTTGCCCAAGCCGCCGCCGCCGCCGGAGACGCCGTTGCCACCGGAGTTGACCGCCGCCGCCGCCGAAGTTGACCGCCGCCGCTGTTTTTTCGTTTTATTTCGGTAAACCCCAGATCTAGATCCGTTTTTTTAAATTCCGGTTTATTTTCGTTAGATCGGTTTTTCTGACGATTTATTTATTTTGCGGACGTTCGTCCGTACGTTCATTTTTACGAACGGTTTTCACCATTTAGCTGCAGACAGCGAATGTTCGTACGTTAGCCTGTTCGTCAGTTTTTCTTTTTCCAGGGTTTTCCGCGATTATTTTCGATTGCGATTTGTGACCCGATTTTTGATTTAGTTTATCTCTTCGCTCGTTTATCAGAATCAGGCGATTCAAACACCTAGAGTTTTGTCTCAAAACCCTCTTTCTGTTTAACCAACTCAAACAAGTTTTTGCTACTGTAAAACTTGACTTAAGTCTAGATTAGTAAACGAAGCTTGTTTATTTTGCAGTTTAAGTTTCGTTGCTTCGTTTGAGTTGATTTTTTTTTGCAAACCCGAGTTCTTAAGTTGAACTTTCTGGTTAGATATCTTATTTGAGTTTTACCTGTGCTTCTAATTGAGTGCTTATTGTATGCTTGTTTGTTTGCGATAGAGTACCCGGAGTGCGAAGCGTGCTACTACAAGTCTCTAGGTTTCACGGATCATCAGCATGGCAAGTAACACTTTGATCATACCTCTTTACTACCCAGTTTTATTGCATTAGATCAATCCTCAAACAATTGCATGGTTAGGATCTGTTTAATGTGTGGGTTTGGGGAAGTAGATGAGGTAGTACCTATTGTCCTGTTTATTATCAAACCTTTGGGAGTTACTTCTACGTTTGCTTATATTGCTATGCTATGCTAGTAGACGTGGATTGGGTGAGTGTATCCATGACAGACGTGAGTTGTTAATTAATGGTTAACTTAAGGTGGCTACTTTAATACACATCTGGGTGGATCAAGGCACATGGGGAACCCAGTGTTGCCTGTATTTTTGGAAATCCTGGGGTACCGTGTGATTCTCCTATGGACCGCCACCCAGGCTCAAAGGGATCATAAGATAATTCATGCTAGAAACTTCCGTGTGCAGCCACAAGCTATTATGGGCTCTAGCATAGTTGAGTACGTTGCAAGACCTCTTTCAGTTGTGGGCTAGAAGATGTAGGGGAAAGTAGGTGGAACTGTCCACCCGGAGTAAAGAGTTATTGTTTCTGAAAGACTGTGTCTCGTTTCTCCTACCATGGATGTATTCGAGTCTTGTGGGAAAAGTGTGCAAACCTCTGAAGAGTGTATAAACTAATCATGGTTAGCCGTGTCCCCGGTTATGGATGTTTTGAGTATCTAGTTCTTGGATTATCATGTTGATCTCATCATGTTACTTAACTTAATATTGATTGGGTTTAATGATGATGCTTAATTGGGATTGAGTTGGAGGAACCTTCTCAATGTTTAACAACCACCATGATAGTTAAATAAAATTTATTCCTTTGTTGTAGGGAAAAATTGGCATTATGCAAGATCGTAACCATAGAGCTTTCCACCAGCCATATATGCATGTAGTGATAGCATTATCTTGTTCATTACTCTCTATGTGTTACATTGCCAGCATATTCCATGTGCTGACCCGTTTTCGGGCTGCAACATTCATGTTGCAGACTTTTCAGACAACGAGTAAGGTGCCTTAGGTCGTGATCTTTCACACCGTTGGAGTTGATGGACTCACTTTATCTTCCAATCCTTCCGCTGTGATCGTTATTAGATGGCCTTAAGCCATATTTATTGTAATAAGTTCTCTTTTGAGACATTCGATGTAATTAGTGTGTGATTGCTACTTTGTTATAAATCCTTCAAGTACTGTGTGTGTCAGCATTACCGATCTAGGGATGACACTGATGCACAGAGACAGACTGTTTGAGGTCTAGTCGCTACAAGATGGTATCAGAGCACACGCTGACTGTAGGACACGACCACTAAGCTAAAGCCCTAGATTACTACTCTCTTCTCATTTCTAACTTCTCTCCTTTTCTACTCTTTAGGATGGTAGATGCAGGGAACAAGTTCACGCAACCGGATGAAGATGCACCTTTTGGACGCCACTTGAAGGAAGTCACTAGATACCTGAATATCGGACTACCAAGCTTCACCGGGACCTACATCGCCACTTTACCAGAAGAGGAGCGTTGGATGATTCGAGTTCAAGTTTCAGGAAGGACGTTCATGCCCGTCACTGAACCCATAGAGTTTTCCTTTGATGCACCAACCTGGAGTCTAGGGAAGAGCATGGTAGCCCACATCACCATGGGACACATTGGAGAAGTTTACCACAAGGATCTCAAGGATACTATCTACCAGATTTGTGGGTGCCGAGATGAGCAATGGGAGATGATCATCACCAGGAAGGATAGATCTATTGCAGCTTTCATCCAGGAGTTAAACCAGCACATTCGTCGCTAGGAGAACCAGATGTGCGCAGGCATGATAGATCTGAAGAAGGCAATGACCGGGATCACGGAGCTGGAAGAAGAACTCAAGACCACACGCGATGGATATGAGGAGGAAATTGCAACATTATTGGAGAAGAATGACGACCTGATAAAGAAGATCGAAGTATTCATGGGAGATCCCGCGCCAGGAAGAGAAGACGACGACTCCACTTGCCCGAAGAACTACATCATCATCGACGACACCGACTCAGACCCAGACGATAGCGATGATGACTTTGTTGATGAAGCTGGAGCATATATCATGGAGTCTTTGACCGATCAATTTTTCTAGTCGACCACCATATCAATAGTAGTAATCCCCCCATGTATATAGCACAGTCCGAGCACTTTTGCAGCAATAGTTAGACCGTTGTATGCCCTTGTTTGAATTGATTGAAGTGATATTGTTTGTGTTTGTCTCATGAGCATCTGGGTAGTGTTTTCCCTCTAGATCTCATTCTATTCTGTATTCTCATCCTTTCTACAAACCCTCAGATGCCTCCGAGATGCGATAATGGATTTGCTTTACCACCGGAGCTCACTCGGTTAATCCAGCAGCAGGATGCATTGATGCAGATACTAGTCCAGAACCAGAATCAAGGGAACAACAACAACAACCCACCACCACCCCCCTGTTGATCACTTAGCCCGTTTCTTAAGGCTAAATCCATCGGTGTTCCCCAGTAGCACCGAGCCGATAGTTGCAGATGATTGGCTCCGCATGATTGGAAGGGAGTTGACCACTGCAGGATGCACAGATGCAGAGAGAGTGCGGTTTTGCTGCCCATCAGCTCGATGGACCCGCAGCATCATGGTGGGAGAATTTCACAGCCACGTACCCCATCGACACTGTCACATGGGACCAGTTTCAGTAGGCTTTCCGTACTGCATGTTTCAGCAGGTGCTATGGCCATGAAGAAGCGTGAGTTTCGCAACTTGCGCCAAGGAGGACGTACAGTTGGCCAGTATGTGGATGATTTTGCTAAGCTAGCACGTTATGCCCCAGATGACGTTGCTATGGATGCAGCTAAGCAGGAGAAGTTTCTGGAAGGACTAAATGATGAGCTAAGCATGCAGTTGATGGTGGCAACCTTCAACAACTACCAGGAGTTGGTAGATAGAGCTCTCATGATTGAAAGGAAGCAGCAGCAGATTGTCAACCGCAAGAGGAAGTATGGACAAGGGAAGTACAATTCTGGAGCTCATCAGAAGCCCTGTTTTACCCCGAACTCGGGAGGACCTTTTCAGCATAGCCATGGAGGTCACAACCACAACGGAGGAAGTTCACACAACCATAGTGGTCCCAAGAATGGCAATGGTAATGGAGGAAGCAACGGCCAGAACCGAACCAACCCATCAACACCAGCCAAGAGGGATTTAAGCCACATTACATGTTTCAAATGTCAAAAGACTGGACATTGTGCCATTGAATGTCCTGAAGCAAAGAATGGAAATGGCAATGGAAGCTCTGGGAAGAAGCCCAACCATTTCAATAGGGGACAGGTGAACCACGTTAACATGGAGGAGGTAGAAGTCCAGCCACATGCAGTAATAGGTAAGTTTTTGGCTAAGTCATTTACTGCAATCGTTCTTTCTGATACTAGTGCATCGCATTCATACACATCAAGGGGATTTGTGGATAAGTATAAACTGCCCACCGAAGTTCTTAGAACACCTATGTTAGTAAGCTCACCAGGAGCGGAGTATATGGCAACTCAAGGATGTTTTCAGATGCCATTGACCATAGGTAGGCATGTTTTCCCCTCAGACCTGATAATTTTGGAGTCGCAAGGTTTGGATGTGATTCTGGGTATGGATTGGCTATCGATGTATGGAGGAAACATCGATTGCGCCAGTAAGTCAATTTTGCTCACCACCCCAGAAGGAAGAAGGATCAAGTATGTATCCCGACATGAGCCAAAGAGGACTCAAGTGAATTCCTTATCAGGAGTTGTACAGGAGGAAGTACCAGTGGTGAAGGATTTCCTTGATGTATTTCCAGAAGAGTTGCCAGGCATGCCACCGGATAGAGACATTGAGTTTTTGATTGAGATTTTGCCAGGCACAGGGCCAGTATCTAAGAGACCATACAGGATGCCTGCAAAGGATTTGGAGGAGATTAAGAAGCAGATTAAGGAGTTACTGCATAATGGCTATATTCACCCAAGTTCGTCACCCTAGGATCACCTGTGCTTCTAGTGGAGAAGAAGGATGGATCGTTGAGGATGGTTGTTGATTATCGTGGATTGAATGAAGTGACGATCAAGAACAAGTACCCCACGACCAATGATCAATGACTTGTTTGACCAGTTGCAAGGAGCTAAAGTATTTTCCAAGATCGATCTGCAATCAGGGTACCACCAGTTGAAGATTCGAGAGCAGGATATACCTAAGACAGCTTTTACCACAAGGTACGGGCTATATGAGTATACTGTTATGTCATTTGGTCTGACTAACGCACCTGACTATTTCATGAACATGATGAACAAGGTGTTTATGGAGTTTCTGGACAAGTTCGTCGTGGTGTTCATTGATGATATTCTGGTCTACTCGAAGAATGAAGAGGAGCATAAGGAGCATTTGCGTTTGGTACTTGGAAAGCTCAGAGAACATCAGTTATATGCCAAATTCAGCAAGTGTGAGTTTTGTTTGAAGGAAGTTGGATTCCTCGTACATGTGATATCCGGAGAAGGAATAGCAGTAGACCCTACCAAAGTTGTCACGGTGACAAATTGGGAAGCACCCACGTCAGTTGGAGAGATCCGGAGTTTTCTTGGACTCGCAGGATACTACCGGAGGTTCATTGAGAATTTCTCGAAGATTGCAAAGCCCATGATGGAGTTGTTGAAGAAGGACACCAAATTCCAATGGACTGAGGAATGTGAAGCCAGTTTTCAGGAGTTGAAGAAACGTTTGGTTACATCACCGGTGTTGATTCTGCCAGATCAGCGCAAGGATTATGAAGTATATTGCGACGCTTCTCGTCGAGGACTTGGAGCGGTGCTTATGCAGGAGGGAAGAGTTTTTTCTTATGCCTCACGACAACTTAAGCCCCATGAGTTGAATTATGCTACACATTATTTGGAGTTAGCAGCCGTAGTGCATGCGTTGAAGACATGGAGACATTTCCTCATCGGAAACCATTGTGAGGTATACACAGATCACAAGAGTTTGAAGTATATCTTCACGCAGAAGGAGTTGAACCTCAGGCAAGGGAGATGGTTGGATCTCATCAAGGATTATGATATGAGATTGCATTATCATCTCGGAAAGGCTAACGTAGTAGCCGATGCGTTGAGCCACAAGAGTCATGTCAATACACTCATGACCATAGAGTTACCCAAGGAGTTAGAAGAAGACCTTCGTGAGCTATGTTTGGAGATAGTTCCGAAAAGCTATGTAGCAGCATTGGAGATTCAGTCTACTTTGATGGATAAGATCATAGAAGCACAGAAAACTAACAAGGAGATTGCCGAGATAAAGGAGAAGATGAGCAAAGGAAAAGCTAAGGGATTTCGTGAGGATGAGCACGATACCTTATGTTTTGAGGACTGCGTATATGTGCCTAATGATTCGAAGATCAGGAAGTTGATTCTGCAAGAGGCCCACGATTCACCGTATTCGATTCACCCAGGAAATACCAAGATGTATCTAGATTTGAAGGATAGTTTCTAGTGGACCGGAATGAAGAAGGATATCGTGGAGTATGTAGCAGTTTGTGATGTATGTCAGAGAGTGAAGGCAAAGCATCAGAAGCCAGCAGATTGCTACAGCCATTGCCGATACCCGAATGGAAGTGGGATAAGCTAGGCATGGATTTTATAACGGGATTGCCCAGGACTCGTTCAGGTTATGACTCGATATGGGTTGTTGTCGACCGTTTGACGAAGGTAGCTCATTTCATCCCAGTGAAGACCACTTATACCAGTGCTAAGTTGGCAAAGATATACATGACCAGGATCGTATGTCTGCATGGAGTTCCGAGAACCATTGTATTAGATAGAGGAACCCAGTTTACCTCAAAGTTCTGGAATCAGTTGCACGAAACTTTGGGTACCAGGCTAGAGTTTAGTACAGCCTTTCAACCACAGACAGATGGATAGATCGAGAGAGTCAATCAGATTTTAGAGGACATGCTGAGAGCTTGTGCGCTAGATTATGGATCTAGCTGGGATGACAATCTACCATATGCAGAGTTCTCTTACAACAATAGTAACCAAGCCAGTTTGAAGATGGCCCCTTTTGAAGCTTTGTATGGAAGGATGTGCAGGACACCGTTGTTGTGGGACGAAGTTGGAGACCGTCAGTTGTTTGGAGTAGATTTGATTAAAGAGTCCGAAGAGAAGGTTAAGCTGATTCGCGATAGACTCAAGGTAGCCCAGTCCAAGCAGAAGAGCTATGCGGATTACAAACGCAAGGAGACAGTTTATGAAGTCAGAGACAGAGTTTATCTTCGTGTGTGCCCACTTCGAGCAGTTAATCGTTTTGGAGTTAAGGGAAAGTTAGCACCACGTTTTGTGGGACCATACAAAGTTTTGAAACGTATGGGAGAAGTTTCTTACAAGTTGGAGTTGCCCAAAGGATTGTCAGGAGTTCATGATGTGTTCCACGTTTCTCAGTTGAAGAAGTGCCACGCAGAGATGGCTGATATTCCTCTGAGAGATACAGTGCCACTGGAAGCGATTTAGCTGGGTAGCAATTTGACCTATGATGAGAAACCAGTCAAGATTCTTGAGTTTGCCAGCTGAGTCACCCGCAGCAAAGTTATCTACTTCTGCAAAGTTCACTGGAGCCACCGTACCAAAGATGAAGCCACCTGGGAACGAGAGGAAGATTTACGGAAGGACCATCCTCACCTATTTTCTAGCCAAACGAATCTCGAGGGCGAGATTCATCTTAAGGGTGGTAGTTTGTAACATCCCAAATTTTCAATTTGGAATGTTATACATAGATCATTCATGCATATCATGTTCTATTGCAATTCGATTTGTGATCCTTGAAATTCTAAGCAACTCAAGGACCCACGGAGAGAGTTGGGGATTTCACGATTTTCATATTTGAATTTTTATCAAATATCGAAACAAGGATCATTTGTTTTAATTATTTTTCTCTCTGAAAATATTTCATATTCAAAATATATGAGAGGGGATAATATGACTTCCCCAAAAGTAATGAAATATTGGAGGAAAAATATTAAAAACAAATACATATTTTTATTTGCGATTTTATTGCTATTTTATATGCATAGGAAAAATACACGTTTTCCAAAATTGCATTTTAGGCCCAGATAAATGTTCACCTTATGCGGCATATTTTTAGAGGACGGGAAAATTTTATTTTGGAATTTTTAGAGTCCATTTAGTATTTCTTTTTCTGCACATCGGAATTATTTAAAAAGAAGTCAAACCGACTTGGGCCGCCGTGGGCGACCCGCACTCCGCCTCACCCAGGCTTTATAAGCCCGAGACCCCACCGCCCCAGCCCACCGCAACTGCGCCTCGAGCCCTGCGCCGCCCCAGCCGCCGCCATCGCCGGAGACGCCGCCGCCGCTGGAGTTGACCGCCGCCGCCGTTTTTTTAGTTTATTTTGGTAAACCCTACATCTAGATCCGGTTTTTTTCTTAAATTTCAGTTTATTTTTGTTAGACCGGTTTTTCTGACGGTTTATTTATTTTGTGGACGTTCGTCCGTACGTTGCTTTTTACGAACAGTTTTCACCGTTTAGCCGCAGACAGCGAACGTTCGTTCGTTAGCCTATTCGTCAGTTTCTCTTTTTCCAAGGTTTTCCGCAATTATTTTAGATCGCGATTTCTGACCCGATTTTTGATTTAGTTTATCTCTTCGGTCGTTTATCGGAATCAGGCGATTCAAGCGCCTAGAGTTTCGTCTTGAAACCCTCTTTCTGTTTAACCAACTCAAACAAGTTTTTGCTACTGTAAAACTTGACTTAAGTCCATATTAGTAAATGAAGCTTGTTCTTTCGAAGTTTGAGTTTTGTTGCTTCGTTTGATTTGATTTTTTTGCAAACCGGAGTTCTCAAGTTGAACTTTCTGGTTAAATCTCTTATTTGAGTTTTACCCATGCTTCTAGTTGAGTGCTTATTTTATGCTTGTTTGTTTGTTTGCGATAGAGTACCCGGAGTGTGAAGCGTGGTACTACGAGTCTCTAGGTTTCATGGATCATCAGCAAGGCAAGTAACACTTTGATCATACCTCTTTACTACCTAGTTTTATTGCATTAGATCAATCCTCAAACAATTGCATGGTTAGGATCTGTTTAATGTGTGGGTTTGGGGAAGTAGATGAGGTAGTACCTATTGTCTTGTTTATTATCAAACCTTTGGGAGTTACTTCTACGTTTGCTTATATTGCTATGCTATGCTAGTAGACGTGGATTGGGTGAGTGTATCCATGACAGATGTGAGTTGTTAATTAATGATTAACTTAAGGTGGCTACATAATACACATCTGGGTGGACTGAGGCACCTGGGGAACCCAATGTTGCCTGTATTTTTGGAAATCCCGGGGTACCGTGTGATTCTCATATGGACCGCCACCCAGGCTCAAAGGGATCATAAGATTATTCATGCTAGAAACTTCCATGTGCAGCCACAAACTATTATGGGCTCTAGCATAGTTGAGTACGTTGCAGGACCTCTTTCAGTGGTGGGCTAGCAGATGCAGGGGAAAGTAGGTGTAATTGTCCACCCGGAGTAAAGAATTATTGTTTCTGAAAGACCGTGTCTCGTTTCTCCGACCATGGATGTATTCGAGTCTTGTGGGAAAAGTGCACAAATCTCTGTAGAGTGTATAAACTAATCATGGTTAGCTGTGTCCCCGGTTATGGACGTTTTGAGTATCTAGTTCTTGTATTATCATGTGGATCTCATCATGTTACTTAAATTAATTTTGATTGGGTTTAATCATGATGCTTAATTGGGATTGAGTTGGAGGAACCTTCTCAATGTTTAACAACCACCATGATAGTTAAATAAAATTTATTCCTTTGTTGTAGGAAAAATTTAGCTTTATGCAAAATCATAACCATAGAGCTTTCCACCAGCCATATATGCATGTAGTGATAGCATTATCTTGTTCATTACTCTCTATGTGTTACATTTCCAGCATATTCCATGTGCTGACCCATTTTCGGGCTGAAACGTTCATGTTGCAGACTTTTCAGATGACGAGTAAGGTGCCTTAGGTAGTGATCTTTCTCTCAGTGATGCCGTTGGAGTTGATGGTGTCACTTTATCTTCCAAGCCTTCCGCTGTTATCGTTATTAGATGGCCTTAAGCCATATTTATTGTAATAAGGTCTCTTTTGAGACATTCGATGTAATAAGTGTGTGACTGCTACTCTGTTATAAATCCTTCAAGTACTGTGCGTGTCAGCATTACCGATCCAGGGATGACACTGATGCACAGAGTTAAGACTGTTTGAGGTCTGGTCGCTGCACAAGGACTCAAACTTTCACACACATGTCCATGGTCTATGAGATGTTGGACTTGCCTTTGTATTTCTTTGGTTTCTTCGGGGTTGACGCAGTATGGTGCCTTGTTAGGAAGGGTTGCACCGGGGATGAGGTCGATCCGATGTGCGATGCCACGTAGAGGAGGAAGACTAGGAGGTAGTTCATCAGGGAAGACATCCGCGAATTCCTGCAACAAGTTAGACAACACTAGAGGTAGAGGATTAGGAGTGTTAGTCTTTGCCACCTCATCTTTACATATTAGGACATAGTGGATGAAACTCGATGGGTTCTCACGCACTTCTTTCATCTCTCTTCTTGTGGCTAGGAGGATTAAGTTTTTCTCTCGTGGCGAAGAGTTGCTCGGCTTGTGGCGCTCAGTTTCTTTTTGGTGGTTCATTCTCTCACTAGTCTCTCCATGATGTGTGGATGCTTGCTTGTCGGTGATCACTTGGCTTGGAGACATAGGTCATAGCACGTACTCCATTCCCTTCATCTTGAAGCTATAGTGGTTTGTTCTCCCATTGTGGATGATGCCGCGGTCGAATTGCCAAGGTCTTTCCAAGAGAAGATGGCACACGGACATAGGAAACACATTCGCACTCAATGGTGTCCTCGTAGGCGCCGATCTTGAAAGAAACTGCACGGTGTGCTCCACTTGAATTGTGCCGGAGTCGCTTAGCCATTGAACTTTGTAGGGGTGAAGGTGCTTCTTCTTGACCAATTACAGATTGCAACATAGCTCTTGACTTTCCAAGTTATGGCAACTCCCTCCATCGATGATGATTTTCACAGACCGTTGCGGTTGGCGATGGCGCGACTTGTGTTGTGGAGTGCATGCTGGGCCTCAAGTGCTTGGGCTTCGCACCATTCTTATTGTTGTTGTTGTCGAAGTGTGTAGCGACCCGACCTCAAACGGTCAAGTCTCTGTGCTTAAGTGTCATCCCTGGATCGGTATGCTGACACACACAGTACTCGAGGATTTATAACAGAGGTAAATCACCTGTATAAAGTAACGTAAATACCATTACCTCAATCCATAAAGCGGAAGAAACCACAAGGTTGTGGATTCCCATCAACACCAATGGCAAAGTTGAGGGTAGAAATCATAACCCTAACGTATCATTTACTCGTCGTAAGAAATCCTGCAACATGAGACGTTGCAGCCATGTAGGTCAGTACATTGAATGTACTGGACAATTCACACCATATGATAAATGATGAATAATAGCTATCACTACATGCATATTTGGCCGGTGGAAAGCTCTAAGTTTATTTTTGCATAAAGCCAGTTTTTCCCTACAACAAAGGAATATCTTTTTACTACACAGTTGTTTGAAAATATTGAGAAGGTATAGCCCAACTCAATCCCAATTAAAAGTTAACAACCCAACAAATTAATTAAGTAATGTGATGCGATCAACATGATAATCCAAGAACCAGATACTCAAGATGTCCATAACCGGGGACACAGCTAATCATGATTAGTTTATACACTCTGCAGAGGTTTGCGCACTTTCTCCCACAAGACTCGATCTCTTCCGTTGGATTTCTCACACTACATGGTGTTTGAGAAACGGATGACCGATACACAGTCTTTCAGAAGCGTTAGCACCTTACGATGGGTAGACAGTTACACCTACTTTCCCCTACATCTGCAATTCTACCACTGTAAGAGTTCACACGACTTAATCAACTATGCTAGAGCCCATAATAGCTTGTGGCTGCACACGGAAGTTTCTACATGAATAATCTTATGATCCCTTTGAGCCTGGGTGGCAGTCCATAGGAAAATCACACGGAACCCCGGGATTTCCAAAAAAATAGGAAACACTGGATTCCCTAGGTGCCTCAATCCACCCAGATGTGTATTAAAGTAGCCACCTTAAGTTGAACCTTAGTTAACAATAATCTCTCACATCTTTCATGAATTCTCTCAAACCAATCCACGTCTACGAGCATAGCATGGCAGTATGAGCATAACGTAAAAGTAACTCCCAAGGTTTGAATGCAGGACAATAGGTACTACCTCATCAACTACTTCCAATACCCACATGTTATCAAATCCTAACCATGCAATGTTTGAGGGCGAAACTAATGCATAAAAACTGGGTATGAAAGGGATATGATCAAAGTGTGAACTTGCCTGTACTGTTGATGAAGAATCTTCCAACTCAATACTCCTGATTGTTCTATTCGTCTCACTCCATTCAATCTATTGTAAGCAAACAATGGTAACCACGGGTAAGCAATCACTCAAAAACATCGGAAAGAAAGAAGAATACAATTTGGAAAACTTCAAAACCAAGCAAATAACTCTTGTAACAGAAAACAATTTCTAACAGTACCAAAATTAAGTGAATTTGGCCTTATCACAAAGTTTAAGTCAAGAGCTTTGATTTGCGAAAAGAATCGACTCAAATGGAGTTATAAAACTCAAGTTACGATAAAAAGAAGATTCAAATTCAAATCTATTTGAATTCAAATTTTTAACTTTTAAAAACATGTTTAAGTTGTTTATCTGGATAGGGGGGATCATAACGAAGAATTTGGCATTGGTTTCGTTGGATTTGGACAAGTGGGTAAAAAGTTGTGTGTGTTTGAAAACCAGGGGCTATGCTATAATTAAAATTGTTACAAACAGGTCCCTGGCCACAAAAACAAATCTAATATATGAACGTTCGCTGCCGAGGCTTATATAGCGGAAGCGTGCACTGCCAACGCTAAATGAACGAATGTTCGTTAGCTAAACATACGGGTTTGAAAATAAAAAACGAAACCTAGATCTATCCCGAACCGCCTAACCTAGATCTAACGAATGAGGGAGGAGTTGGGAGGTACCGTGGCGGTGGAGGTCGACGTCGCCGGAGAAGAAGGCCGCGACGGCTAGGGCGTCGAGGGGACAACTTCTCCGATGGTCCTCCGGCATGGCAGAGGGGTCAGGGAGAAGCGGCGTGACGGGGGGACTCCGAAGGTGGTGGTGGCGTCGAGCGTAGGCGGCGGTGGAGCACGGTGCAACGGCGGCGGATCTCGTCGGAGCTTGGACTCCGGCGAGGGTGTGCGGGACGTGGGGGGGTGAGGGCGGCTATAGTTTGGGGGAAAAGAGGCCGAGATCGGGGCTTTATAGGAGGCAAGGCTTCTGCAAGGGGCAAGGTGAGGGGACGGAGTCCCTTTCGAACACGGCGGCGGCCGGCGAGTCGTGCTGGAGACGGACTCAAGTCGCGAGGTCGGCGACGGACCCGACAGGTGTTGGGGAACGTAGTAATTTCAAAAAAAAAATCCTACGCACACACAAGATCATGGTGATTCATAGCAACGAGAGGGGAGAGGGTTGTCCACGTACCCTCGTAGACCGAAAGCGGAAGCGTTAGAACAATGCGGTTGATGTTGTCGTACGTCTTCACAGCCCGACCGATCAAGCACCGAAAGCACGACACCTCCCAGTTCTAGCATATGTCTAGCTCGATGATGTCCCTCAAACTCCAATCCAGCCGAGTGTCGAGGGAGAGTTCCGTCAGCACGACGGTGTGGTGACGATGTTGATGTTCTTCCGTCGCAGGGCTTTGCCTAAGCACCGCTACAATATTATCGAGGAGGACTATGGTGGAGGGGGGCACCGCACACGGCTAAGAGATCAATGATCTGTTGTTCTCTCTAGAGGTGCCACCTGCCCCCGTACATAAAGGAGCAAGGGGGGAAGGGGCGGCCGGCCAGGGAGGAGGCGTGCCAAGGGGTTTCCTACTCCCACCGGGAGTAGGACTCCCTCCCTTCCTTGTTGGATTAGGAGAAGGGCGGGAAGAGGAGGGAGAGAGAGGAAGGAAAGGGGGGCCGCCGCCCCCTCTCCTTGTCCTATTAGGACTAGGGCGGAGGGGCGCGCGGCCCTGCCCTGGCCTCCTCTCCTCTTATCCACTAAGGTGCACTATGGCCCATTAAGCCCCCGGGGAGTTCCGGTAACCCCTCGGTACTCCGGTAAAATCCCGATTTCACCCGGAAAACTTCCGACATCCAAATATATGCTTCCAATATATCAATCTTCATGTCTTGACTATTTCGAGACTCCTCGTCATGTCCGTGATCACATTCGGGACTCCGAACAACCTTCGGTACATCAAAACTCATAAACTCATAATATAATCGTCATTGAAACTTTAAGCGTGCGGACCCTACGGGTTCGAGAACTATGTAGACATGACCGAGACACTTCTCCGGTCAATAACAAATAGCAGAACATGGATGCTCATATTGTCTCCTACATATTCTACGAAGATCTTTATCGGTCAAACCGCATAACAACATATGTTGTTCCCTTTGTCATCGGTATGTTACTTGCCCGAGATTCGATCGTCGGTATCCCAATACCTAGTTCAATCTCATTACCGTCAAGTCTCTTTACTTGTTATGTAATGCATAATTCCGTACCTAACTCATTAGCTACATTGCTTGCAAGGCTTATAGTGATGTGCATTACCAAGAGGGCCCAGAGATACCTCTCCGACAATCGGAGTGACAAAACCTAATCTCAAAATACGCCAACTCAACATGTACTTTTGGAGACACCTGTAGAGCTCCTTTATAATCACCCAGTTACGTTGTGACGTTTGGTAGCACACAAAGTGTTCCTCCGGTAAACGGGAGTTGCATAATCTCATAGTTGTAGGAACATGTATAAGTCATGAAGAAAGCAATAGCAACATACTAAACAATCAACGGCTAAGCTAACGAAATGGGTCAAGTCAATCACATCATTCTCCTAATGATATGATCCCCTTAATCAAATGACAACTCATGTCTATGGGTAGGAAACATTACCATCTTTGATTAATGAGCTAGTCAAGTAGAGGCATACTAGTGACATTATGTTTGTCTATGTATTCACACATGTATCATGTTTCCGGTTAATACAATTCTAGCATGAATAATAAACATTTATCATGATATAGGGAAATAAATAATAACTTTATTATTGCCTCTAGGGCATATTTCCTTTAGTCTCCCACTTGCACTAGAGTCAATAATCTAGATTACACAGTAATGATTCTAACACCCATGGAGCCTTGGTGCTGATCATGTTTTGCTCGTGGAAGAGGCTTAGTCAACGGGTCTGCAACATTCAGATCCGTATGTATCTTGCAAATCTCTATGTCTCCCACCTGGACTTGGTCCCGGATGGAATTGAAGCGTCTCTTGATGTTCTTGGTCCTCTTGTGAAATCTGGATTCCTTTGCCAAGGCAATTGCACCAGTATTGTCACAGAAGATCTTCATTGGTCCCGATGCACTAGGTATGACACCTAGATCGGAAATGAACTCCTTCATCCAAACTCCTTCATTTGCTGCTTCCGAAGCAGCTATGTACTCCGCTTCGCATGTAGATCCCACAACGACACTTTCTTTATAACTGCACCAACTGACAGCACAGCTCCACCGTTCAATATAAACATGTATCTGGTTTGCGATTTAGAATCGTCCGGATCATTGTCAAAGCTTGCATCGACGTAACCATTTACGACTAGCTCTTTGTCACCTCCATAAACGAGAAACATATCCTTAGTCCTTTTCAGGTATTTCAGGATATTCTTGACCGTTGTCCAGTGATCCACTCCTAGATTACTTTGGTACCTCCTTGCTAAACTTATTGCTAAGCATACATCAGGTCTGGTACACAGCATTGCATACATGATAGAGCCTATGACTGAAGCATAGGGAACATCTTTCATTTTCTCTCTATCTTCTGATGTGGTCGGGCATTGAGTCTGACTCAAATTCACATCTTGTAATACAGGCAAGAACCCTTTCTTTCCTTGATACATTTTGAACTTTTTTCAAAACTTTATCAAGGTATGTGCTTTGTGAAAGTCCAATTAAGCGTCTTGATCTATCTCTATAGATCTTCATGCCTAATATGTAAGCAGCTTCACCGAGGTCATTCATTGAAAAACTTTTATTCAAGTATCCTTTTATGCTATCCAGAAATTCTATATCATTTCCAATTAACAATATGTCGTCTACATATAATATCAGAAATGCTACAGAGCTCCCACCCACTTTCTTGTAAATACTGGCTTCTCCAAAAGTCTGTATAAAACCATATGCTTTGATCACACTATCAAAGTGTTTATTCCAACTCCGAGAGGCTTGCACCAATCCATGAATGGATCACTGGAGCTTGCACACTTTGTTAGCACCTTTTGGATCGACAAAACCTTCTGGTTGCATCATATACAACTCTTCTTCCAGAAATCCATTCAGGAATGCAGTTTTTACATCCATTTGTCATATTTCATAATCATAAAATGCGGCAATTGCTAACATGATTCGGACAGACTTAAGAATCGCTACGGGTGACAAAGTCTCATCGTGGTCAACTCCTTAAACTTTTCGAAAACCTTTCGCAACAAGTCAAGCTTTGTAGACAGTTACATTACCATCAGCGTCAGTGTTCTTCTTGAAGATCCATTTATTCTTGATGGCTTGCCGATCATCGGGTAAGTCAACCAAAGTCCATACTTTGTTCTCATACATGGATCCCATCTCAGATTTCATGGCCTCAAGTCATTTTGTGGAATTTCGGCTCATCATCGCTTCCTCTTAGTTCGTAGGTTCGCATGGTCAAGTAACATGGCTTCTAGAATAGGATTACCGTACCACTCTGGAGCGGATCTTACTCTGGTTGACCTACGAGGTTCTCTAGTAACTTGATCTGAAGTTTCATGATCAATATCATTAGCTTCCTCACTGATTGGTGTAGCCCTCATAGGAACCGGTTTCTGTGATGAACTATTTTCCAATAAGGGAGCAGGTACAGTTACCTCATCAAGTTCTACTTTTCTCCTACTCACTTCTTTCGAGAGAAATTCCTTCTCTAGAAAGGATCCGAATTTAGCAACAAAAGTCTTGCCTTCAGATCTGTGATAGAAGGTGTACCCAATAGTCTCTTTTAGGTATCCTATGAAGACACATTTCTCCGATTTGGGTTTGAGCTTATCTAGTTGAAGTTTCTTCACATAAGCATTGCAGCCCCAAACTTTAAGAAACGACAACTTTGGTTTCTTGCCAAACCACAGTTCATACGGCGGCGTCTCAACGGATTTTGATGGTGCCCTATTTAACGTGAATGCGGCTGTATCTAAACCATAACCCCAAAACGATAGTGGTAAATCAGTAAGGGACATCATAGATCGCACCATATCTAGTAAAGCACGATTATGACGTTCGGACACACCATTACATTGTGGTGTTCCGGGTGGTGTGAGTTGCGAAACTATTCCGCATTGTTTCAAATGTAAACCAAACTTGTAACTCAAATATTCTCATCCACGATCAGATCGTAGAAACTTTATTTTCTTGTTACGATGATTTTCCACTTCACTCTGAAATTCTTTGAACTTTTCAAATGTTTCAGACTTGTGTTTCATTAAGTAGATATACCCAATCTGCTCAAATCATCTGTGAAAGTGAGAAAATAACGATACCCGCCGCGAGCCTCAATATTCATTGGACAACACACATAAGTATGTATGATTTCCAACAAATCAGTTGCTCGCTCCATAGTTCCGGAGAACGGCATTTTAGTCATCTTGCCCATGAGGCACGGTTCGCAAGTACCAAGTGATTCATAATCAAGTGATTCCAGAAGTCCATCAGTATGGAGTTTCTTCATGCGCTTTACACAAATATGACCCAAACGGCAGTGCCACAAATAAGTTGCACTATCATTATCAACTCTGCATCTTTTGGCTTCAACATTATGAATATGTGTATCACTACTATCGAGATTTAATAAAAATAGGCCACTCTTCAAGGGTGCATGACCATAAAAGATATTACTCATATAAATAGAACAACCATTATTCTCTGATTTAAATGAATAACCATCTCGCATCAAACAAGATCAAGATATAATGTTCATGCTCAACGCTGGCACCAAATAACAATTATTCAGGTCTAAAACTAATCCCGAAGGTAGATGTAGAGGTAGCATGCCGACCGCGATCACATCGACTTTGGAACCATTTCCCACGCGCATCTTCACCTTGTCCTTAGCCAATCTTCGCTTAATCCGTAGTCCCTGTTTCGAGTTGCTAATATTAGCAATAAAACCAGTATCAAATACCCAGGTGCTACTGCGAGCATTAGTAAGGTACACATCAATAACTTGTATATCACATATACCTTTTTTCACCTTGCCATCCTTCTTATCCGCCAAATACTTGGGGCAGTTCCGCTTCTAGTGACCAGTCTGCTAGCAATAGAAGCACTCAGTCTCAGGCTTAGGTCATGATTTGGGTTTCTTCTCTTGATCAGCAACTTGTTTGCTATTCTTCTTGAAGTTCCCCTTCTTCTTCCCTTTACCCTTTTTCTTGAAACTGGTGGTCTTATTGACCATCAACACTTGATGCTCCTTCTTGATTTCTACCTCCGCAGCCTTTAGCATTGCGAAGAGCTCAGGAATAGTCTTGTCCATCCCTTGCATATTATAGTTCATCACGAAGCTCTTGTAGCTTGGTGGCAGTGATTGAAGAATTCTGTCAATGACACTATCATCAGGAAGATTAACTCCCAGTTGAATCAAGTGATTATTATACCCAGACATTTTGAGTATATGTTCACTAACAGAACTATTCTCTTCCATCTTGCAGCTATAGAACTTATTGGAGACTTCATATCTCTCAATCCGGGCATTTGCTTGAAATATTAACTTCAACTCCTGGAACATCTCATATGCTCCATGACGTTCAAAACATCATTGAAGTCCCGGTTCTAAGCCGTAAAGCATGACACACTGAGCTATCGAGTAATCATCAGCTTTGCTCTGCCAAACGTTCTTAACGTCGTCAGTTGCATCTATAGCAGGCCTGGCACCCAACAGTGCTTTTAGGACGTAATTCTTCTGTGCAGCAATGAGGATAATCCTCAAGTTACGGACCCAGTCCGTGTAATTGCTACCATCATCTTTCAACTTAGCTTTCTCAAGGAACGCATTAAAATTCAACGGAACAACAGCACGAGCCATCTATCTACAACAAACATAGACAAGAAAAATACTATCAGGTACTAAGTTCATGATAAACTTAAGTTCAATTAATCATATTACTAAAGAACTCCCACTTAGACAGACATCCCTCTAGTCATCTAAGTGATCACGTGATCCAAATCAACTAAACCATGTCCGATCATCACGTGAGATGGAGTAGTTTTCAATGGTGAACATCACTATGTTGATCATATCTACTATATGATTCACGTTCGACCTTTCGGTCTCAGTGTTCCGAGGCCATATCTGTATATGCTAGGGTCGTCAAGTTTAACCTTATTATTCCGCGTGTGCAACTGTTTTGCACCCGTTGTATTTGAACGTAGATCCTATCACACCTGATCATCACGGGGTGTCTCAGCACGAAGAACTTTCACAACAGTGCATACTTAGGGAGAACACTTATGCCTTGAAATTTAGTGAGAGATCATCTTATAATGCTACCGTCAATCAAAGCAAAATAATATGCATAAAGGATAAACATCACGTGCAATCAATATAAGTGATATGATATGCCCATCATCATCTTGTGCTTGTGATCTCCATCTCCGAAGCACCGTCATGATCACCATCGTCACCGGCGCGACACCTTGATCTCCATCGTTGCATCGTTGTCGTTTCGCTACCTATTGCTTCTACGACTATCGCTACCGCTTTGTGATAAAGTAAAGCAATTACAGGGCAATTACATTGCATACAATAAAGCGACAACCATATTGCTCCTGCCAGTTGCTGATAACTCGGTTACAAAACATGATCATCTCATACAATAAAATATAGCATCATGTCTTGACCATATCACATCACAACATGCCCTGCAAAAACAAGTTAGACATCCTCTACTTTGTTGTTGCAAGTTTTACGTGGCTGCTACGGGCTGAGCAAGAACCGTTCTTACCTAGGCATCAAAACCACAACGATAGTTCGTCAAGTTAGTGCTGTTTTAACCTTCTCAAGGACCGGGCGTAGCTATACTCGGTTCAACTAAAGTTGGAGCAACTGACACCCGCCAGCCTCCTATGTGCAAAGCACATCGGTAGAACCAGTCTTGCATAAGCATACGCGTAATGTCGATCTGGGCCGCTTCATCCAACAATACCACCAAACCAAAGTATGACATGCTGGTAAGAAGTATGACTTGTATCGCCCACAACTCACTTGTGTTCTACTCATGCATATAACATCTACGCATAAAACCTGGCTCGGATGCCACTGTTGGGGAACATAGTAATTTCAAAAAAATTCCTACGCACACGCAAGATCATGGTGATGCATAGGAACGAGAGGGAAGAGTCTTGTCCACGTACCCTCGTAGACCGAAAGCGGAAGCGTTAGAACAACGCGATTGATGTAGTCGTACGTCTTCACGGCCCGACCGATCAAGCACCGAAAGCACGGCACCTCCGAGTTCTAGCACACGTTCAGCTCGATGACATCCCTCGAACTCCGATCCAGCCGAGTGTCAAGGGAGAGTTCTGTCAGCACGACGGCGTGGTGACGATGCTGATGTTCTACCATCGCAGGGCTTCACCTAAGCACCGCTACAATATTATCGAGGAGGACTGTGGTGGAGGGGGGCACCGCACACGGCTAAGAGATCAATGATCTGTTGTTCTCTCTAGAGGTGCCCCCTGCCCCCGTATATAAAGGACCAAGGCGGGAGGGGGCGGCCCGCCAGGGTGGAGGCAGGCCAAGGGGAGTCCTACTCCCACCGGGAGTAGGACTCCCTCCCTTCCTTGTTGGATTAGGAGAAGGGGGGAAAGAAGAGGGAGAGAGAGAGGAAGGAAAGGGGGGCACCGCCCCCCTCTCCTTGTCCTATTCGGACGAGGGGGGAGGGGCGCGCGGCCCTGCCCTAGCCTCCTCTCCTCTTCTCAACTAAGGCCCACTATGGCCCATTAAGCCCCCGGGGGGTTCCGGTAACCCCTCGGTACTCCGATAAAATCCCGATTTCACCCGGAACACTTCCGACATCCAAATATAGGCTTCCAATATATCAATCTTCTTGTCTCGACCATTTCGAGACTCCTCATCATGTCCGTGATCACATCCGGGACTCCGAACAACCTTCGGTACATCAAAAATCATAAACTCATACGTAATCATCATTGAAACTTTAAGCATGCGGATCCTACGGGTTCGAGAACTATGTAGACATGACCGAGACATGTCTCCGGTCAATAACCAATAGCGGAACTTGGATGCTCATATTGGCTCCTACATATTCTACGAAGATCTTTATCGGTCAAACCGCATAACAACATACGTTGTTCCCTTTGTCATCGGTATGTTACTTCCCCGAGATTCGATCGTCAGTATCCCAATACCTAGTTCAATCTCATTACCGGCAAGTCTCTTTATTTGTTATGTAATGCATCATTCCGTAACTAACTCATTAGCTACATTGCTTGCAAGGCTTATAGTGATGTGCATTACCGAGAGGGCCCAGAGATACCTCTCTGACAATCGGAGTGACAAAACCTAATCTCGAAATACGCCAACTCAACATGTACTTTTGGAGACACCTATAGAGCTCCTTTATAATCACCCAGTTACGTTGTGACGTTTGGTAGCACACAAAGTGTTCCTCCGGTAAACGGGAGTTGCATAATCTCATAGTTGTAGGAACATGTATAAGTTATGAAGAAAGCAATAGCAACATACTAAACGATCAACTGCTAAGCTAACAGAATGGGTCAAGTCAATCACATCATTCTCCTAATGATGTGATCCCGTTAATCAAATGACAACTCATGTCTATGGTTAGGAAACATAACCATCTTTGATTAATGAGCTAGTCAAGTAGAGGCATACTAGTGACATTATGTTTGTCTATGTATTCACACATGTATCATGTTTCCGGTTAATACAATTCTAGCATGAATAATAAACATTTATCATGATATAAGGAAATAAATAATAACTTTATTATTGCCTCTAGGGCATATTTCCTTTAACAGGTGGGTCCCACCTGTCGGTGTCTGAGCGAGGCAGCGGCCGATGGCAGGCGCGAGCGGGCAAGCGGAGCGGAGCGGCTTGGAGCGCGGCTGGGCTTCGGCTGCGCACTGGGCCGTGGCCTGGCCTGGGAGCTGGGCGGGCCCAGTCGACGGGAGATAAGAAGTTTTTTTTAACAAAAACCTTTTTTCAGACAATATATAAAAGTAATTATATTGGCATATAGTATATCAAAATTTTCAGAAAATGATTTTCTACAAAATGAAAATTTTTCTAGTACCAAATAAAATCCACAAAATTTTAAATGAAGCAAAGAGTGCTTCTACTACAATAAAACCTCATAAAAATCATTTTAAAAATACCAAAATGACTTCAAATTTATTTCTCTCCATTTTTCCACTGTATGGAATCATTTTACCCTAATTTCCATATATTTTATTTTTGGAGAAAAATAATTTGAGTAAAAACCAAATAACTCCCAATTGAAAATAATTTCAAAAGGAATTTAAATTGGATTTCTTTTAAACTCCCAACTCATATTTCATATGTTTTGAAGAAGTCATTTTATCTTCTCTCATGAAAATCATTGACTTGCTTAAAGTTTCTGAATTTGAAAATATTTCCAAATGGAACTCAAATCTTTTCAAAACCCTTTTCATTTATTTAAATGGAAAAAGTCATGTCATCTTCTCTCTAGAGTTTTTTGATGAAAAGTATTTGAATTCAAGGAGATCAGAAAGCAAAGTGAAAGTTTTTAGGGAAGTCATATTATTCCCTCTCATTTAACTTTTAAAAAGTTTCAAGTTTCACTCAGTTTCACACAAGCAATCTGTCAGGACCCCGGCTCGATGTCACATCGATCTAGCCTGTAACACCTCATATCACTTTGTGGCCTCACGCACGGTATCCCCACGGGTGTCGCCTTACCTTTGCCCGGGACCGTTTGCGCCTTTTGGCTCACGTATATGATAGTGTTGCTAGCATCCATATGATAAGGAGCCCGGGCTGACATGACTAGTCGTAAACCCAAAGTGGCACAGACTTACAGGGACAGGCATCCATGACCCAGCTTCGAACGTGTCGGTCATCAGCAAGTGGGTCCGGGCTGTAGCACTGGGCTAGTAGGACTCCGGTAAACCGGGCTGTAGCGGGCTAACAGGACTCCGGTACTCAATGCGTGACATTTCCCCAAAGGGACAGACACAGGAACGAAGAAGGACACATGCCGGCTAGCCTAAGTGTTCCGGAGCAGTAGCAAGCTACCATGGCTCGGTGGAAACACTAGGAGACATTTCCCGGTAAGAGAGGCTACTAAAGACAAACAACTAGGTAGTCAGATCCCACACATACCAAGCATTTCAATCATACACACAATATGCTCGATATGTGCAAATACAACAAGGCATCACAACATGACTCTACGACACAAGTACTTTATTTAAGGCTCAGAGTGCCATACATAACATACACATAGGTACGGGTCACACGACCCAGCATTCAAGTCATACAGTCATACAAACCAGCAGCGGAAGTAACTTGTCTGAGTACAGACAACTAGTAAAATAAAAGAGGCTTGGAAAGCCTAGCTATACTACGTGGTCCTTCACAAGCTCAGGATCACCACCTGTGCCTTAGCCTACTCATTGATGTCAACGTCTACGAAGAACCCATCAGAAGGGGTTGCAGCGTCTTCTGTAAAAATGTGAATTATAGCAACATGAGTACAAAGGTACTCAGCAAGACTTACATCAGATCCTACATACATGCACATTATCAAGAAGGGTTGGTGGAGTTGTTGCAGCAAGCCAGCTTTGACTCTTGGCTAGGCTATCCTACGAGACTCCAACTTGAAACGGTTTTGCACACACGAGTCCACTACTCACCACTTCAATACACTACCGAGGATCCACCTCCGTCTTCCTATGGAAGAGCCATCCTCGGCACTCACCCTTATCTTGCGGCTTTTAGTAGTTTCCATTTACTTGTCTATGAACTGTATAGGCAACCAAGTAGTCCTTTACCGCGGACGCGGCTATTCGAATAGATCATGATAACCCTGCAGGGGTGTACTTCTTCATACATGTTTCCACCACTTAGCGTCTGCACACGACATGTGCTCGACAGACTTCAAGCGAAAGCCGACGTGGGTGTAGACCACGACCTACCTAAACACCTAAGTCTCTAGTCCAGGTTTATCGCCTATCCAGGTTCCATCCGCAGGGAGTCCGGCCGAGGTTTCCCATACGGCCCCGAACGATGTGTACAGGGTTCCGTGACACCTAACGGGTGCCCGGTATTCCCGGCCACGTACCTACCGCATCACAGCCCACCCCTACGGTCAGCGCTGTCCACGGCCTCCAGTAGGCTACAAACACCAGAAACTACTTGCAACTCCTGGACAGAGAACTAGGGTGAATAAGAAGTCGAGCGGGGTCATATTTCAGGGCCCAATGCATGGTAGTAGCTGTATCTTAAATCACACATACAGATCTCAGTGCTTAAGGTCAGCTTCAATGAAACAACCCACCATGTACTCCTACATGGCCTCTCATCGATACCTTTACCAAATCGTGTTCACCACACCACTCTCGTTACCGACATAATCATTTCACTCCAGCCCATCACCCAGATGAACCAGACCTGACACGACTCTAAGCATAGCAGGCATAGCAAGGTAGAAACAACACATACATATGGCTCAATCAACTCCTACACATGCTAGTGGGTTTCATCTAGTTACTGTGGCAATGACAGGTCATGCAGAGGAAGTGGGTTCAACTACCGCAGCACACAGCAGTTTGAAACGCGTTTTCTTAATGCAGTAAGAGAGAGCAGGAGCGAGAACATGGGATTGTATCGGTATGATCAAATAGTTGGTTGCTTTCCTGATGGTTCGATGCACTGATATGGTTCTTCGCTAGGGTAATCACGGTACTCCTCGGGGGCAGAACCTGCCGCAAAGAACATCGATACACAGCCATCACCAAACAATGTGCGACAATATGATGCATGCATGGAACATGGCAATATGAGTGTGTTGGGCTAATGCAACTAAGACCAGAAGGGTTTGAACCAATTTGAACCAAAGATTCAAATTTCAAAATCATACATGGCCCTTTAAAGTGTTTTATCTTGTTCTGCAATAAACATCAAGTTAACTTGTTTAATCATGCATGAAAATAGTACAGATGGATAGATTGGATTTTTCTGATCATTTTTCATATATAACTTGTCTGATTTGGAGTTACAGATTAAAAGTTATGAATTTTTGAAGTTTAAACTATATTATGGAATTTCCTATATTAGATTAAATCCAGAAAATCAATTACTGCGTCAGCCTGACGTCAGTGTGTCATCAGCAGGTCAACGGGACACGGTCCGGGTCAAACCTGACAGTGGGTCCCGCGTGTCAGTGTGATTAGTTAAACTAAAATTAATTTAAACTAATCCTAAATAGTTAACAGGGCTGGGCCCCACCTGTCATTGACTCAGGAGAGTCAAGCAGGGCCCACCTGTGGTCAAACCCAGGTCGGCTGCACCGGCGTTTAGCCGCCGGCGAGCCCGACGCGGCGGCGGAAGTGGTTTTGGCCGTTCCGGCCACCAAATGGGTCGCGGAGGCCATCGGAGTGGAGCTGAGGACGAGCCGCAGCTCTTGGTGGAGTCCGTTGGGGTCGGGGTGGCCGGAGTTGGCGCCGGCGATGACTTTGGCGGCCACCGGAGTTCGGGTGAAGGCGAACTCGGGGCTAAGGTGTGCGGTGAGGTGCGGGGAGTGCACGGTTGGACCCAACGCAGCGTGGGGAGTGCGTTGGACACCGTGGAGTGTCCGGAGGATGGCCGGGAGCACGTCGGTGACGAGATCTGCGGCGGTGCGTGCGGGTGGTCTTCGTGCGGTGGCTACGCGGCTCGGGAACGAGAGAGGGAGGGTAGGAGGGGTAGCTAGGCTCACAGTGCACCCGTAGAGGCCACCGGCGGGGTCGGGGCCAAGCTGAGGCGGCGACGGCGTTGAAGGGGATCTCCGGCGACGGCGGACTCGGGCGAGGTCGGTGCGGTGGACTCGGGCCGCACGAGCACACGGGGCTCGGCTAGCTCGATGAAGTGGACGGTGGCGGAGCTCCTGGACACGACGAGAAGACGCACAGGTGGTGGGGAGCGCGGCTACGACGTAGGCACGGCGGCGGTGGCGTCGGCCATGGCTGGGGAGCGCGAGGGGGAGGAGCTGGAGAGGA
Source organism: Triticum dicoccoides (assembly GCF_002162155.2). Classification (NCBI taxonomy): domain Eukaryota; kingdom Viridiplantae; phylum Streptophyta; class Magnoliopsida; order Poales; family Poaceae; genus Triticum; species Triticum dicoccoides. The sequence goes on from NC_041389.1 coordinate 261,584,302, forward strand.
GAGGGGGTGTCTGGGGGGTTCGGGGGAGAGAGGGGGAGTCATCCACGACGTTAGCCGGGCGAGTGGAGCGGCGAGGCGGCGAGCAGGTGCGTGGCACCCATGCGGTGCTCGCCGTCGAGCACCTGCCTGCCTGCCTGGCCGGCAAGCAGCTCGCTGGCGCGGCGCTGGGCTGGGCCGGCAGGTGGGCCGGGTGCTGGGCGCCAGGTAAGGTTTTGTTATTTCTCCTGTTTTCTGTTTTTTTAATACTTCTACAACTTTGTTGAATTATTAAAAATACTTAGGCAACTCCTAAAATCACCAAACTACTCCTGGTCCATAATTGGATTATTTCCAACATGAAACATTTTAGTTTGGAGATATTTGAGCATTTAAATATTTTATATAATTTTAAATGCCCAAATTCAAATATTTATGATTTAATTCAAAAACCCTAAGATGGCCTAGGAAAATGTGCATCACTTTTGGCAGAGGTTCTGAACCAAGACAAAAATGATGGGCACTTTAGAAGGGCATTTCAGGTTCATTGAAAAAGTTTTTTAGTAAACCCTAGTTGGTTTCAGAGGGGGCTGGGGGTTCTGTCATCCCCATTTCAGGTTTCCGATGAAAGAATAAACATGATGCAATACTCTAATGCATGAACTAGCTAGGGTGTGACACAATCATACAATCAATCAAAACTATCTATTTAATATAACATTCCAAAATTTAAAATTTTGGGATGTTACAAACCTACCACCCTTAAAATGAATCTCGTCCTCGAGATTCGGAGAGGCTAGCAAGAAATAGGTTAGGGTAGGGGGTCTTCAAAATCCATCGATCGTCTCCGGGGTCTCGGGTGCTACCACATTTAGAAGCATTGTTACGGTTCCATCAAAACTCATATACTCCATCCTTATTCCTAACAGTGTCGATCTTCTCAGATCTCGGGAACATTCCTTCTCTGGGCTCTTCCGGTAGTGGCATAACTTTTTCCTCAATACTCATGTCCTTTCATATGGGTACGGTTTTGCTGTGACGTGGTCTTCTTAGCTGACGGGTCTGGCGCCAATACTAAACAACTATCGATATCTCATGGTGGTCAACAATTTATGGTTTCTCTTGCAGGAAATGGGTCTGGGTTGAACCTCATCGTATATCCTACGATTGGCAATAGCTGCCTTGTACTAGGGAAAACAGTCATACCATTCTAAGGTTTTAAACAAGGTTTTGATCGTTGTCCCTCTACTATAGGTAAGTCACTCAGATTTACCATCCCATATAGCAAGACGAATAATAAGAGTAAGTCGGTATGGTGATCAATCCATCCCGCACCCAAATCATTACCTTGTATAAGGTTTAGCGAATCTCGCATTCTAACACTCGGTCATCCTCACAAGCATTGCAGAATTTCTCTTGTCAACGAACCAAGTTCGGATAATCCATGGATTCTGCAAGCCAAACAAACATCTATCGTTGCTTCACAATTAGGGCATTCATCCTTGTGTTCTTTATGGATGTGTCCTATTTCTCCACAAACCTTACAAGCACAAGGCTCCTTCTTCTTAGGTTCACATGGCTTTCGGGTAAGACGGGACCTCAGTAGAATCGTCTTAAATTCATCCCAACACTACAAAAAAAAGACACATCCGTGACATTTTGGTCCGAACGAATTTTTTTCCTGTCATACATATGACACTTCTATGATGATAATTTTGACAAAACCCGGTATCATCATAGATGTGGTGGGATCCTACTTCTATGACAAAAAATCATGACAGAAAATGGGCTTTTCGTCCTGGGCGAGCCGGAGACGCAGTTGCATGACATTCTTTGGGCCGTCCATGATGGAAAAAACCGTGGTAGAAGCGAGGGGGAGGAAAATTTTGGGGAGTTGCCGGTTACGGCGAGAGGTCGGGGGCCGAGCGATGCGCGTTTCTCTCGTACACGTACGCATGTGTGTGTGAGGCGTTAGCTCTAACTGAACCCGAGCAAGGCGTTGGGCTCTAACTGAACCTGAGCGATTGCACTGCAGGCTACGCGTTACTGAACCCGAGTGATTGATCGATGGCTATTAACTGAACCCGATCGAGCGATTCCTTCGCTAGTGCTACTAACTGAAGCCGACCGATTGGATGAACAGTGAGCGTTGCGGGGGGTTGGATGAACAGTGAGCAGTGGCGTTGCCTCTTGATGAACAGGACCCCATGGTGTGGAGGGCTGCATGAACAGTAGATGGTGGAGGGGTGCCCGTGGAGGGGTGGTTGAACAGGACCCCGTGGTGTGGATGGCTGGATGAACGGTAGACGGTGGAGGGGTGGTTGAACAGTAGCTGGTGGAGTAGCGCGCGGTGGAGGCTGGATGAACAGGAGCCCATGGAGGCTGGAGGAGATCGACGGTAGCCCATGGAGGCTGGAGGAGGTCGATGATGGAGATGAACAGTATCACGTGGAGTCCCGTTTTGCGGTATGCCACACCCCTCCCGATGAACAGGACCCCCGTTTCGACCGTAGCACTCCAACACAAGTCCGTTTCGTCCGTTTTGTGGTACGGTACACCCCTCGCGATCAACAGGACCCCCGTTCCGACCGTAGGAGGTCCATTTCGTCCGTTTTGCGGTACGCCACACCCCTCCCGATCAACAGGACCCCCCTTTTGACCGTAGGAGGTCCGTTTCCTCCGTTTTGCGGTACGCCACACCCCCCGATCAACAGGACCCCGTTCCAAACGTAGGAGGTCCGTTTCCTCCGTTGTGCAGTACGCCAGGCCTCGTTTCCATCGCCTGTTCCGTCCAAGCCCTCCCGATGAACACGACCACGCATTCCATTCCGACCCAGCCGGTTGGCTCCCACGCGTTCCGTTGCCTCCCGATGAACACGACACATTCCATTGCCTCCCCATGAACAGGACACATTCCGTTGCCTCCCCATGAACACGACGACAATGCTATTTCTCCGTTCCAACCCAGCCATGTACACGAGCCCTACCCGTACGTATGCGCGAGTAGGCGTTCGAGACCCCGCCCGTATGTACATACGTGGCCGTATTTTCTTTCTTGCATCCTGACCATTGTATGTATGTGTACATGCTACATGCGCGCCTCTACTATGACACGTACGCGCCTCTACTACGACACGTGCGCCCCTCTACATCGACCATTATATATGTACGTACACGTTCGCGACTAGAATGACAACGCTACGTACGCTTCGACCAGGTGGGTCCCGACTGTCAGGCACTTCCTTGCTTGCGAAGATGTAGCTGGTGGGTCCCAGCAGTCATGGGGGTGAATCATTTTTTTTGCCCGGACGCACTTCCTTGCATGCGAAGATGTAGCTGGTGGGTCCCAGCAGTTAGGGGGGCGAATTGTTTTTTTTTCGGACGCACTTCCTTGCGTGCGAAGATGTAGCTGGTGGGTCCCAGCAGACAGGGGGAAACATTTTTTTCGTGAAATATGGTGGCCCGTCCAGTGGGTCCACGCTGTCAGGTGGAGGAATAAATATTTTGCGCGTAATAAGGAGGCACTTCCTTGCTGCGGCCGTGGACCCAGCTGTCAGCCTCTGCACGTACAGTCCACGTCCGATGGAAGCCATTCCTTGACCACGTTGACCACGCCGCGCCGAGAGCACTAGGGCGGTGGACGACGGAGAGGCCTAGGAAGGGGACGACACAGAGCCGGGGAAGACGCGGCAGTGGATGCCCACGCATAGAGGAGTATGAGGGTTCACTCATTCGGCTGCAATGTGAGGCTGCCATCACCGCAGAATAACAGGGGGTGTGGGTGCTTAGAGGGATGGCCTGGCCAGCGGTGGGAGTAGTAGGGGGCGGTGAGGCCTCCGCGGCATCACGGCCGGCCACGGGCGGCAGGAGCAGGCGGCACCACCGGCACTGCTTTGGGCGGCTGGAGCAAGAAGACCAGAGGTTGAAGAAGCACTACGACCGTTGGATGGACATCGTATGGTCACTGGAGCTAGAATTGTTCATATATTGACTAAAGTTGACAAAGGCCTCCATCCCAGTCAACTTAGTAGGCCCACAAGTCAGCCTCCCACCAAGGTGGGTCCCAGCTAGCAAGGGGTATTCATTTTTTTGTGCGTAATAAGGAGGCACTTCCGGTTGAGCTGCGGCAAGTCCAGTGGCCCAGCAAGAAAAATTTCAAGCCAGACGTACCAGAGAAGTACGACGGCAAGACGCATCCGTCAGAGTTCCTCAGCATCTACACCATCGCGGTGCAAGCTGCCGGGGACGCGACGACAAGATCCTTGCCAACTACTTCCCGCTGGTGCTCAAGCCCAATGTCAGATCCTGGCTCATGCATTTGCCGGACAACTCGATATCTTCCTGGGCAGATCTGTGCCATCAGTTTGGCGGCGCCTTTACAGGCGGCCACAAGCCTCATGGCCAAGAGAGTGACCTTCATCTGCTCGCCCAGAAGGAAGGAGAACCCCTGCGCAAGTATATTCAAAGATTCGGCCGTGTACAGCACAACATCCCAGATGTCGACCCTGCCGCAGTAATCAGCGCGTTCCATCAGAACGTGCGAAACCGCAGGATGCGGGAGGAGATGGCGATGCACAAGATCAGAGACGTCAGTGAGCTGTATGCCCTAGCCGACAAGTGTGCACGTGCTGAGGAAGGGAGGAAACTCCCCGGAGAGAACACAGAAGCAGGAGGATCTGACAGTGAGGATGCTGCCCCGGCAAGGAAAAACCGGCGGCGGAACAACAGGAAGAAGAAAGGCAAAGATGTGCTAGTTGTTGAGCAGTCCGGCAACGAAGGCGGCGCCAAAAAAGCCAAAGCTGGTAGCGCCGGTGAGGCTGTGGCGGTCGCTGACAAGCAGGACGACACCAACCAGCAGTACTGCAAGATCCACCGCACCAAGGGCCATGATCTCCAGAGCTGCAAGAAGGTCGAGCAGCTTGTTGAGCAGCAGAAGGCTGAATACGAGCGACGCGACAAGGAGAAGGCCCAGGAAGGTGCTGGTGGAGCTGGCAAGAAACGTCCCGGCCGAGGAGGACGCCACGGCAAGGCCAAGCAGCGGCAAGGAGACAGACCTCCCCGTGGCCGCAACAAGGATGAAGATGATGATGATGATGAAGATATGGATGATGACGAGACCGATGAGCAGGAATTTCAGAAAGCCACAGAGGTCCTGTGCGTTGATGGCGGTGCTTCTCTGCATACTTCACACCGCCAACTCAAACAATGGGTGCGAGAAGTTAATGCAGCAGAACCACCCGTCGAGTCACACAAGCCTTTGAAATGGTCCAGCACGCCTATCATCTTTGATATTGAGGACCACCCTGATCGCGTAACTGCGGTCGGGTGCTTGCCGATGTTGGTTTCACCAACTATCCGCAACCTCAAGGTCACTAAGATGCTAGTTGACGGCGGGGCCAGCTTGAACCTGATCTCCTCCGCGGTGCTCCAGAAACTCCAGATCCCTGACAGTGAGCTCGAAGAGACCGGTACATTCCAAGGAATCAATCCGGGAAGGAGCAAGCCGAAGGGAAAGATCACATTGCTGGTAACATTTGGCAGCGAGCTGAACTTCAGGACTGAGAGGGTCACTTTTGACGTTGCTGATTTTCCATTGCCTTACAATGGGATACTCGGCCGTCCAACACTCGCCAAATTCATGGCAGCCTCTCACTATGCCTACAACGTGATGAAGATGCCAGGCCCGATAAGTGTCATCTCTGTCACTGGCGACAAGAAGGATGCCCTTATCTGCGCCGGCAAGATCTACCGAGAAGCAGCAGCCACTTCAGATCGCAAGTCACTTGCCGCTGAAGCTCCCGGGGGGAAGAAGAAGACCAAGTCCGGCAAGAGCTCTGATGCCCACTCCGGCAAGCGCACCTCTTCGGAGTGCTGCGCTACCGTCGAGGACGCACCATCGAGCTCCACTGGCAAGTGTAAGAAGGCAATGGCAGCTCCACCAGAGACCAAGAAGGTGTCCGCCAAGGAGGACGGCACTGGTGGTACCTTCACCATCAGTGCCACGCTCGACCCTAAATAGGAAAGCGCGCTTGTTGCTTTCCTGCGGGTGAACGTCGACGTGTTTGCATGGCAACCGTCTAACATCCCCGGTGTTCCCAGGGAAGTAATCGAGCACCACCTAGCCGTCTGTCCTCACGCGCGGCCCGTCAAGCAGAAAGTCGGGAAACAAGCAGTGGAGTGCCAAGAATTCATTGCAGAAGAAATCAAGAAATTGGAATCAGCAGGCCTTGTCAGAGGAGTGCTCCATCCTACGTGGCTGGCCAATCCTGTAGTCGTGCGCAAGGCTAATGGGAAATGGAGGCTTTGTATTGACTTTACCAATGTTAATAAAGCTTGTCCCAAAGACCCATTTCCCTTGCCGCGCATCGATCAGATTGTTGACTCCACGGCCGGATGTGATTTGCTTTCATTTCTTGATGCATACTCAGGATATCATCAGATCTTCATGGCAGAAGAGGATGAGGAGAAAACCGCATTCATCACCCCATGTGGCACATACTGTTTTGTATGGATGCCCTTCGGATTAAAGAATGCTGGTTCAACATTTGCAAGGGTAGTCCATCATGCTTTTGAGCCACAAATACACAGAAATGTGGAAGCCTACATGGATGCCATAGTGGTCAAGAGCAAGGACAGGGCAACCCTGATTCAAGATTTAGACGAAACATTTGCAAATCTGCGCAAGATCAACCTCAAGCTGAACCCTGAGAAGTGTGTGTTTGGAGTTCCTTCCGGCAAGCTTCTCGGGTTCTTCGTGTCTCAGCGGGGGATTGAAGCCAACCCCAACAAGATCAAGGCCATTGAGCAGATTGAAGCACCAAAGCGCGTCAAGGATGTACGAAGACTTGCCGGTTGCGTAGCTGCTCTCAGCAGGTTCATCTCTAGATCTGCTGAGCGCGCCCTGCCGTTTTTCAAAATATTGAAAAAGGCAGGTCCAATGAAATGGACTCCGGAGGCGGAGGCTGCACTGCAGGACTTAAAGAGATACCTATCCTCCACTCCAACACTTGTCGCACCTAAGCCACAAGAGAAGTTGCTGCTATATATAGCGGCAACCAATAATGTGGTTAGTGCTCTGTTAGTAGCGGAGAGGGAGGCAGATGATGAGCCAGCAACCACGGCAGATACATCCAGCGACAAGCAGGGGGCTTCGCCGGCAAGCTCTGGTCCCGACAAAGATGGATCTGCGCAGGCATGCGAAAAGATGCAAAAAAGGATGGTGCAGTGCCCAGTTTACTTTGTCAGTTCCCTTCTCCAGGGAGCCAGATCAAGGTACTCTGGTGTGCAGAAACTGCTTTTCGGCCTTCTCATGGCCTCGAGAAAGCTGCCCCATTACTTCCAAGCGCATGAAATCACAGTCGTCACTCGTTTTCCGCTGAAGAGGATACTGCAGAATCCAGAAGCAACAGGCAGGATTGTCGAGTGGGCACTGGAACTGTCAAGCTTTGGCCTCAAGTTTGAGAGCACTTCAACTATCCAAAGCAGGGCATTGGCGGAGTTCATAGCAGAGTGGACGCCAACACAAGATGAAGAAATTCCGGAAACAAGCATCCCTGTCAAGGAAGCAAGCAAAGAGTGGCTGATGTACTTTGATGGTGCCTTCTCGCTGCAAGGCGCCGGTGCGGGCGTACTACTTGTCGCACCAACCGGAGAGCACCTCAAGTACGTGGTCCAGATGCACTTTCCCAAGGAGCAAGCAACGAACAATACTGCAGAGTATGAAGGCTTGCTTGCCGGTCTCAGAATCGCAGCGGACCTTGGGATCAAGAAGCTCATTGTCAGGGGTGACTCACAGCTTGTCGCCCGCCAAGTGAATAAGAATTATCAGAGTCCGTTGATGGAAGCTTACGTTGATGAAGTGAGGAAGCTAGAAGAGCATTTTGACGGCCTACAGATGGAACATGTTCCAAGAGCTCAGAATGACATTGCCGATGGCCTGTCAAAGTGCGCCGCACTTAAGTTACCTGTGGAACCAGGAATTTTTGTGCTCAAGCTAACTCAACCATTTGTGAAACTATCAAATGAACAGAGCAAGAAGAGGAAGTTGATTTCTGATGACTATTTTCCGGCAGAGCTCCCCGAAGCCGCCGCCAAGAAGGTCCCCAAGATCCACACCAAGAGTGCTGAGGGGCAGTCTGCTCCGGCAAGCCTTAGGTTTTGTTCCGTCGAAGTAGACGCTCCCGACAAGTTTTGCTCCGGCAAGCTTGCCGGGGAACATCAAGCTCCGGCTGAGCCGCAGGTTCTTGCCGTAGAAGCGGATGTTCCCGCAGCAGCAGATGTGCCTTTAGTCCTTGTTGTTGAGCCACAAGCTCCAGCATGGGCACAACAGATTGTCCGTTTCCTTCAGACAGGAGAACTTCCCAAAGAGCAAGAAGAAGCAGAAAAAGTAGCCCGGCAGTCAAGTATGTACCAGTTTGTCGACAGCACACTGTACAGAAGAAGACTCAACGGTGTGAAATTGAAGTGTATTCATTGGGAAGACGGACAAAAGCTGTTGGCAGAGATACATGGAGGCATATGTGGTCACCACATTGGCGCAAGAGCACTTGCCGGCAAAGCGTTCCGGCAAGGTTTCTTTTGGCCGACAGCCCTCCAGGATGCAACTGCACAAGTAACCAAGTGTGAAGCGTGTCGGTTCCATTCCAAACAGATACACCAGCCAGCTCAAGCTCTCCAGACGATCCCTTTATCCTGGCCATTTTCGGTCTGGGGGCTCGACATCCTCGGCCCCTTTCCCCGAGCTGTCGGGGGCTTTGAGTACTTGTACGTTGCAATCGGCAAGTTCACAAAGTGGCCGGAAGTGGAGCTAGTAAGGAAGGTGACAGCACAGTCAGCAGTCAAGTTCTTCAGGTCGATTGTTTGCCGTTTCGGGATTCCTAACAGAATCATCACCGACAACGGCACGCAATTCACGAGCCGCACCTTTATGCAGTACGTCCAAGATCTTGGCGCCAAGGTCTGCTTCGCTTCTATTGCTCATCCGAGAAGCAACGGTCAAGTGGAGAGGGCAAATGCTGAAGTGCTGCGCGGGCTCAAGACCAGAACTTTCGATAGGCTGCGCAAGTGCGGAAGAAACTGGATTGAGGAGCTGCCGGTGGTTCTTTGGTCGATCAGAACGACGCCAAATCGAGCCACTGGCCAGACACCTTTCGCTCTAGTCTATGGAGCAGAAGCAGTTCTCCCCAGGGAACTCGTATACGGGTCACCTCGAGTGCTCGCTTATGATGAGCTTGAGTAAGAGCAGCTGCGACAAGATGACGCGCTGCTCCTTGAGGAGGATCGTCTTCAGGCTGCTGTACAAGCTGCTCGATATCAGCAAGCTTTGCGCCGCTACCATAGCCGCAAAGTTAATGCCAGAAGCTTCGAGGAAGGCAACCTTGTTCTTCGGCGCGTTCAGTCCGCCAAGAATTCCAACAAGTTGATGCCGAAGTGGGAAGGCCCTTACCGGGTGAAACGAGTCACTAGGCCTGGCGCTGTCCGCCTAGAGACCGAAGATGGCATTCCAGTGAGCAACTCCTGGAACATTGAGCATCTTCGTAAGTTTTACCCATAGGGCGCGGTTGCCGGAACCTGTTCCAGCAACCACCTTTTGTACAAGTCTTGCCAATATTGCATGTAATCCTTTGTACTAAGCCGGGCACAGATCCCGTGCATAAGTAAAGCTCATGTGCTCCGCACATCTTGTAAATTTCATGCATTATATCTTTTTCTTGCATGCATTATCTGACATTCTGTGCAGCACCTACTCCCGGTAAGCAGCAACGAGCCATAAGACTCCATATCTTTATTTTCTCTTCTTTCTTTTTCTCAAAGGAAGGAAAGTTCCCTCGCACACAAGTTTGCCGGGGGGAAGGAGAAGATAATGATGTGGACCAGGCGTCGTTCAAGAAAGTTTCGTCTTGCCGGAAAGCAAACGACAGAAAAGCTAAGTTGCCAAAGTTTGAGCAATCAGTTTTTAAAATTTCTTTAAGTTATCTTCCTTGAACGACCGTGCTTTGTATGGAAAACTTGTGCGCGGAGGAACCAACTCGCAGCTAGTCGCGCCCTTACTTTGTTTCGAGTCCGCTCAACAACTTAAGTGAGCTGCAACTAGTTGCGACAAGGTTTCTTGTCGGAAGCGGCACCGCCAGTAGGCTGCCGACGTTCCGCACTCAGCGCTCGCGGCTCAGGTGCCTGCGCCGACAAGTTCCCTAAAAGTGTAAGGCAAAAACATACAAAGCAAGGAATCAAGTAATGGAAATAACATAGCGATCATTACCAGCTGCGCCAACTCCCGTTCGATGACTGCGGCGATGTTCACCAGACCCTCGGTCCAGTGCTCCACGGTCTCCCTGAACGCGTTTTGGGTGACGGCAATGCTCGCCAGCAGCTCCTCGTCGGCCTTGATCTTCTCCGTCAAGGCCACCTCCCGCATCTGGGTCAGCGTTGCCAGCTTCAGCTCAAGATCCGCATTGGAGTCCTTGGCGGCGTTGAGCTTCTTGCTCCTCTCAGCGAGAAGACCCTGCAGCTCCGCATGAGCGGCAGCATACTTCTCACGTTCGCGCTTGAGCACGGCAAGCTCCTCGCCGCTTGCCTTGAGATCGCCTTCCAGCTACGCCATCCTCGTTTCCAGCTCCTTCTTGGCGGCCTCGGCAGCTGCGGCAGCGTCCTTTTCTTCCTTGAGAGCCCCGCCAAGTGTTTGCTCGCGCGCGACGAGCTCCTCCTCGTAGCTGTCAAGATTGGCCTTCCGCTGCACCAACTCGCCTTCTCACGCGGACTACTTCTCGGCAGCAAGCCGTTGTTCCTCCTCAGCTTCAACCTTCTCAAGAAGGAAGGCTGTACGCTCCTTCGTGAGTCGCTCCCGCTCCTGTGCCAGGGACCGGAGAGCTTCCTGGTTGAGGCCCCGGAGCTCCTCCGCGCGTTTCTCCATATCCACTCCCGCCTTCGCGACAAGTGCTTCCCGGGAAGCCAGCTTGGCTTGTCGGGCACGGTAGAGTGACAGCAGCTTCCGTAGCAGCTGCTCCTCCTCAGGCTCACCACTGTTGCTGCTTAGCGCATCGACCAACGACAGCCCAGCGGAGGCGAGCAGCTCTTCATCGAAAGTTTCTCCTTCGACCGGCGCCCTGGAGCTTGACGCCCAGGGAGTTTGATGAAGATGCCGTCGCCGGCCTTCAAGTAGGCGCCGGGCTGGGGCTCTTCGGAGCCTGGCGCTACAGCAGCGGCGGAGGGATCGGCGGTCGGTGTAGCGCCTGTCGCTCCTGCGGCCTCAGGGCCATCAGTGCGATCACCAGATCCCTCACCAGCCTCTGCGGCGGCGGCCTTGGCGGCCTCTTCGCCGGCAGGCTCATCGACGCCGGCTTCTCCTTCGGTGGCGACGGTGTCGTCGGCGTTGCTGCGCGCGTTCCCCTCGTCGGCGGCTTCGGTTTCCATCGGCTCTGCGGCAGATGGATCTGACGAACGGAAGAGGGAGAAGAGTCAAGCAAATACTCAAAGAGAAAATCAGAAGAAGAAGAACTCAAGGGAAGTTTTTAAGCAAGTGGATTACCTGAGCTGGGATCTGCGGTCGTGGTCTCAACCACCGAAGGATCACTAGTGTCGTCCCTTGCCGGAGAACTGCCCCTTGCCGGAGAGTTCTCCCTTGCCGGAGAACGCTCCCTTGCCAGGGGATCCTCCCTTGGCGGCGTAGTCGAAGCAGATGGCACTTTGGGAGCGGCTCCCGGGCCCTCCTGGTGAGGCTGCTCTGCTCCTACACAAATCCAACATTCAAGATATCAGCGAAGGAAAAAGCACCCATGCGCGCTTGACAGCAGGAAGTAAACTATGAACTTACGCTGGGGGCTGTGCTGGGGGCTACTTTGGGGGGTAGTTGCCGGGTCCGTCAAGGTGGTCTCAGACACACCCCCTGCCGACACGGTGGGATCATCCTCGATGACAATCACCGGGGCCTTGGCTCTCTTTGCCGCTCTCTGGGCCAGCGTCCTGAAAAGGAATAGGTTCAGATTGAAGCAAGTTAGATACAAGACAAAACAACAAGATTTGAAGAACTACAAGAACACCACGAAGCTTACTCTTCTTCTTCCTCATCGGAGCTGAGCGCGGAGAGATCGAAGTCCGGCTCGCCTCCGGTGCGGCGAGGCGGAGGAGTAGGTTCCCTTGCCCGCTTGGCGGGGGCGGTAGCGGTGGACCGGGAAGATCCCGCTCCAGTTGCCGCAGCAGCGTGAGGCGCTCCCGCGGCAACAGTACTTGCCACGGTAGAGCGTGTCGCACGGCTTGACGGCTGTTGGCCCGTTTGTCGCACCGCTACGTCCCCGGCCCTGCGGAGACGCCTTCTTGGTGCAGCTGGGGGCTCCACTTGCGGCAAGCTGTCTGAAGGCTCGGGCCCGACAGGATCTACCTCGCCGGGCTCGTTCGGCTCGTCGTCAGGCCCGGCAAGCTCTTCCTCGCTGACAAACTCCTCACGCTCGACAAGGCTTGCCGCCTCTGCTGCCTCTGCCTCCTCCACGGTGAACCCGAACTCACCCACGCCAGCTGCTGCCGCACCCTCTTCCGTCCTGGTGGCGATGCGCTGCAGCTCCGCGTCGGTGGTGTCGCGGGTGAGGCTCTTCTGCTCATCGGCGCGGACCGGCACTTCTTCTAAGTTGTCGAAGAACGCCCACACGACGTCATCCGCAGGTTCTTGCCAAGTTGGAGCGATTCCGTGCGAGTCGCACAACGGCATCATCGCGCGGATCCGGTCAAGCGAAGAATTGTTGCACAGCGGAACGACGCCCCTCGGCAACACGAATGGATGTTGGGGGTCGTGTTTGAACAGCTCCAGGAGCATCGCATCCAGCTCCAGGACGGTGAAGTTGAAGTTGAGGCCCGGCCGCAGCCTCATGATATCCGCCGACTTCTTGAACTCCCAGGCGGGTCTCCCCCTCTCCTGCAGGGGGGCGATGCGGCGGCGAAGGAAATATGCGCCAACGGCGCCTACGGTGAGCCCGGCAAGCCTGAGGCGAAGGATTCGAGTGACGGCGATCTTCAGCCTATCGTCTTCCAGGGCCACGTTGCTCCAATCGTTGCCAAGCACTATTGGGGCTTGGCGCAGGGCAGTGAATGGCTGCCGGTTCTCCTCGACGATCCAGCACCACTCCGCTCTCCACTCCTCCTGCTTGATGTGGAGCTCACCCTCCAGATACGCTTCCTTCTTGCCGACTCTTGAGATCCAGGCGATCCCTCCGGCAAGCGGCTCTCCTCTCTCGACCCGAGGCATGAAAAAGTGGCGGAAAAGGGCTACATTTGGGTGGACTCCGACAAAATTTTCGCAGAGATGTGCGAAAACTGCCATTGTCAGAACGGTATTGGGGGTGAAGTCAAGGAGGCAGAGCCCGTAAGTGTTCATGATATCGCAGAAGAATTCCGAGAAGGGCGGGCAGAGCCCGCAGTAGAAGAACGACGCGAAGAAGGGGTACCCGTTTGGAGCTAATTCCGAAGCGGCAGCCGGGAGCACCCTCGTGCGCGGATGCGCTCGCGTCTCCATCGACCAGAAGAGGTAGAAGTACTCCCTCAGCTCCTTCGCGCCGAGCTGGGGGGAGAAGATCGCCCGCTCCTTCCGCAGCGCCGCGAGCCGCTGCGCCTCGGCCGACTTCACGCCCTTCCCCTTGTCGGCTTTTGGAGCCATGGCGGAAGTGGTGGGGGAGGTCGGCGGCGTTCGTGATGCTGGTGGCAATGGGGGGCGGAGCGCTGCTCTCTCTCAACTTCGAGAAGAAGGGGGGAGCGGCGGAGATTTGTGAAGATGAAGTAGCAACCAGCGAGGGGGGACAAACTGCCCCTGTTTCCCCTGCTTATAAAGAGGGAGGGGGCGGACATTTCGCCCTTCCGAATAAAGAAACCACCCACGATCTCTCCCATGATGCCGCATTCAACGCGTGCCGTTGGGGGAGGGCGCGGTGGATACGGAGCGAGATACGGCGTGGCCCAGGCCGCGTGTGCCCGTGCCCTGTTTTGGGCCTGGCCCAATAGCGCTCGGCACCGTGTGTGGCCTAGGCCCGGGGGCTCCTGTCGGTGTACTAGAATAGGGGTACCCTAGTATCCCGAACTTGTGCACGGGCAGTTGCAACGCCCCGCGGCAAGGCTTGCCGGGTGACCGCCAAGGTCCTCCATGGTTCCTTTGGAGCCATTCAAGAACAAAGTATTCGAGTCAAGGAGACAAGACCCCGGTAAGAGGAGCTTGCCGGGAAGGCCAACCAAGGCATCTCAAGGAACTTGCCGCAACGCGCCCCGCGTCCCGGCAAGGCCCGGTGAGCGACAAGCTTCCGGACGCGACAAGACAACTACCGCGGCAAGGTGCTTGCCGCGGCAAGCGGCCACTCTGTACCCACGCTCCAGCACATCCACCAATGTGTCGCCCTGAGGGCCTTACCAGGCGCGCGTGGCGGGAGGCTGTGCAGCCAGCGGTGCGCGGTGGCATGTGACGCTGACAAGATTGCCATCGTGGCAAGCGGTGGAGCCCCTGACGGTCGCTTTCTGCATTGTTTGGGCGACACAGACGGGCATTTAATGCCTTTGTCCCCTGCCGTTAGGGTTAGGTAGGATACACTGTGTAGGTAGCTGTACCTACCTCTTTCCTTTCCCATTTTTGCCCTTATCTACGTTGCCACATGTCGGTGACCCCTTAAGCATATAAAAGGAGGCCCATGCGCAACGTGGAGGGGGGTTCGAAACCAGAAAGCACTCACGCTCGGTCTCGTTAGCAGCTAGTGTATACGGTAGCATTTTGCGCTCCCGAGCAAGAACACAACACAATCCGACAAGCAGCAGTAGGAGTATTATCTCTCCGGAGAGCTCCGAAGCTGGGTAAACTGCTCGTGTGCTACGCCTCGATCTGCTCTTCGTGCGATCTCTGCTCCTCGCCGAACCGAAAGGGGCTCGGTCCGCCGGTCCCATAGGTGTTCGTGGATCACCAGTTTTCCCACGACATGTTCTTTCCATAGAGGATTACATCTCATCGGAGGCATCCCAAGCTCCTATACATTATTTTTCTACACCTTCGGAAAGCGGTACAAACTAGGTCATATCCCACGAGTCACACAGGACGATAGACGACACAGCTAGTACGAACTAGTGACACTATCACTAACTCAGACCGATCCGTAGTAGTCCTCGTAGAAATCACCTCCATAGCCTGGAAGCTCAACATGATCATCCGGAAACAGACGATCTCGCGGAGCTTGTGGACCATAGGGGCTAGGATGAGGTCTTGGACCAACAGACGGTGGCCTGCGGGGACCGCGAGGTGGGGTGATGCCTCCTACATCACGCCAAACCATCACGTCTGGCAGAGCAGATCTCACAGGATAGAGATCGCGCATATCCGAATATCCAGCTTGCACAGCCGGTGCAAACCGAGTCAACGTGGCCCAATGGTCAGCACGGGTATTGAAAAGCTCTAGCCTCAAGGCCCAATTTTCACGGTCCTTATCTTCGAGCATCTCAGCAGTGGTGCGAGTCCGTGAATCCTCCTGAGTGGGGTCAGCATAGATAGCCTGGAGATACCCTTGTGCTCCCGGAAGTGATCCTGGCATATACCAGAAATCAGAGTCCCGAAATAGGCCAGACCTGACTCGCATGATGGTCATCATAGAGTAGGCGGCGTCCTGCACAACCATCTCAATAGTAACCCCGAGTCCATAGGAGCAGTGAAGGGGCTCGGTGGATCCAGGATAAGATGGAAATATCCTGACAATGCAGAGATACTGGCTTTGATTAAAGTCTCGAAATTGCTCTTCGACCATGTACTCAGGATACCAACGGTATCCAGCCTCAGTCATTACCCTGGCCAACATGGCAGTATGGTCGGGTACATCTAGGCATCGAGTCAGGCGAACCACTTGATTGAGGTCGCGAGTGGTCATCTGAAAGCACAACCATAATGCAAAGGCATTAGAATTTCTAGCAAAATTTCGGCAGCATAACAGCTGTAAATGCTCAAAAAGGATTTTGAGACATTTGGCAAAGGATTTCATACACACTCAACAACATCATATCAAATTCTGAGTCCATCCTAGCAACATAATGTGGTAGTAGAACTGAACTAGGCTTGTATCCATCCAACCTATAAGGTACTACTGATTAGTAACACGTGAACCTGATAGAGAGAAAAGATCCTAATTCCTTAACCCCCGGTGGAAGAATAGACTGACTCAGATCAGAATGTCATAAGATAAAGGAGTAAAAAGAGCCTTACATTCCAACCCACAAACAATTCCCCTACATATAACTAAAGAATTTCTAGACTCAACATCGACCAGTTTGGCTTGGAGAACCTACAGGCAGTCCTGCTCTGATACCAACACTGTCAGGACCCCGACTCGATGTCACATCGATCTAGCCTGTAACACCTCATATCACTTTGCGGCCTCACGCACGGTATCCCCACGGGTGTCGCCTTACCTTTGCCCGGGACCGTTTGCGCCTTTTGGCTCACGTATATGATAGTGTTGCTAGCATCCATATGATAAGGAGCCCGGGCTGACATGACTAGTCGTAAACCCAAAGTGGCACAGACTTACAGGGACAGGCATCCACGACCCAGCTTCGAACGTGTCGGTCATCAGCAAGTGGGTCCGGGCTGTAGCACTGGGCTAGCAGGACTCCGGTAAACCGGGCTGTAGCGGGCTAACAGGACTCCGGTACTCAATGCGTAACATTTCCCCGAAGGGACAGACACAGGAATGAAGAAGGACACATGCCGGCCAGCCTAAGTGTTCCGGAGCACTAGCAAGCTACCATGGCTCGGTGGAAACACTAGGAGACATTTCCCGGTAAGAGAGGCTACTAAAGATAAATAACTAGGTAGTCAGATCCCACACATACCAAGCATTTCAATCATACACACAATATGCTCGATATGTGCAAATACAACAAGGCATCACAACATGACTCTACGACACAAGTACTTTATTTAAGGCTCAGAGAGCCATACATAACATACACATAGGTACGGGTCACACGACCCAGCATTCAAGTCATACAGTCATACAAACCAGCAGCGGAAGTAACTTGTCTGAGTACAGACAACTAGTAAAATAAAAGAGGCTTGGAAAGCCTAGCTATACTACGTGGTCCTTCACAAGCTCAGGATCACCACCTGGGCCTTAGCCTACTCATTGATGTCAACGTCTACGAAGAACCCATCAGAAGGGGTTGCAGCGTCTTCTGTAAAAATGTGAATTATAGCAACATGAGTACAAAGGTACTCAGCAAGACTTACATCAGATCCTACATACATGCACATTATCAAGAAGGGTTGGTGGAGTTGTTGCAGCAAGCCAGCTTTGACTCTTGGCTAGGCTATCCTACGAGACTCCAACTTGAAACAGTTTTTCGCACACGAGTCCACTACTCACCACTTCAATACACTACCGAGGATCCACCTCCGTCTTCCTACGGAAGAGCCATCCTCGGCACTCACACTTATCTTGAGGCTTTTAGTAGTTTCCATTTACTTGTCTATGAACTGTATAGGCAACCAAGTAGTCCTTTACCGCGGACGCGGCTATTCGAATAGATCATGATAACCCTGCAGGGGTGTACTTCTTCATACATGTTTGCACCACTTAGCGTCTGCACACGACATGTGCTCGGCAGACTTCAAGCGAAAGCCGACGTGGGTGTAGACCACGACCTACCTAAACACCTAAGTCTCTAGTCTAGGTTTATCGCCTATCCAGGTTCCATCCGCAGGGAGTCCAGCCGAGGTTTCCCATACGGCCCCGAACGATGTGTACAGGGTTCCGTGACACCTAACGGGTGCCCGGTATTCCCGGCCACGTACCTACCGCATCACAGCCCACCCCTACGTTCAGCGTTGTCCACGGCCTCCAGTAGGCTACAAACACCAGAAACTACTTGCAACTCCTGGACAGAGAACTAGGGTGAATAAGAAGTCGAGCGGGGTCATATTTCAGGGCCCAATGCATGGTAGTAGCTGTATCTTAAATCACACATACAGATCTCAGTGCTTAAGGTCGGCTTCAATGAAACAACCCACCATGTACTCCTACATGGCCTCTCATCGATACCTTTACCAAATCGTGTTCGCTACACCACTCTCGTTACCGACATAATCATTTCACTCCAGCCCATCACCCAGATGAACCAGACCTGACACGACTCTAAGCATAGCAGGCATAGCAAGGTAGAAACAACACATACATATGGCTCAATCAACTCCTACACATGCTAGTGGGTTTCATCTAGTTACTGTGGCAATGACAGGTCATGCAGAGGAAGTGGGTTCAACTACCGCAGCACACAGCAGTTTGAAACGCGTTGTC
The DNA here is from genome assembly GCF_002162155.2 of Triticum dicoccoides. NCBI lineage: Eukaryota > Viridiplantae > Streptophyta > Magnoliopsida > Poales > Poaceae > Triticum > Triticum dicoccoides. The sequence goes on from NC_041389.1 coordinate 261,602,574, forward strand.
TTAATGCAGTAAGAGAGAGCAGGAGCGAGAACATGGGATTGTATCGGTATGATCAAATAGTTGGTTGCTTGCCTGATGGTTCGATGCACTGATATGGTTCTTCACTAGGGTAATCACGGTACTCCTCGGGGGCAGAACCTGCCGCAAAGAACATCGATACACATCCATCACCAAACAATGTGCGACAATATGATGCATGCATGGAACATGGCAATATGAGTGTGTTGGGCTAATGCAACTAAGACCAGAAGGGTTTGAACCAATTTGAACCAAAGATTCAAATTTCAAAATCATACATGGCCCTTTAAAGTGTTTTATCTTGTTCTGCAATAAACATCAAGTTAACTTGTTTAATCATGCATGAAAATAGTACAGATGGATAGATTGGATTTTTCTGATCATTTTTCATATATAACTTGTCTGATTTGGAGTTACAGATTAAAAGTTATGAATTTTTGAAGTTTAAACTATCTTCTGGAATTTCCTATATTAGATTAAATCCAGAAAATCAATTACTGCGTCAGCCTGACGTCAGTGTGACATCAGCAGGTCAACGGGACACGGTCCGTGTCAAACCTGACAGTGGGTCCCGCGTGTCAGTGTGATTAGTTAAACTAAAATTAATTTAAACTAATCCTAAATAGTTAACAGGGCTGGGCCCCACCTGTCATTGACTCAGGAGAGTCAAGCAGGGCCCACCTGTGGTCAAACCCAGGTTGGCTGCACCGGCGTTTAGCCGCCGGCGAGCCCGACGCGGCGGCGGAAGTGGTTTTGGCCGTTCCGGCCACCAAATGGGACGCGGAGGCCATCGGAGTGGAGCTGAGGACGAGCCGCAGCTCTTGGTGGAGTCCGTTGGGGTCGGGGTGGCCGGAGTTGGCGCCGGCGACGACTTTGGCGGCCACCGGAGTTCGGGTGAAGGCGAACTCGGGGCTAAGGTGTGCGGTGAGGTGCGGGGAGTGCACGGTTGGACCCAACGCAGCGTGGGGAGTGCGTTGAACACCATGGAGTGGCCGGAGGATGGCCGGGAGCACGTCGGCGACGAGATCCGCGGCGGTGCGTGCGGGTGGTCTTCGTGCGGTGGCTACGCGGCTCGGGAACGAGAGAGGGAGGGTAGGAGGGGTAGCTAGGCTCACAGCGCACCCGTAGAGGCCACCGGTGGGGTCGGGGACGAGCTAAGGCGGCGACGGTGTTGAAGGGGATCTCCGGCGATGGCGGACTCGGGCGAGGTCGGTGCGGTGGACTCGGGCCGCACGAGCACACGGGGCTCGGCTAGCTCGATGAAGTGGACGGCGGCGGAGCTCCTAGACACGACGAGAAGACGCACGGGCGGCGGGGAGCGCGGCTACGACGTAGGCACAGCGGCGGTGGCGTCGGCCATGGCTGGGGAGCGCGAGGGGGAGGAGCTGGAGAGGAGAGGGGTTGTCTGGGGGGTTCGGGGGAGAGAGGGGGAGTGATCCACGATGTTAGCCGGGCGAGTGGAGCGGCGAGGCGGCGAGCAGGTGCGTGGCACCCATGCGGTGCTCGCCGTCGAGCACCTGCCTGCCTGCCTTGCCGGCAAGCAGCTCGCTGGCACGGCGCTGGGCTGGGCCGGCAGGTGGGCCGGGTGCTGGGCGCCAGGTAAGGTTTTGTTATTTCTCCTGTTTTCTGTTTTTTTAATACTTCTGCAACTTTGTTGAATTATTAAAAATACTTAGGCAACTCCTAAAATCACCAAACTACTCCTGGTCCATAGTTGGATTATTTCCAACATGAAACATTTTAGTTTGGAGATATTTAAGCATTTAAATATTTTATATAATTTTAAATGCCCAAATTCAAATATTTATGATTTAATTCAAAAACCCTAAGATGGCCTAGGAAAATGTGCATCACTTTTGGCAGAGGTTCTGAACCAAGACAAAAATGATGGGCACTTTAGAAGGGCATTTCAGGTTCATTGAAAAAGTTTTTTAGTAAACCCTAGTTGGTTTCAGAGGGGGCTGGGGGTTCTGTCATCCCCATTTCAGGTTTCCGATGAAAGAATAAACATGATGCAACACTCTAATGCATGAACTAGCTAGGGTGTGACACAATCATACAATCAATCAAAACTATCTATTTAATATAACATTCCAAAATTTAAAATTTTGGGATGTTACAAACCTACCACCCTTAAAATGAATCTCGTCCTCGAGATTCGGAGAGGCTAGCAAGAAATAGGTTAGGGTAGGGGGTCTTCAAAATCCATCGATCGTCTCCGGGGTCTCGGGTGCTACCACATTTAGAAGCATTGTTACGGTTCCATCAAAACTCATATACTCCATCCTTATTCCTAACAGTGTCGATCTTCTCAGATCTCGGGAACATTCCTTCTCTGGGCTCTTCCGGTAGTGGCATAACTTTTTCCTCAATACTCATGTCCTTTCATCTGGGTACGGTTTTGCTATGACGTGGTCTTCTTAGCTGACGGGTCTGGCGCCAATACTAAACAACTATCGATATCTCATGGTGGTCAACAATTTATGGTTTCTCTTGCAGGAAATGGGTCTGGGTTGAACCTCATCGTATATCCTACGATTGGCAATAGCTGCCTTGTACTAGGGAAAACAGTCATACCATTCTAAGGTTTTAAACAAGGTTTTGATCGTTGTCCCTCTACTATAGGTAAGTCACTCAGATTTACCATCCCATATAGCAAGACGAATAATAAGAGTAAGTCGGTATGGTGATCAATCCATCCCGCACCCAAATCATTACCTTGTATAAGGTTTAGCGAATCTCGCATTCTAACACTCGGTCATCCTCACAAGCATTGCAGAATTTCTCTTGTCAACGAACCAAGTTCGGATAATCCATGGATTCTGCAAGCCAAACAAACATCTATCGTTGCTTCACAATTAGGGCATTCATCCTTGTGTTCTTTATGGATGTGTCCTATTTCTCCACAAACCTTACAAGCACAAGGCTCCTTCTTCTTAGGTTCACATGGCTTTCGGGTAAGACGGGACCTCAGTAGAATCGTCTTAAATTCATCCCAACACTACAAAAAAAAGACACATCCGTGACATTTTGGTCCGAACGAATTTTTTTCCTGTCATACATATGACACTTCTATGACGATAATTTTGACAAAACCCGGTATCATCATAGATGTGGTGGGATCCTACTTCTATGACAAAAAATCATGACAGAAAATGGGCTTTTCGTCCTGGGCGAGCCGGAGACGCAGTTGCATGACATTCTTTGGGCCGTCCATGATGGAAAAAACCGTGGTAGAAGCGAGGGGGAGGAAAATTTTGGGGAGTTGCCGGTTACGGCGAGAGGTCGGGGGCCGAGCGATGCGCGTTTCTCTCGTACACGTACGCATGTGTGTGTGAGGCGTTAGCTCTAACTGAACCCGAGCAAGGCGTTGGGCTCTAACTGAACCCGAGCGATTGCACTGCAGGCTACGCGTTACTGAACCCGAGTGATTGATCGATGGCTATTAACTGAACCCGATCGAGCGATTCCTTCGCTAGTGCTACTAACAGAAGCCGACCGATTGGATGAACAGTGAGCGTTGCGGGGGGTTGGATGAACAGTGAGCAGTGGCGTTGCCTCTTGATGAACAGGACCCCATGGTGTGGAGGGCTGCATGAACAGTAGACGGTGGAGGGGTGCCCGTGGAGGGGTGGTTGAACAGGACCCCGTGGTGTGGATGGCTGGATGAACGGTAGACGGTGGAGGGGTGGTTGAACAGTAGCTGGTGGAGTAGCGCGCGGTGGAGGCTGGATGAACAGGAGCCCATGGAGGCTGGAGGAGATCGACGGTAGCCCGTGGAGGCTGGAGGAGGTCGATGATGGAGATGAACAGTATCACGTGGAGTCCCGTTTTGCGGTATGCCACACCTCTCCCGATGAACAGGACTCCCGTTTCGACCGTAGCACTCCAACACAAGTCCGTTTCGTCCGTTTTGTGGTACGCTACACCCCTCGCGATCAACAGGACCCCCGTTTCGACCGTAGGAGGTCCATTTCGTCCGTTTTGCGGTACGCCACACCCCTCCCGATCAACAGGACCCCCCTTTTGACCGTAGGAGGTCCGTTTCCTCCGTTTTGCGGTACGCCACACCCCTCGATCAACAGGACCCCGTTCCAAACGTAGGAGGTCCGTTTCCTCCGTTGTGCAGTACGCCAGGCCTCGTTTCCATCGCCTGTTCCGTCCAAGCCCTCCCGATGAACACGACCACGCATTCCATTCCGACCCAGCCGGTTGGCTCCCACGCGTTCCGTTGCCTCCCGATGAACACGACACATTCCGTTGCCTCCCCATGAACACGACACATTCCGTTGCCTCCCCATGAACACGACGACAACGCTATTTCTCCGTTCCAACCCAGCCATGTACACGAGCCCTACCCGTACGTATGCGCGAGTAGGCGTTCGAGACCCCGCCCGTATGTACATACGTGGCCGTATTTTCTTTCTTGCATCCTGACCATTGTATGTATGTGTACATGCTACATGCGCGCCTCTACTATGACACGTACGCGCCTCTACTACGACACGTGCGCCCCTCTACATCGACCATTATATATGTACGTACACGTTCGCGACTAGAATGACAACGCTACGTACGCTTCGACCAGGTGGGTCCCGACTGTCAGGCACTTCCTTGCTTGCGAAGATGTAGCTGGTGGGTCCCAGCAGTCATGGGGGTGAATCATTTTTTTTTCCCGGACGCACTTCCTTGCATGCGAAGATGTAGCTGGTGGGTCCCAGCAGTTAGGGGGGCGAATTGTTTTTTTTTCGGACGCACTTCCTTGCGTGCGAAGATGTAGCTGGTGGGTCCCAGCAGACAGGGGGAAACGTTTTTTTCGTGAAATATGGTGGCCCGTCCAGTGGGTCCACGCTGTCAGGTGGAGGAATAAATATTTTGCGCGTAATAAGGAGGCACTTCCTTGCTGCGGCCGTGGACCCAGCTGTCAGCCTCTGCACGTACAGTCCACGTCCGATGGAAGCCATTCCTTGACCACGTTGACCACGCCGCGCCGAGAGCACTAGGGCGGTGGACGATGGAGAGGCCTAGGAAGGGGACGACACAGAGCCGGGGAAGACGCGGCAGTGGATGCCCACGCATAGAGGAGTATGAGGGTTCACTCGTTCGGCTGCAATGTGAGGCTGCCATCACCGCAGAATAACAGGGGGTGTGGGTGCTTAGAGGGATGGCCTGGCCAGCGGTGGGAGTAGTAGGGGGCGGTGAGGCCTCCGCGGCATCACGGCCGGCCACGGGCGGCAGGAGCAGGCGGCACCACCGGCACTGCTTTGGGCGGCTGGAGCAAGAAGACCAGAGGTTGAAGAAGCACTACGACCGTTGGATGGACATCGTATGGTCACTGGAGCTAGAATTGTTCATATATTGACTAAAGTTGACAAAGGCCTCCATCCCAGTCAACTTAGTAGGCCCACAAGTCAGCCTCCCACCAAGGTGGGTCCCAGCTAGCAAGGGGTATTCATTTTTTTGTGTGTAATAAGGAGGCACTTCCGGTTGAGCTGCGGCAAGTCCAGTGGCCCAGCAAGAAAAATTTCAAGCCAGACGTACCAGAGAAGTACGACGGCAAGACGCATCCGTCAGAGTTCCTCAGCATCTACACCATCGCGGTGCAAGCTGCCGGGGACGCGACGACAAGATCCTTGCCAACTACTTCCCGCTGGTGCTCAAGCCCAATGTCAGATCCTGGCTCATGCATTTGCCGGACAACTCGATATCTTCCTGGGCAGATCTGTGCCATCAGTTTGGCGGCGCCTTTACAGGCGGCCACAAGCCTCATGGCCAAGAGAGTGACCTTCATCTGCTCGCCCAGAAGGAAGGAGAACCCCTGCGCAAGTATATTCAAAGATTCAGCCGTGTACAGCACAACATCCCAGATGTCGACCCTGCCGCGGTAATCAGCGCGTTCCATCAGAACGTGCGAAACCGCATGATGCGGGAGGAGATGGCGATGCGCAAGATCAGAGACGTCAGTGAGCTGTATGCCCTGGCCGACAAGTGTGCACGTGCTGAGGAAGGGAGGAAACTCCCCGGAGAGAACACAGAAGCAGGAGGATCTGACAGTGAGGATGCTGCCCCGGCAAGGAAAAACCGGCGGCGGAACAACAGGAAGAAGAAAGGCAAAGATGTGCTAGTTGTTGAGCAGTCCGGCAACGAAGGCGGCGCCAAAAAAGCCAAAGCTGGTAACGCCAGTGAGGCTGTGGCGGTCGCTGACAAGCAGGACGGCACCAACAAGCAGTACTGCAAGATCCACCGCACCAAGGGCCATGATCTCCAGAGCTGCAAGAAGGTCGAGCAGCTTGTTGAGCAGCAGAAGGCTGAATACGAGCGACGCGACAAGGAGAAGGCCCAGGAAGGTGCTGGTGGAGCTGGCAAGAAACGTCCCAGCCGAGGAGGACGCCGCGGCAAGGCCAAGCAGCGGCAAGGAGACAGACCTCCCCGTGGCCGCAACAAGGATGAAGATGATGATGATGATGAAGATATGGATGATGACGAGACCGATGAGCAGGAATTTCAGAAAGCCACAGAGGTCCTGTGCGTTGACGGCGGTGCTTCTCTGCATACTTCACACCGCCAACTCAAACAATGGGTGCGAGAAGTTAATGCAGCAGAACCACCCGTCGAGTCACGCAAGCCTTTGAAATGGTCCAGCACGCCTATCATCTTTGATATTGAGGACCACCCTGATCGCGTAACTGCGGTCGGGTGCTTGCCGATGTTGGTTTCACCAACTATCCGCAACCTCAAGGTCACTAAGATGCTAGTTGACGGCGGGGCCAGCTTGAACCTGATCTCCTCCGCGGTGCTCCAGAAACTCCAGATCCCTGACAGTGAGCTCGAAGAGACCGGTACATTCCAAGGAATCAATCCGGGAAGGAGCAAGCCGAAGGGAAAGATCACGTTGCTGGTAACATTTGGCAGCGAGCTGAACTTCAGGACTGAGAGGGTCACTTTTGACGTTGCTGATTTTCCATTGCCTTACAATGGGATACTCGGCCGTCCAACACTCGCCAAATTCATGGCAGCCTCACTATGTCTACAACGTGATGAAGATGCCAGGCCCGATAAGTGTCATCTCTGTCACTGGCGACAAGAAGGATGCCCTTATCTGCGCTGGCAAGATCTACCGAGAAGCAGCAGCCGCATCAGATCGCAAGTCACTTGCCGCTGAAGCTCCCGGGGGGAAGAAGAAGACCAAGTCCGGCAAGAGCTCTGATGCCCACTCCGGCAAGCGCACCTCTTCGGAGTGCTGCGCTACCGTCGAGGACGCACCATCGAGCTCCACTGGCAAGTGTAAGAAGGCAATGGTAGCTCCACCAGAGACCCAGAAGGTGTCCGCCAAGGAGGACGGCACTGGTGGTACCTTCACCATCAGTGCCACGCTCGACCCTAAATAGGAAAGCGCGCTTGTTGCTTTCCTGCGGGCGAACGTCGACGTGTTTGCATGGCAACCGTCTGACATCCCCGGTGTTCCCAGGGAAGTAATCGAGCACCACCTAGCCGTCTGTCCTCACGCGCGGCCCGTCAAGCAGAAAGTCGGGAAACAAGCAGTGGAGTGCCAAGAATTCATTGCAGAAGAAATCAAGAAATTGGAAGCAGCAGGCCTTGTCAGAGGAGTGCTCCATCCTACGTGGCTGGCCAATCCTGTAGTCGTGCGCAAGGCTAATGGGAAATGGAGGCTTTGTATTGACTTTACCAATGTTAATAAAGGTTGTCCCAAAGACCCATTTCCCTTGCCGCGCATCGATCAGATTGTTGACTCCACGGCCGGATGTGATTTGCTTTCATTTCTTGATGCATACTCAGGATATCATCAGATCTTCATGGCAGAAGAGGATGAGGAGAAAACCGCATTCATCACCCCATGTGGCACATACTGTTTTGTACGGATGCCCTTCGGATTAAAGAATGCTGGTTCAACATTTGCAAGGGTAGTCCATCATGCTTTTGAGCCACAAATACACAGAAATGTGGAAGCCTACATGGATGCCATAGTGGTCAAGAGCAAGGACAGGGCAACCCTGATTCAAGATTTAGACGAAACATTTGCAAATCTGCGCAAGATCAACCTCAAGCTGAACCCCGAGAAGTGTGTGTTTGGAGTTCCTTCCGGCAAGCTTCTCGGGTTCTTCGTGTCTCAGCGGGGGATTGAAGCCAACCCCGACAAGATCAAGGCCATTGAGCAGATTGAAGCACCAAAGCGCGTCAAGGATGTACGAAGACTTGCCGGTTGCGTAGCTGCTCTCAGCAGGTTCATCTCTAGATCTGCTGAGCGCGCCCTGCCGTTTTTCAAAATATTGAAAAAGGCAGGTCCAATGAAATGGACTCCGGAGGCGGAGGCTGCGCTGCAGGACTTAAAGAGATACCTATCCTCCACTCCAACACTTGTCGCACCTAAGCCACAAGAGAAGTTGCTGCTATATATAGCGGCAACCAATAAAGTGGTTAGTGCTTCGTTAGTAGCGGAGAGGGAGGCAGATGATGAGCCAGCAACCACGGCAGATACATCCAGCGACAAGCAGGGGGCTTCGCCGGCAAGCTCTGGTCCCGACAAAGATGGATCTGCGCAGGCATGCGAGAAGATGCAAAAAAGGATGGTGCAGTGCCCAGTTTACTTTGTCAGTTCCCTTCTCCAGGGAGCCAGATCAAGGTACTCTGGTGTGCAGAAACTGCTTTTCGGCCTTCTCATGGCCTCGAGAAAGCTGCCCCATTACTTCCAAGCGCATGAAATCACAGTCGTCACTCGTTTTCCGCTGAAGAGGATACTGCAGAATCCAGAAGCAACAGGCAGGATTGTCGAGTGGGCACTGGAACTGTCAAGCTTTGGCCTCAAGTTTGAGAGCACTTCAACTATCCAAAGCAGGGCATTGGCGGAGTTCATAGCAGAGTGGACGCCAACACAAGATGAAGAAATTCCGGAAACAAGCATCCCTGTCAAGGAAGCAAGCAAAGAGTGGCTGATGTACTTTGATGGTGCCTTCTCGCTGCAAGGCGCCGGTGCGGGCGTACTACTTGTCGCACCAACCGGAGAGCACCTCAAGTACGTGGTCCAGATGCACTTTCCCAAGGAGCAAGCAACGAACAATACTGCAGAGTATGAAGGCTTGCTTGCCGGTCTCAGAATCGCAGCGGACCTTGGGATCAAGAAGCTCATTGTCAGGGGTGACTCACAGCTTGTCGCCCGCCAAGTGAATAAGAATTATCAGAGTCCGTTGATGGAAGCTTACGTTGATGAAGTGAGGAAGCTAGAAGAGCATTTTGACGGCCTACAGATGGAACATGTTCCAAGAGCTCAGAATGACATTGCCGATGGCCTGTCAAAGTGCGCCGCACTTAAGTTACCTGTGGAACCAGGAATTTTTGTGCTCAAGCTAACTCAACCATTTGTGAAACTATCAAATGAACAGAGCAAGAAGAGGAAGTTGATTTCTGATGACTATTTTCCGGCAGAGCTCCCCGAAGCCGCCGCCAAGAAGGTCCCCAAGATCCACACCAAGAGTGCTGAGGGGCAGTCTGCTCCGGCAAGCCTTAGGTTTTGTTCCGTCGAAGTAGACGCTCCCGACAAGTTTTGCTCCGGCAAGCTTGCCGGGGAACATCAAGCTCCGGCTGAGCCGCAGGTTCTTGCCGTAGAAGCGGATGTTCCCGCAGCAGCAGATGTGCCTTTAGTCCTTGTTGTCGAGCCACAAGCTCCAGCATGGGCACAACAGATTGTCCGTTTCCTTCAGACAGGAGAACTTCCCGAAGAGCAAGAAGAAGCGGAAAAAGTAGCCCGGCAGTCAAGTATGTACCAGTTTGTCGACAGCACACTGTACAGAAGAAGACTCAACGGTGTGAAATTGAAGTGTATTCATTGGGAAGACGGACAAAAGCTGTTGGCAGAGATACATGGAGGCATATGTGGTCACCACATTGGCGCAAGAGCACTTGCCGGCAAAGCGTTCCGGCAAGGTTTCTTTTGGCCGACAGCCCTCCAGGATGCAACTGCACAAGTAACCAAGTGTGAAGCGTGTCAGTTCCATTCCAAACAGATACACCAGCCAGCTCAAGCTCTCCAGACGATCCCTTTATCCTGGCCATTTTCGGTCTGGGGGCTCGACATCCTCGGCCCCTTTCCCCGAGCTGTCGGGGGCTTTGAGTACTTGTACGTTGCAATCGACAAGTTCACAAAGTGGCCGGAAGTGGAGCTAGTAAGGAAGGTGACAGCACAGTCAGCAGTCAAGTTCTTCAGGTCGATTGTTTGCCGTTTCGGGATTCCTAACAGAATCATCACCGACAACAGCACGCAATTCACGAGCCGCACCTTTATGCAGTACATCCAAGATCTTGGCGCCAAGGTCTGCTTCGCTTCTATTGCTCATCCAAGAAGCAACGGTCAAGTGGAGAGGGCAAATGCTGAAGTGCTGCGCGGGCTCAAGACCAGAACTTTCGATAGGCTGCGCAAGTGCGGAAGAAACTGGATTGAGGAGCTGCCGGTGGTTCTTTGGTCGATCAGAACGACGCCAAATCGAGCCACTGGCCAGACACCTTTCGCTCTAGTCTATGGAGCAGAAGCAGTTCTCCCCAGGGAACTCGTATACGGGTCACCTCGAGTGCTCGCTTATGATGAGCTTGAGTAAGAGCAGCTGCGACAAGATGACGCGCTGCTCCTTGAGGAGGATCGTCTTCAGGCTGCTGTACAAGCTGCTCGATATCAGCAAGCTTTGCGCCGCTACCATAGCCGCAAAGTTAATGCCAGAAGCTTCGAGGAAGGCAACCTTGTTCTTCGGCGCGTTCAGTCCGCCAAGAATTCCAACAAGTTGATGCCGAAGTGGGAAGGCCCTTACCGGGTGAAACGAGTCACTAGGCCTGGCGCTGTCCGCCTAGAGACCGAAGATGGCATTCCGGTGAGCAACTCCTGGAACATTGAGCATCTTCGTAAGTTTTACCCGTAGGGCGCGGTTGCCGGAACCTGTTCCAGCAACCACCTTTTGTACAAGTCTTGCCAATATTGCATGTAATCCTTTGTACTAAGCCGGGCACAGATCCCGTGCATAAGTAAAGCTCATGTGCTCCGCACATCTTGTCAATTTCATGCATTATATCTTTTTCTTGCATGCATTATCTGACATTCTGTGCAGCACCTACTCCCGGTAAGCAGCAACGAGCCATAAGGCTCCATATCTTTATTTTCTCTTCTTTCTTTTTCTCAAAGGAAGGAAAGTTCCCTCGCACACAAGTTTGCCGGGGGGAAGGAGAAGATAATGATGTGGACCAGGCGTCGTTCAAGAAAGTTTCGTCTTGCCGGAAAGCAAACGACAGAAAAGCTAAGTTGCCAAAGTTTGAGCAATCAGTTTTTAAAATTTCTTTAAGTTATCTTCCTTGAACGACCGTGCTTTGTATGGAAAACTTGTGCGCGGAGGAACCAACTCGTAGCTAGTCGCGCCCTTACTTTGTTTCGAGTCCGCTCAACAACTTAAGTGAGCTGCAACTAGTTGCGACAAGGTTTCTTGTCGGAAGCGGCACCGCCAGTAGGCTGCCGACGTTCCGCACTCAGCGCTCGCGGCTCAGGTGCCTGCGCCGACAAGTTCCCTAAAAGCGTAAGGCAAAAACATACAAAGCAAGGAATCAAGTAATGGAAATAACATAGCGATCATTACCCAAAATAGAGTTATATTACAAGATAGCTTGTCGCAGCTCTAATAGATTGTTCTTGTAACATGACTAGCAGCGACAGGAAAAAGAGAAAATGGGCGGCCTAATCTACCCGATCGCCCTCAACCCTCTTGATCCCGCTCACCTTGTCCACAATGGGTGCGACAAGGGCCTTGAGCGCCTCCAAATTAGCATCTGGCGGCAGGGACTTGAGGACATTGGTGAAGTTGAGGCCTGGGTTGCGGAAGGCCACCTTCATCAGCACCTTCTGAAGAGCGCCTGCACAGATCCTGCGTGACTCGTCGGCCAGTTGCTTTGGGATCTTCTCCCGGAGCCGCTGGAGGGCCGTCGCCACGCCCTTGAAGAACAAGCTGAGCTTGGCGCTAGGATGGAGATGCTCGTCGGAAGGATACCCGAAGTCCTCCATCCCCAGCTGCGCTAGCTCCCGTTCGATGACTGCGGCGATGTTCACCAGACCCTCGGTCCAGTGCTCCACGGTCTCCCTGAACGCGTTTTGGGTGACGGCAATGCTCGCCAGTAGCTCCTCGTCGGCCTTGATCTTCTCCGTCAAGGCCACCTCCCGCTCCCTGGCGCCGTCCAGCATCTGGGTCAGCGTTGCCAGCTTCAGCTCAAGATCCGCATTGGAGTCCTTGGCGGCGTTGAGCTTCTTGCTCCTCTCAGCAAGAAGACCCTGCAGCTCCGCATGAGCGGCAGCATACTTCTCACGTTCGCGCTTGAGCACGGCAAGCTCCTCGCCGCTTGCCTTGAGATCGCCTTCCAGCTGCGCCATCCTCGTTTCCAGCTCCTTCTTGGCGGCCTCGGCAGCTGCGGCAGCGTCCTTTTCTTCCTTGAGAGCCCCGCCAAGTGTTTGCTCGCGCGCGACGAGCTCCTCCTCGTAGCTGTCAAGATTGGCCTTCCGCTGCACCAACTCGCCTTCTCACGCGGACTACTTCTCGGCAGCAAGCCGTTGTTCCTCCTCAGCTTCAACCTTCTCGAGAAGGAAGGTTGTACGCTCCTTCGTGAGTCGCTCCCGCTCCTGTGCCAGGGACCGGAGAGCTTCCTGGTTGAGGCCCCGGAGCTCCTCCGCGCGTTTCTCCATATCCACTCCCGCCTTCGCGACAAGTGCTTCCCGGGAAGCCAGCTTGGCTTGTCGGGCACGGTAGAGTGACAGCAGCTTCCGTAGCAGCTGCTCCTCCTCAGGCTCACCACTGCTGCTGCTTGGCGCATCGACCAACGACAGCCCAGCGGAGGCGAGCAGCTCTTCATCGAAAGTTTCTCCTTCGACCGGCGCCCTGGAGCTTGACGCCCAGGGAGTTTGATGAAGATGCCGTCGCCGGCCTTCAAGTAGGCGCCGGGCTGGGGCTCTTCGGAGCCTGGCGCTACAGCAGCGTCGGAGGGATCGGCGGTCGGTGTAGCGCCTGTCGCTCCTGCGGCCTCAGGGCCATCAGTGCGATCACCAGATCCCTCACCAGCCTCTGCGGCGGCGGCCTTGGCGGCCTCTTCGCCGGCAGGCTCATCGACGCCGGCTTCTCCTTCGGTGGCGACGGTGTCGTCGGCGTTGCTGCGCGCGTTCCCCTCGTCGGCGGCTTCGGTTTCCATCGGCTCTGCGGCAGATGGATCTGACGAACGGAAGAGGGAGAAGAGTCAAGCAAATACTCAAAGAGAAAATCAGAAGAAGAAGAACTCAAGGGAAGTTTTTAAGCAAGTGGATTACCTGAGCTGGGATCTGCGGTCGTGGTCTCAACCACCGAAGGATCACTAGTGTCGTCCCTTGCCGGAGAACTGCCCCTTGCCGGAGAGTTCTCCCTTGCCGGAGAACGCTCCCTTGCCGGGGGATCCTCCCTTGGCGGCGTAGTCGAAGCAGATGGCACTTCGGGAGCGGCTCCCGGGCCCTCCTGGTGATGCTGCTCTGCTCCTACACAAATCCAACATTCAAGATATCAGCGAAGGAAAAAGCACCCATGCGCGCTTGACAGCAGGAAGTAAACTATGAACTTACGCTGGGGGCTGTGCTGGGGGCTGCTTTGGGGGGTAGTTGCCGGGTCCGTCAAGGTGGTCTCAGACACACCCCCTGCCGACACGGTGGGATCATCCTCGATGACAATCACCGGGGCCTTGGCTCTCTTTGCCGCTCTCTGGGCCAGCGTCCTGAAAAGGAATAGGTTCAGATTGAAGCAAGTTAGATACAAGACAAAACAACAAGATTTGAAGAACTACAAGAACACCAAGAAGCTTACTCTTCTTCTTCCTCATCGGAGCTGAGCGCGGAGAGATCGAAGTCCGTCTCGCCTCCGGTGCGGCGAGGCGGAGGAGTAGGTTCCCTTGCCCGCTTGGCGGGGGCGGTAGCGGTGGACCGGGAAGATCCCGCTCCAGTTGCCGCAGCAGCGTGAGGCGCTCCCGCGGCAACAGTACTTGCCACGGTAGAGCGTGTCGCATGGCTTGACGGCTGTTGGCCCGTTTGTCGCCCCGCTACGTCCCCGGCCCTGCGGAGACGCCTTCTTGGTGCAGCTGGGGGCTCCACTTGCGGCAAGCTGTCTGAAGGCTCGGGCCCGACAGGATCTACCTCGCCGGGCTCGTTCGGCTCGTCGTCAGGCCCGGCAAGCTCTTCCTCGCTGACAAACTCCTCACGCTCGGCAAGGCTTGCCGCCTCTGCTGCCTCTGCCTCCTCCACGGTGAACCCGAACTCACCCACGCCAGCTGCTGCCGCAGCCTCTTCCGTCCTGGTGGCGATGCGCTGCAGCTCCGCATCGGTGGTGTCGCGGGTGAGGCTCTTCTGCTCATCGGCGCGGACCGGCACTTCTTCTAAGTTGTCGAAGAACGCCCACACGACGTCATCCGCAGGTTCTTGCCAAGTTGGAGCGATTCCGTGCGAGTCGCACAACGACATCATCGCGCGGATCCGGTCAAGCGAAGAATTGTTGCACAGCGGAACGACGCCCCTCGGCAACACGAATGGATGTTGGGGGTCGTGTTTGAACAGCTCCAGGAGCATCGCATCCAGCTCCAGGACGGTGAAGTTGAAGTTGAGGCCCGGCCGCAGCCTCATGATATCCGCCGACTTCTTGAACTCCCAGGCGGGTCTCCCCCTCTCCTGCAGGGGGGCGATGCGGCGGCGAAGGAAATATGCGCCAACGGCGCCTACGGTGAGCCCGGCAAGCCTGAGGCGAAGGATTCGAGTGACGGCGATCTTCAGCCTGTCGTCTTCCAGGGCCACGTTGCTCCAATCGTTGCCAAGCACTATTGGGGCTTGGCGCAGGGCAGTGAATGGCTGCCGGTTCTCCTCGACGATCCAGCACCACTCCGCTCTCCACTCCTCCCACTTGCTGTGGAGCTCACCCTCCAGATACGCTTCCTTCTTGCCGACTCTCGAGATCCAGGCGATCCCTCCGGCAAGCGGCTCTCCTCTCTCGACCCGAGGCATGAAAAAGTGGCGGAAAAGGGCTACATTTGGGTGGACTCCGACAAAATTTTCGCAGAGATGTGCGAAAACTGCCATTGTCAGAACGGCATTGGGGGTGAAGTCAAGGAGGCAGAGCCCGTAAGTGTTCATGATATCGCAGAAGAATTCCGAGAAGGGCGGGCAGAGCCCGCAGTAGAAGAACGACGCGAAGAAGGGGTACCCGTTTGGAGCTAATTCCGAAGCGGCAGCCGGGAGCACCCTCGTGCGCGGATGCGCTCGCGTCTCCATCGACCAGAAGAGGTAGAAGTACTCCCTCAGCTCCTTCGCGCCGAGCTGGGGGGAGAAGATCGCCCGCTCCTTCCGCAGCGCCGCGAGCCGCTGCGCCTCGGCCGACTTCACGCCCTTCCCCTTGTCGGCTTTTGGAGCCATGGCGGAAGTGGTGGGGGAGGTCGGCGGCGTTCGTGATGCTGGTGGCAATGGGGGGCGGAGCGCTGCTCTCTCTCAACTTCGAGAAGAAGGGGGGAGCGGCGGAGATTTGTGAAGATGAAGTAGCAACCAGCGAGGGGGGACAAACTGCCCCTGTTTCCCCTGCTTATAAAGAGGGAGGGGGGGGACGTTTCGCCCTTCCGAATAAAGAAACCACCCACGATCTCTCCCATGATGCCGCATTCAACGCGTGCCGTTGGGGGAGGGCGCGGTGGATACGGAGCGAGATACGGCGTGGCCCAGGCCGCGTGTGCCCGTGCCCTGTTTTGGGCCTGGCCCAATAGCGCTCGGCACCGTGTGTGGCCTAGGCCCGGGGGCTCCTGTCGGTGTACTAGAATAGGGGTACCCTAGTATCCCGAACTTGTGCATGGGCAGTTGCAGCGCCCCGCGGCAAGGCTTGCCGGGTGACCGCCAAGGTCCTCCATGGTTCCTTTGGAGCCATTCAAGAACAAAGTATTCGAGTCAAGGAGACAAGACCCCGGTAAGAGGAGCTTGCCGGGAAGGCCAACCAAGGCATCTCAAGGAACTTGCCGCAACGCGCCCCGCGTCCCGGCAAGGCCCGGTGAGCGACAAGCTTCCGGACGCGACAAGACAACTACCGCGGCAAGGTGCTTGCCGCGGCAAGCGGCCACTCTGTACCCACGCTCCGGCACATCCACCAATGTGTCGCCCTGAGGGCCTTACCAGGCGCGCGTGGCGGGAGGCTGTGCAGCCAGCGGTGCGCGGTGGCATGTGACGCTGACAAGATTGCCATCGTGGCAAGCGGTGGAGCCCCTGACGGTCGCTTTCTGCACTGTTTCGGCGACACAGACGGGCATTTAATGCCTTTGTCCCCTGCCGTCAGGGTTAGGTAGGATACACTGTGTAGGTAGCTGTACCTACCTCTTTCCTTTCCCATTTTTGCCCTTATCTACGTTGCCACATGTCGGTGACCCCTTAAGCATATAAAAGGAGGCCCATGCGCAACGTGGAGGGGGGTTCGAAACCAGAAAGCACTCACGCTCGGTCTCGTTAGCAGCTAGTGTATACGGTAGCATTTTGCGCTCCCGAGCAAGAACACAACACAATCCGACAAGCAGCAGTAGGAGTATTATCTCTCCGGAGAGCTCCGAAGCTGGGTAAACTGCTCGTGTGCTTCGCCTCGATCTGCTCTTCGTGCGATCTCCGCTCCTCGCCGAACCGAAAGGGGCTCGGTCCGCCGGTCCCATAGGTGTTCGTGGATCACCAGTTTTCCCACGACATGTTCTTTCCATAGTTGAATAACCTTTGTGTTGTCTGTTCATGTAATCAATCAAACCATTTGTTTTAGAGATCATGTAATAATTGTTTTTTTTGTTTTTTGGTTTGTAATTTTATTTGAGCACAAGTCTGTATTAATTGATAAGACTCAGAGACATTTCATTTGGATTGTTGTGCCAGACCTACAAATATGCCAATCGGGCTGAATGTGCATTCAGCAATAGTAGTAGTATAGATGGACCATAAGTGGCACGCATCAGAAAGGGCCAAGATGCTGGCTAAAAAAGGATGCTGTTGTAGCCAAAAAAAAGTACAGCGGCCTGGCTTATGTATGTTAGTTGATATTATTGATCCATATACTCTATAGGTGTTTATATGACTGTTAGTTCTGTACATTCTTGGTTGATTGACTCGGTATTTGAATCTTGATACATCGCTTGTGTACATATCTAAATGGGAGTACACATTATGCTGCATGTGACATTTGAGTGTTACATGAAGTGTTCCAAATATTCGAATTCACCTTAAACTGGATTCTAGTTTCTGAATTTGAGTATCGGCATTTGTAAACCATATTCATATATGACAGTGGAATACATCTTTGTCGTCCTTTTGAAGATATATAAAAACACATAGAATGATTTATAAAGATTCATATAGGAATACAAAATGGATTCGAATTTAGTTGCCAGGGTAAACGTGGATGCTTATTGTCCCAAAATTCGAAAGAAGCAGCAAAATGTCCACTCCCACATCGGCTGCCCGAAGCCAAGTGTTTGGGAGATGGAAATTACTGTCTACCCATTACACGGACAATCCACTGGCCCGATTCCCACTGCTCTCAATAGGGGCAGGTTAGTAACTTCAATTAGACGTGACACGACCGCCTATGAGCCCATTCCGACACGGTGGGCGTCAAACATGGGCGGCAAAACACATTTGATTCAAGCTCGTCCGAAAGACCTATGTTTCTCCCTCCATTCCCCATTCATACACGGTGGGCGGCAAAACAAGCTCGACTTGGCCAAAATCGATGTAGGCAAATATTTTCAATAGGGGCAGGTTTGTAACTTCACTCAGATGTGACACAACCGCCTTACTTGTCAGCCCCGTTTATACACCGTGGGCGCCAACCATGAGCGCCAACCACCCTCTCCTCGCCCGAAATCGCTCTGGGCAAATATTGGCGAGATGCAAGATTACCGTCCTATCCCCTACCGACGAGACGTCCAAATTTCAAACGGGGGCTAAGTTCGTAACTTTCCCATATTTCAGACAGGCGCGTCCCAAAAACATGGTTCCCCGTACCTCTCCCTCCATTTTCCCATTCAAACACCATCCACGCTAGAACACCCCATCCCCACACCAGCCTCTGTCCGCCACCCCATCCATCGCTGGCGTTCTCCACCACATCCATCGCCACTGTCCTCCACCATGTCGGAGCGCCTACCAAGACCGCATCGTCCACTGCTAGAGATGGACGTTTCTCATCCATGGCGATGGACCAATAGCCTTGCATCGTGTCCTCTCGCTTCATTGGCGCCGTCGTCCTCTTTGTCGGGGCCGCTCACACGACCTTCTCTTCCACCGCAACGGGACTTATCCCCTGATGCACCCATCTACCATCGCAGATCTGCTTCAACACCACCGACAGCCATCGCACCCCCGATGCCTACACGGCACCGCATGAGAGGTGGTACTTCATATCTCCTCAACCTTTTGATCTCAACCAGAAAATAGATCTTAACCTAGTTACTCTACTTTCTTTTCATCTCTTAGAATTTATTTCTTAGTTCGAAGCAAACAATGGATGCTAAATATCATTTCTCTGGTTTGCAGCTTCAAATCTGCCATGCACAGCCATAATACGGTTTAATTGATCATGCTTAGGGTTTAATTGATCATGTTGGTTCCGTGGTGGTTTCTTTAATAGAAATCGGAGGGAAACCCTCTTTTGCTAAAAAAATATGCTTAGAGTTTCCCTCTTTTATGATCACTATACGATCAGAATACGTGCTTCGTGTCATAATAACATTGCTCCACCCATCAAGCTAAACAAGCTTAGATGTTCAAATACGAATCTGATATTATTAAAACAGAGTTGTTTAATTGGTCAGCTAAATGTTCCTAAATTAGTTTTGAAAATGCATGTTTGCCGCTCGGGTGTGTATCTCTACAGGGTGCCCATGGTGGGCCGACCCACCCTGGGATTTTAGGTCGTCCCAGGCCCCGATTCCCCTCTGTTCTGCTGCGCGCTTCCGATCTCTACTTGCCCCCAGTCGCCTGCCTCGCCGGCGACTTGTCGTCCCCGGACGGCATGACTCTAGGAGGAGACACCGGACTAACAGGAGGCCAGGAGCCGCTCGCCCAACAGTGTCACCACTGCCCAGGCGCGCCGCCGTGCCTACCTTCCCAGTCTGTTCAGGGCTCAGGCGTGCAGCACCCACCAAGCCAACCCGATTTATCCTGAGATACGTCCTCAACACTCAGCAGCCACTCCTCATCACCCATTTTCTAATTGATTCATTACTCATTAGGCATGACTGTCATTAGGGTTTGTTGTGTGCTCAGTGCTACCTACACTTAATGGTTCAGATGTATTTCGGTAATCTTTAGTACCTCTAAAGTTCATAGGGTTTTCAAAATTCCGGCCCTCGGAACAGAACTAGTCATTTTGGATTGTTGGTCGTAGTGACATTGACCCAGATTACTAGTGCAAGCCAGGTTTGTTGACAATTTTACTTGTCTTTCTTACTCATTCGATATAATATTCAATTATTCACGTCGATTAGTTGCAAACAATAAGTGCTAGACAAACTTCTTCATTCAGATTTTGGACGGTCTCTTACTGCAGTTACAATTCTGCATACTTGTCCTAATAAGCTCACAAGTAAATGATTGATTCACTACATCTATGCTTGCCTTGTCATATTTGTTGTCAATATTCTTTTAGGGTGGACCACCCTGTTTCTAAATACTGGAACCGTAGACATGAGTGAATAGTATTTCTCTATGTGATCTCTTCCATCATGTGTGGGTAACGAACACTACATTGTATAGAAAGAAAGTGTCATTTCCAGCTTTTACATAGGTTTCGATCTTTTACATGGAATACAATCTACCTACTTGCTTTGTGTCGCACTACCAAGACTCCACCCTTGAAGCTAAACATTCCGCCACTCATAATTGCTTAGTTTATTTGTTCAAATACAAATTTCATATGATTCTAATGTTCCTACTTCAGTTTTGAAATGTGTGCCTGCCTGTTATAGAGACGTAAGGGGTTTGTATTTCTGTGTGTGGTCTGGTCAGCACAATTGGGGAGGTGAACTTTGCATATGCAGGGGTTTATAGGGAGACACTCTCCGAGTTGAATCCGCAATGCATTCCATAGATAATCTGACTACTTTTTATGTTTTCATGAATCTCAGATTCTGAATAGCATCATAATGATTATGAGCTTGCGTGCATGAAAAGAATAAAGCAGAACAATGCCATGGCTGTGAAACTTGGCGTTAAGGGACTGAAATCAAGTCTGGATGCAATGCAATGCAAATGCTCTCCACCTACAGATTCATGCTCAGAATATGATCCTAACAGTGATTCTGAGCTAGAGGGAGACCTAAGTCAATGTAGCTCCCTAGTGGAGGAGTCAGAGGAAGATGCCCTATCTTATTCACCCATCAAGGTACTTGCTCTAACTTTCCAAGGTTACATTGCTCGCACATATCTTGCAATCGATGCTTTGCATTGCTTCTACTTTGTTGAACTGCCATTAGCTTAGTTTACACATCGTGTATGTGAATACGCCCTGCCTATCCATTTTCAGTACATATTCCATCTATCATCATACCATATTTATCCATTCGAATGTTGTTCTTGTGTATCAGACGTTCGAAAGGAAGAGGGTGATTGCTAATCGTGGAGGAGCACAAGAAAAGTATTTGGAAAAGGTAGTGGCACCTGATAAATCAAATAGCCCATTAGGTGTAGTTGCAATATCACCTGACCCACAAAATACCCCAACTCTAGCAGACTCTAGCCCTACTACATTGGTCATTTCTGATGCCCCAACTCAGTAGACCCCAACTGCAGCAAACAATATGATTATGCCAGTTGACATAGCACCAGCTGTACGACGCAAAACCCCCATTCCAGCAAAGAGTACACCAAATCCAGTTGCCAAATCCCTTTTCGAACTAGAGAGAGCCCCAATTGCAGCAAATAGGAGCTTATGTTCCATTTCTTCCCAGTTTAGAAGACGAAGCTTATGTTGTTGTCAGGAACTTTGTGCGCATCTTTCCTTCATGGAAAGATTATACCGCAGACACAGAACAATTTCCAGTCTTCCCCCGCAACTTACGCGTAAGTAATGTACTAATGTTATTCATGGTCATTACTGCATATGTTTCTGCTGACAGAAGACACAAGATTTCATTCTTTTAAATAGGCGAGGAGCAAACTGGATTGTGATGACGAGCAAGGGTTGGTTGTGCTTTTCAAGCACTCGTTGATGAAGTATCGTTCCTACCTGAGGCAAGTGCACTTCGATGGCAAGCCTCTGAACGAAATTTCTGTAAAGTCTTCGGTGCTACATTTATCCGACGGTGACTGGAATAATCTTCTTACACATTGGTCTCGGCTGCAGCGTAAGGTACTGTCTATGATATCACATCACAATTTGAACTACATTTCTGCATTTTCCTTAATGTCTCACTTGTACGAAAATTGTTAGCAGAAGAACATTCGTTCTCAAGGGACCACAGAATCTCGCAACTATACTGCACACTGCATTGCCCTGTATGACCATACTTACTTTCATAGCTGTTTGATTATGTAGCATCACTGCACATGTTAGCCTCGTAATCGTCCATTTGGTGGACATTATAAGATCCGTATGGACTCTTACACAAATTTAGAATCAACCCAATGCTTTTGAAGAGGTTTTGCTCTGCTGTCTTCTTGTAAGGACTGAACGTGGTCTATCACTATACTTACATTAACAGCTACTCCCTCCGTCCATAATATAAGAACGTTTTGTACAGTACACAAGTGTTCAAAACACTCTTGTATTATGGGAAGAGGGATTGGTTCATTTTGTAGCATTCTGCATCTTATCTCCCTCGCCCACCATTTACTAAAAAAGATCAGATCTATATTTAATCTTACCAACAAGTAGAATACACAGACAATGCCAGTGCAGAAGTGTAGCCCATTGCTCTTGTCAGTACATTTTGTCCTGTAACGCTTGTACTTCCAGGGATTGGTAGTTGATTATGTAGCATCAATCTGCATCTTATCTTCATTATCCTCTATCCCTTCCCGTATTATCATATCTATAATTACTCTCTACAAAATGTAGAGTACAGGCAATGCATATGAAGAAGATTCGATGCTAAAATTCTTGAGTTATCCTTCCCTTGACATGGAGAAGAGCATTATAAAGCCGGTGTTAACTGTTAATGTAAGTCAGTCCTTCTAAAGCCTTTATCCTCAACTACTGTTTAATTTTCTCATACTCCCTATCGTTTACTGCTGTTTCGTTTGCTGTTTCTACCAAAATGCATGTTCGTAAGAACCGTAAGTTCTAAGTTTTACTTGTAAAACCAAATTCCTTATTCATACCATGCACATTACTTAATACTCCCTATATGTATGCTTGGTTTTGTGGATCTATAATCCAGTGTGTGGTGAAGCAGCCCACATTTGCACCTTGTCATCTCCTGTTTTATCTTACTGATGTGGTTGATGATATGAAAAACATGCCATGCACATTATCCAAAATAGATACAATGATTTTCTTTGCCCTTCATCTATGCTTGTTACGTTGACATGGTAATCCAGTAGTGTGGTGAAGCTCACTGCATTATGAACAATGCCAAATTATGCCATTGATATTTTGAACTTACTCTTTATTTTCTAATTTGAAATTGGATAGAATTGACAGAACAGTTATCATCTTTGTTTATACACGTGCAAAACCTATCATCTCTTTGCTTTGTTTCAGGGTGATATGCCTGATGGCATGCACAAGTCTGCTGAAGGCTATGATACAAACCCAACATATATTGCAGAAAAGAAGGCAAAACATCTTGAAGATAGCGAGACAACCCCAAAGTCTTGTCTTGATGCAGTGTTCAAGTTACTTGAGACTAACAGTCAGACAAGCTCACAGAATTTGTTGTCTAAATTAGTTCGACTTCTTTAGTCCCAAGTTCTAGCAGAAAGGCATTCTGCAACTCAAATTCGACTTGAAGTCCTATCTCTAAGAAAGATTGCGGAGAACACCAATGAGAACCTCATCGCTAAATAGCTACACCTGGAAGCTATGACCGACATGCTAGGCCGGTCTCACAGCCTTGCTCAGCAGCTTGCGCAGCAGTTCCCCCGCAAGGCTAACCTTTCTTGAACTGTCTTGGAAGTGATCTCAGTTCAGTATTATTTTGTTACGCTGCAATGGTGCCCAGTTTTTGTAATCTGCTTCTTCATTGCGCTTTATGATCACTGATGGCGAACTTCGATGCCCAGTGGATGTAATATACCTTAAATCCTTTATTGTATAGTGTACGTTTATTCTTAGTTACTATGCCGTAATTTCTTTATTGTATAGAGTAGGTTTGTTCTTAATTCCTACTAGTTACTGCCATCATTCGCTATCTGAAAAAAAATCAGGTGTAGTCGACCGGGCTGAAACATTCGACTCTAACGGGCCAGGTTTTTAGCGGGCCACAATTGGGCCGGCCTGCGTCTTTCTTGGGCCCGAATGATTGGGGCCTTCACACATTGCGCCAGTCCCAAACTTACACCGACCTATATTTAAGTTGGGACTTTTGTCGACCCAGCGCTTAGTTTGGCCCAGGTAGCATTGGGCCGTTAACATGTTGAATATTGTACTGGCCTGTTACGGCCGAGATGAAACCACGGGCCTTTAGCAGGCCAAAATGCATGTTGGGCCTCAATTTTCACTAGTCATCGACGGGCCGAAAGCTTAGTACAGGCATCAACGGGCGAAATTACACGACAAGCATTTAACAGGCCCAAAGTCACGTTGGGCTTAACTGTTGCCACCTTTAGCACGCCGTTAGTGGGCCCGATGTCCCTCGGACCATATATTGCCCATGGGCAGCACGGGCCATTCCCAGGCCGAAAGTCACACCGGGCTAAAATGGGCCCATGTCTACATTAGGCCTCTAACAGGCCAAAAGTCACTGGGATGTAGTTGGGCCCAAATATTCGGCGAACAATTAACGGGCTAGATCTGGCTTCGGGCCGCAAATGAGCCCAAATATTAGGCGAACAATTAACGGGCCAGATCTTGCTTCGGGCGGTAAATGGGCCCAAATATTGGGCGAACAATTAACGGGCCGGATCTGGCTTTGGGCCGTAAATGGGCCTTTATTAAGCAGGACGTTATTGGGCTGGCCCACTAGTACCTGATTAAGTTCTACGGGCCTTTGACTGGGCCGGCCTTTTTAACCTATATGGGCCTTTGTTGGGCCCAGCCACGTGTCGACGTATCATAGGCATGTCTCCTCCAATGGACGGGCGACATCTGGCCCACTCACGAGCTGACATGTGTTCCCGTCGGCCAATCAGAATTTTACACGTGGAAATTTCCCATTGGTCAGGGTTGTTAACTGGTTATCGGATCCAAAATCTGACCCGATAGCTTAACGGCGTTCCGTTACGGTGGTTGCCACATGTCGGTCACCCTTGACTAAAGCACTTCTCTGACGCGCGATTTATCATCATGGAAGTGGACACTTCCGTGATGATAATTTTGGTAATGTCATGGAACACTTCTACGACAGCACAGGTATGACTATCTTGATTCTGTCATAAAATCATCAAGGATGTACATGCATGACAAAAAACGCGACCTACTGTGACAAACACGTATCATCATGGAAGTGTATTTTTGTGTAGTGCAAGCATTGGCTCCATTCCATCCTTGTATGGCTTGATGTATCTCTCGCCATTTTGCAGCACCTTGTGTTATCTTTTGTACGGTGTATGGATACTCTCCTTCAATCCCGTGCTCCTTCATGTGATCTTCCATGTTCCGTACCCAGTGTGCTACCTCCGGTTGTGTCATGAATCTCGGAAATACTCGTCCATCTCCATTTGTCATCTTTTGGATCCAAGGGCTTTGGGGAGGAGATTCAAAGAGATAGAGTGGGAGGGATACACACAATGCAAACAATGGTTTTGAAAAGGGCGTTTTGTTTTGTGGCTGTCAGAAAAATATCAAACAAAAGACAGCTCACAATCGTCGCATCTAATGTAAGTATATAATAGGGGCTTGGTCTACTAAAGGTCAATAAATCCTCAAAGTCGCCAAACTCTTCTAGGCTTGTTCATGTCTCCGATGGCTTATTTCGATCGTGCTTGTCCTTCGCAAGTCCTTTTGCCAGATCATCTCTGTTGACGCAAAGTCTTTCATTACATCCTTTAATATTCTGGAGTTGCGTTCCAAACTTCTGGGTTTCAACACCCTTGGCATGAGCCATGGTCCTACTGTCCTTCAGTTCCTGACAAATATCCGGTATCTCGAGGTTTAGCTCCTCCAGCTTGGCTACTTTCAGCTTCTAGGTCTTGAGTTCTTCACAAACGACTTCCTTGTCAAATACAGCTTCCTACAGATCCATCTTAAAACTCCTAATGTAATTCCCCAAATCCTGGTGATAGACCAGCTACGTTAAAATTGCATCCTTTGCTGATAGATGCTCCATCAGCCTTGTATCATCCAATTCTTCCATGCATATGCATGCTTAACTCAGCTTGGTGACAATAGCATAAGCGACCGATAACATCATGGATAGCCGTGTTTCTTCCCTTGTAATTGTCATGAGCTATCATTCTGTAGTTGATATCTCATGCCTTATGGGTTTCTTGACAAAAACTTTGAGTTCTAATGATCCATGTCCCGGTCTTTCTCCGATACACCTTTATCTCGGGTATTGACAGCTTCCATAGTCTGCCAAGTTTCATAAAGGTAGCCTTCATAGGTCATCCTAATCTAGAAATTCTTCAGGGCCTTCAATTTCTCCTAGTCTTCGAAGTCTTCAAACGTTGTAGTTTCCATCATTGTAATGCACGGTAAAAATCCTCTTCATTCCAAAGTGGTCTTAGTTGTCCGATATCTTGTACTTCTTGGAGTGGTCTCATCAGTCGAATTCTTCGTGTGGTCAAAAGGGGAAAGGGTTATAGTATAACTAAAAGGGAATATTTGAATAACCTCAGAAGAGAAGAGAGGTAAAAGATCTTTTGAAAGTAAAGTTTTTTGAGAAAATCTTTCCTATGGGCTTGCCAGTTTCTAGGGTCACGTCCTACAATCAACATGTGCTCTGATACCTTCTTGTAGCGACCCGACCTCAGACGGTCAAGTCTCTGTGCTTAAGTGTCATCCCTGGATTGGTATGCTGACACAAATAGTACTCGAGGATTTATAACAAAGGTAAATCACATGTATAAAGTAACGTAAATACCATTACCTCAATCCATAAAGCGGAAGAAACAACAAGGTTGTGGATTCCCATCAACACCAACGACAAAGTTGAGTGTACAAATCGTAACCCTAACGTATCACTTACTCGTCGTAAGAAATCCTCCAACATGAGACGTTGCAGCCATGTAGGTCAGTACATTGAATATACTGGCAAATTCACACCATAGGATAAATGATGAATAATAGCTATCACTACATGCATATTTGGCTGGTGGAAAGCTCTAAGTTTATTTTTGCATAAAGCCAGTTTTTCCCTACAACAAAGGAATATTTTTTACTACACAGTTGTTTGAAAATATTAAGAAGGTATACCCCAACTCAATCATAATTGAAAGTTAACAACCCAAAAAATTAATTAAGTAACATGATGAGATCAACATGATAATCCAAGAACCAGATACTCAAGATGTCCATAACCGGGGACACGGCTAATCATGATTAGTTTGTACACTCTGCAGAGGTTTGCACACTTTTTCCCACAAGACTCGATTTCCTCTGTTGGATTTATCGCACTACATGGTGATTGAGAAACGAATGACCAAGACACAGTCTTTCAGAAGCGTTAGCACCTTACAATGGGTAGACAGTTACACCTACTTTCCTCTACAACTGCTAGTCTACCACTGTAAGAGTTCACAAAACTTAATCAACTATGCTAGAGCCCATAATAGCTTGTGGCTGCACACGGAAGTTTCTAGTATGAATAATCTTATGATCCGTTTGAGCCTGGGTGGCAGTCCATAGGAAAATCACACGGAACCCCAGGATTTCCAAAAAAACAGGCAACACTGGATTCCCCAGGTGCCTCAATCCACCCAGATGTGTATTAAACTGGCCACCTTAAGTTGAACCTTAGCTAACAATAATCTCTCACATCTTTCATGAATTCTCTCAAACCAATCCACGTCTACGAGCATAGCATGGAAGTATGAGCATAACATAAAAGTAACTCCCAAGGTTTGAATACAGGACAATAGGTACTACCCCATCAACTACTTCCCAGTACCCACATGTTATCAAATCCTAACCATGCAATGTTTGAGGGTGAAACTAATGCATAAAAACTGGGTATGAAAGGGATGTGATCAAAGTGTGAACTTTCTTGTACTGTTGATGAAGAAGCTTCGAACTCAATACTCCTGATAGTTCTATTCGTCTCACTCCATTCAATCTATCGTAAGCAAGCAATGGTAACCACACGTAAGCAATCACTCAAAAACATCGGAAACAAAGAAGAATACAATTCGGAAAACTTCAAAACCAAGCAAATAACTCTTGCAACATAAAACAATTTCTAATAGTACCAAAATTAAGTGAATTTGGCATTATCAGAAAGTTTAGGTCAAGAGCTTCGACTTGCAAAAAGAATCGACTCAAACGGAGTTATAAAACTCAAGTTACGATCAAAGAAGATTCAAATTCAAATCTGTTTGAATTCAAATTTTAAACTTTCAAAAACATGTTTAAGTTGTTTATCTGGAGAGGAGATCATAAAAAATAATTTGGCGTTGGTTTCGTTGGATTTGGACAAGTGGGTAAAAAGTTGTGAGTGTTTGAAAACCAGGGGCTATACTGCAATTAAAATAGTTACAAACGGGTCCCTGGCCACAAAAACAAATCTAATATATGAATGTTCGCTGCCGAGGCTTATATAGCGAAAACGTCCAGTGCCAACGCTAAACGAACGAATGTTCGTTCGCTAAACATACCGGTTTGAAAATAAAAAAACAAAACCTAGATCTAATCCGGACCGTCTAACCTAGATCTAACGGATGAGGGAGGAGTTGGGAGGTACCGCGGCGGTGGAGGTCGACGGTGGAGCGCGGTGCAACGGCGGCGGATCTCGGCGGAGCTCGGACTCCGGCGAGGGTGTGCGGGACGTGGGGGGTGAGGGCGGCTGCGGTTTGGGGGAAAAGAGGCCCGGGTCGGGGCTTTATAGGATGCGAGGCTTCGGCAAGGGGCAAGGCAAGGGGACGGTGTCCCTTTCGAACACGGCGGCGGCCGGCGAGTCGTGCTGGAGACGGACTCAAGTCGCGAGGGGACGGACCCGACAGGTGGGTCCCATCTGTCGGTGGCTGAGCGAGGCGGCGGCCGATCGCAGGCGCGAGCGGGCGAGCGGAGCGGAGTGGCTTCGGGCACGGCTGGGCTTCGGCTGGGCACTGGGTCGTGGCCTGGCCAGGGAGCTAGGCCGGCCGAGTCGATGGGAGATAAGAAGTTTTTTTTAACAAACACATTGTCTTTTTTTCAGACAATAAATAAAAGTAATTATATAGGCATATAATATATCAAAATTTTTAGAAAACGATTTTCTACAACATGAACATTTTTCTAGTATCAAATAAAATCCACAAAATTTTAAATAAAGGAAAGAGTGCTTCTGCTACAATAAAACCTCATAAAAATCATTTTAAAAATACCAAAATGACTTCAAATTTATTTCTCTCCATTTTTCCACTGTAGGGAATCATTTTACCCTAATTTCCATATATTTTATTTTTGGAGAAAAATAATTTGAATAAAACCCAAATAACTCCCAATTGAAAATAATTTCAAAAGGACTTTAAATTGGATTTCTTTTAAACTCCCAACTCATATTTCATATCTTTTGAAGAAGTCATTTTATCTTCTCTCATGAAAATCATTGAGTTGCTTAAAGTTTATGGATGTCGATGTAACAAGTACGATCTCATGTGATGCTATAATAGTAAAATTGGTACCGGGTATTGTTTCTCACACCTACAAGTAAAAGGCTTATGGAGGAGCTCAGGTAGGAAGTGGCACAAATAATTCAAGCAAATGTTAGTCAAGATATTGAAAAAGTTGAAAAGATTCACAAATGGCAAGTAAGACAAATATATCAAAAACCCAAGTATATCACTAGGAGCACACACATGGAAGATAAATGGGACCCGCACAACCAAGGGGTGAGCTCTAAGATGTGGAACCACGGAAAATGCTCTTGTTGTATGGATACTAGAGAGACGCTAGTTCGATTGCTCTAATGGGCTGGATACACTAGTGCACCAACCTAAAGAGAAATGGGTCATCTCACTATCCCAAGTATGCTTATGTATATATGAACCAAGATGATGAACTAGGTAAAGTGGCTCGATGCTATTGCTTACAAGCTCTTGCTTCTCTTCCTTCTTTTTCTTAAAAGCTTTTCTTCTTCTTTTTTTGACTATGCCACAATGCTTGATATATGAGCCAGAATACGAGGTAACAAGTAGTATATGCACGGGAGACACGTAACACTAATGTTGCACTAAACGCATGGCCCGACAATACTCAACAAGCTAGTCTCAATGGGTAAGCTACACAAAGGAGTATCGCAGCTATCAAGGTAATGGCAAGGGTAAGACAATGGTGTCGTCGAGGTTACCGTCAATGGTTTGTCGTGTGTAAGCAAGGACGGATGATGATGAATGATGATGACTTGGCTGTAGTCGATGTGGAGTCTGAGTTGATGATCGAGTGGCGTTGATGATGATGTCGAATCACGCCTAAGTAGTTGAAACACCTTAGGAAACGAGAGAAACCGCAGCCCAAAACTCAAACGACCACGAGAAGTATTGCGGAAGAACACAAGTGGTGGTGGGGAAATAAAATGACGCAAAACAGAAAATGGCCGAAAGCCTCTGGATGGTCCGTGCGCACGGGGTAAGTGAGACTTGTGTGCACGGGGTCCGATGGCCCGTGTGCACGGGGTCCTCAGGAAGCAGATAAAAAGATTCGGATCTGTGGTGATTTCCAAAGTTGAGACCAAATTCGATGGATGGAAGGATGGGGAAGATGGTAGGGGGTAGATCCACTTGCCAAACACCAAATTCGTGGATCAAATGAACCAAATCTCACAAGATCCAACAAGCTGCAAGAAAATTTTTGGGGCTATTTTTGGTGGGGATTTTCGAATTAGGACAAAAAACAAAATCTAGGTAGAAAGTGGTGGGTAGGGACTCCAAGATGTGAATCAACCTTGCTCATGATACCAACATGTTGTAGGGTGAAACCCTAAGATGGATGTTTTCATACTTGGAGGGGGAAAAGGGAGATGAACACCAAGAACGCAAAGAGGAAATCAATCCAACAATACCCAATTACACATCCACTAGAATAGCAAACACAAGATCCACAAGTTCACAAACACAATCAAAGGAAAGATACAATGATAGAGTTCTTCCCACTCCTTGGAGATGAGGTCTTGATGATGGTAGTCTTCTCCAAGAGGAGGTCTTGACATGCACAAGTGGATCCTCTCCTAAGAGGTCTTAAAATCCACAAGGGGATCCTCTCCTAAGAGGCCTTGATCTCCAGTGGAGGTGGTAGAAGGAGCAAAGCTCTCAAATTCTCATCTATGTCTTTGCTAACCCTAAACGTAACCCTAGGTACACAATATATAGACTTGGGGTCGAAGTGGATGAGGAGGGGCTCAAACAGGAGATCACAGCCGGCCGTCCTAGAGAGCCTGTGCGCACAGGGTTAGTTGGGCTCGTGCGCACGGGGGTCCCATGTGCATGGTACACGCCCATGTGCACGGGGTGCTACAGCGCTAACTCTCTTTGTAGCCCGTGGGCACGGGGTCTTGGGGGCCCATGCGCACGGGGTCACCTGGGACTTCTAGTGTTGCTGTTGTTTGGCTCCTTCCTCCTTCATGCGGCCTTGGGATGGTTCTACTTGCACTTGGTGGTGTTCCTCGTCTGCTTGGAAGGGTCCCTCTTTGTACCTAATGATGCGTAGTGTATTTTGGTGAGGTAGCAACCAAATCTCATTCGAGTTCATGTGCAAGTCAAGTAGGAAGGAGTTCACCTCGATTTCCATCATGCATGCTCGAGCTCTTGTCATAGGTCCATGTGGGGCTTGATGTGTTGGTGTAGAATCCATGGGGATGATGGAAGGATGCTCCGCATCATTATGGCTCATCATCAATCCTATTGACCCTCCATTTCTGTCTGATGCTAGCGTGCATGATGGCATTGTTTACGCGCGACACACAGATTTGTTGCATATATTGGTGGAATCTATCACTGTGTAATTGTTCTATCTCATCTCATCTTTACCTTATGAATATGATTGCTTGTTGATTGTTAGAAATTTAGAATAGATAGTATGTTTATAACCACATCATTGCTATATGTTCCTCTCATTTCCTAGATTTTTATGACCACACATGTTATTGTTAGATTTGATATGAGAACAATTGGCATCTAATGATAGTTAGAATAGATATTATGAGTATAACCTCATAATTGCTATATGTTACTCTCATTTCCAAGATTTTTATAACCACGCATGTTATTGTTAGAGTTGATATGAGAACAGTTGTAACTACTATGGTAGAATATGAGTGGGCCCTAGCATAGCTATTTTCCTCTCATTTTTACATGATGTTTGAACCATGACATGTTGCTAGAATATAAAAGCCATTGGCTTAATTTTTTAACTAGTGGTATGCTTATGACCACGACATTGCATTTCTCTGGCTATGATCTATGTCACTGTTATAATAATCTTAATACCACACATACTCTGAACATTATTGTATATTTTTGTCCTCTGGGTCTCCAATTTGATTTGTTGCAGAAGACGCAAATGCGCCGGCCTTCATAATTCTAGGACTTGGAAATATACAAGTCAATGGGTGGTCGTTTATCGTTCGTTCAACTGACGGTGGGCATTTGATGCTCATTCGTATGTACCAGATTGACCAAACCATTTCATCAAACCACATGTAGTACAAGGCCTGGGGAATTTGCGACTGTGATGGCTATGGCTCCTTCATGTCCGAGAAAGATCCCAGCTCTGTTGGGCCAGGCTTATTCAATTGGAGGTGAGTTTACAACCTCGGCAACCACTCCATGTTCCTCGGGATCAATTATCCGATCATCCAACCAATCATCAATCATATCACCGACGATGATTACCATGCTATGCAACTTCCATTTGCGAGGGGGAACTGTGTTTACACATCGTACCATGGATTTCATGAATCACCATATCCAAAGATTTGTCGACATAGCTTGTTGCCAGATGATATTTAGTGTGTGAAAGGCATCAAGCTTCCAAGCGATGAATGGCTTCAAACCCGACATGCAGCGATGTGGTTCATGCCAACAACAAATATGCACAACTTGATTCGTAGTGATATCTAGACCGAGCCATGTATCCTGCTGCTATAGCAAGACCCTCTTTCGTTGGATATTATGTACTATAGTTAGTTTGAAGGATAGATACCTAGGATCAAGTGCATCCTAACACACCTGCATAGCATGATCAAGTGCATCCTAAAGCACCTGAGTAGCATGTACTAGTAATGATGATGGAGATGTTGTGCAAAAGCCATATATATCAATTAGGCTTCAAGTGTGTACTTGTTGATGAAAGTGTTGTCCAATGGGAATTATATTTTCTATTACTCATGTAGCCTACAAAGTCTGTTGCACATCCTTGTAACTTCGTACTCCATTTCTAAATTTTTAGTACTAGTAGTCTTTTGTACTGTATATTGCGCTACTCGTACTACTACCTATCTCCTGGTTTATTGGCCCCCTTCGTCTATTTGTGTCAAATTTTGACCATGAATTTAACTAACTAAATGTTAATGCATGTCATAAAAAATTATGTTGTTGGATTCATATTTCAACATTGTTTCCTATGGTATAATTTTCGGTGACATGCATTGACATTTTGTTAGTTAAACCTATGGTTAAAATGTGACACTAAATACGTCTAGTAAGTAGTACTAGTATACGTCAGTCAAATTATTCATCATGTCATCACACTGAATTGACGTGACAACACACTCCAAGTGAGGTGACACAAGAGTCCCAGCGGCGTGTTCGGTTCACCAAAGTGAGTCTCACCCCTCTCGTAGTACAATAGCACTCTCCCATTCTCTAAAAAATCACTCTCACATTATCTACAAAATCACTCTCCCATTCTCTCCCGGTTTCCCGCCGCCCAACAGCCGCCTTGTTTCGATCCAGTTGGTATGATGAGCGATGAGCTACCGGAGCTGCTATACTTCATTGCAAGTAGTCAAAAGGAACATGCTGAAAAAATTGATCTCAATAAGCATGCTTTTCAAGCTAGCCGAATGAAGGAAGAAACCAGCAAGGCCGCTCCTGTGAGTATTCGTCCTATCGCCCTATATGATGTTTGATCTTTTGGGGGTTTTCAAGTCTTTAGAGTATGCATGTAGCAATGAAGCCGAGACCCCAGTTTGTTTGGGTATTGTGGACTTCATATTTCGAGTAGCACTTATGTGTCGAAATCTTTCATCATTTACTTAAACAGTTGATTGGTCATACATTGAGTAGCATTTAACTGGAATTAACCAATTCAAGTGCAAGAAGGATTGGTCGCTGCTCTCGGCTGGCGTCAAGTTCGATCCCATGGATCAGGAGCTGATCGAGCACCTTGAGGCCAAAGTGAGTGCTGACAGCGTGAGATCTCACCCTCTCATCGATTTGTTCATACCAACCATCGACAGCGAGCACAACATATGCTACACCCATCCAGAGAAACTTCCAGGCGAGACACCGATCGGCCATCTGCTTGCACAAATATATTCCTTTATTTATACCTCTATTTTCTTTTTAGACGCAGGCCTAGTGAAGCAATTACAATTTGACAGTATAAAAAGTGAAGCAAGTGACTGCAACATGCCAAAGATGTTATGAAAATGCCAACTATGTACCCTAAAACTTGTATTCGCCAATACTGCAGCTATCACATTGAGTGTCCTAAGCAAGCATTTTTTTTCCAGAGCAACTCCAGGACGTTCAAAAGGGGCACGCGGACGCGTCACAAGATACAGTCGGGTTACGGCATGCATGCAATGTGGCACAAGACCGGGAATACCTTGCTGGTGATGGTCAACGGCCGGCAGACGGGCAGCAAAAAGGTTCTGGTGCTGCACACCAACAAGAACTTCGACCAATAGAGAACCAACTGGCTGATGCACCAGTACCACCTTGGGGACCTGGAGCAAGAGAATGAGCGGGAGTTGGTCGTCTGCAAGATTTTCTACCAGACGAACACTAGGGCCAAGACTAAAAAGATTAAAAGTTAGTTTGGTATTGGTACTTGTTCTACCTGGTCATCTACAAGTTGGTATTGTTGTTAAGGATCTTTCGGTATGAACTTGGCATTTGCTTCCAAACATCATGTCGAGGGTCAACATGGATATAAAGCTGAATCATTTGTTTTGAAATGAATATTCAGGCAACTGGTTTATTTTTTGATGGGTAGCATAAACACATGTCATTTGAATTCCTAGTTCTCCAACAAAATTACATCTTCGAGTACGCACGGGATCCTTCTGGTTTCACAGGCTGATAGTTGGACGCATCACGTCGGGACTGGGCTATGGCACGCCAAGCCCAGTTGCAAATTGTTAAAAGAGAGGAGCGATGGATTTGGGCCTTTCCAGAATAGTTAAGCGTCGCGACCACGATCGCGTGAAGCGCCTCCCATGGACTCAAAAAGGCCTAGTCGGTTATTTTTAGTTGAAATATGTAAAACATTCCATAATAAAAATGTAAAATGCAATGAATTTAGTCTAGTTTCACTGAAAATCATCTGATTTGCACGAAATTCGTCTGTGGAACCACAAGACCTGTCCATACAGAGCCTAACTGTATGGAACCAATAGGTCCATGGCCATACGCAAGCAAGTGCATGCACTTATTATCACGATGGAAGAATAATGTTCATGTCTGAGATGGTGAAACCCTTGAAAGTTTCAACGTAGTGACAATAAACGAGAGAATTCTACAAGTACACACTGATAACTGAGATCCCGCAGGTATATTGTTTTTTCAGATCGAGCAACTGTCAACTGGGCTGTAAACTACCCAGGCGTTGTTTTTAATAGGCCTAGCCCATGAAGACAATGGGGCACAAAGATCCAATAGGTATCAACTAGCCTCTGGCCCACCATGCTTAGTTCTATTTTCTCTTGGAACATCCGCAAGCAGATTTTTTACTGAAGAAAACGCAGAGCCAATTCTATTTTCCTCTAAAAATGCCATGTCCTACTTCGGTTTTCTGATCTCTACCTATAGTTTTACTAGTTCATATTTATTTATTATTATATTTAAAATAGTAAAGTTCCCTTTTCATCTTCACATCCTTTTTCCCTCCCATCATTGATTTCCTTACCACTGGTTTTCCCTAAAACCAACTCAATTGTCCTATGTCTTATTAGCTTACAAAAATAAAAAATATTTTATTTTGCAAATCAATAAGTTCTTAAAAAATAAATGTTTATCATTTCTGGATTAAAACATTTCAGACTCCACCGAAATATGCAAAATTAGGTTGAACTTTTTGAGCATGGTCCTGGGTAGAAAATGGGTTGTAATAAATTCCTTAAGAATTAGCAAATGAGCTACAAATTATTAAAAAATAGCAAATGGGCTCTATGTTATCTGCCACAGATTTAGAGGCTGACTTGTGGGCCTACTGAGTTCATTCGTACACAAGGTTCTCAAAAAAAGAAACTTAGTCAACAATCGACTCTACGAGCGTCAGACCGTTAGATGTTAATCCAACGACAATCGTGCTTCTTCAGTCTCTGATCATCCTGCTCTAGCCGCCCAAACCAACGCCGGCGGAACTGCCTGCTCCCGCCTCCCATGGTCAGTTGTGCTACTGATACGTCCATTTTGCGTCATGCTTTGATATTGATATTTATTGCATTATGGGCTGTTATTACTCATTGTGTCACAATACTTATGCCTTTTCTCTCTTATTTTACAAGGTTTACACGAAGAGGGAGAATGCCGGCAGCTGGAAGTCTGGGCTGGAAAAGGAGCAAATATTAGAGACCTATTCTGCACAACTCCAAAAGTCCTGAAACTCCACGGAAGTTAGTTTTGGAATTAATAAAAAATACTGAGCGAAGAAAATACCAGAGGGGGTCCACCCACCGTCCACGAGGGTGGGGGCGCGCCCTACCCCCCGGGCATGGCCCCCTACCTCGTGGGCCACCTAGCAGGCCTCCGGTGCCCATCTTTTGCTCTATGAAGTCTTTTACCCTAGAAAAAATCAGAAGGAAGCTTTCGGGATGAAACACCACCGCCACGAGGCGGAACCTTGGCGGAACCAATCTAGGGCTCCGGCGGAGCTGTTCTGCCGGGGAAACATCTCTCCGGGAGGGGGAAATCATCACCATCGTCATCACCATCGATCCACTCAGCGGGAGGGGGTCAATCTCCATCAACATCTTCACCAGCACCATCTCCCCTAAAACCCTAGTTCATCTCTTGTATCCAATCTCTGTCCCAAAACCTCAGATTCGTACCTGTGGGTTGCTAGTAGTGTTGATTACTCCTTGTAGTTGATGCTAGTTGGTTTATTTGGTGGAAGATCATATGTTCAGATCCTATATGCATATTAATACCCCTCTAATTATGAACATGAATATGATTTGTGAGTAGTTACGTTTGTTCCTGAGGACATGGGAGAAGTCTTGCTATAAGTAGTCATCTGAATTTGGTATTCGTTCGATATTTTGATGAGATGTATGTTGTATCTCCTCTAGTGGTGTTATGTGAACGTCGACTACATGACACTTCACCATTGTTTGGGCCTAGAGGAAGGCATTGGGAAGTAATAAGTAGATGATGGGTTGCTAGAGTGACAGAAGCTTAAACCCTAGTTTATGAGTTGCTTCGTAAGGGGATGATTTGGATCCATATGTTTCATTCTATGGTTAGGTTCACCTTAATACTACTTTTGTAGTTGCGGATGCTTGCAATAGGGGTTAATCATAAGTGGGATGCTTCTCCAAGAAAGGGTAGTACCCAAGCACCGGTCCACCCACATACCAAATTATCAAAGTAACGAACGTGAATCATGTGAGCGTGATAAAAACTAGCTTGACGATAATTCCCATGTGTCCTCGGGAGCGTTTTCCTTCATATAAGAATTTGTCCAGGCTTGTTCTTTGCTACAAAAAGGATTGGGCCACCTTGCTGCACCTTCTTTACTTTTGTTATTTGTTACCCGTTACGAATTACCTTATCACAAAACTATTTGTTACCGATAATTTCAGTGCTTGCAGAGAATACCTTACTGAAAACCGCTTGTCATTTCCTTCTGCTCCTCCTTGGGTTTGACACTCTTACTTGTGGGTCATTAGCTACCGGGCAGGCCTCATGGCCCCACCCTGCCTGGCCATCCTCTACTCACCCACACCTCCTATTATTCTCCGGCAACGGCAGCCTCACACTGCAGTCGAACGAGTAAACCCTCGTACCTCCTCCGCGTGGGAAACAACTGCCGAGTCTTCCTCGACTCCGGGTCATTCCATTACTTTGCCTCACCATCGTCCATCGCCTTGGTGCTCTTGGTGCAGCGTGGTCAACATGGTCAACAAACGAAATCCATCAGAAGAGGACTGTACGTGGAAAGGCGAACAGTTGGGTCCACGGCCGCATGCAAGTGTCTCCTTTTTTTGCGGGTAGGAAGTGCCTCCTTATTATGCGCAAAATATTGATTCCTCCACCTAACAGTGGGGGCCCACCACAAGGGCCACCGTATTTCGCACACAAAACGTACCCCCCGCTGACGGCCGGGACCCACTAGCTATCTCTTCGCAGGAAAGGAAGTGCCTCCTTATTACGCGCAAAAAATGATTCCTCCCCCTGCTAGGACCCACCAGATTTGGAGGCTGACTTGTGGGCCTACTAAGTTGAAGCGGATGCAGGGCTTTGTCAACATAGTTAATATAAATGATTCTAGCTATAGTGACCATACGATGTTAATCCAATGGCCGTGCTGCTACGTCAACCTCTTGTCTTCTTGCTCTAGCCGCCCAAACCAGCGCCGTCCATACTGCCTGCTCCTGCCTCCCATTGCCAGCTGTGCTGCCGTGCAGGCCTTACCGCCCCACCCTACTCCCATCGTTGGCCCGACCATCCCTCTACTAACCCACACCTATTGTTATTCTCTGGCAATGACAGACGAACCAGTAAACCCTCGTACTCCCCTCTGTGTGGGAAACAACTTCCGAGTCTTCCCCGGCTCCATGTCGTTCCCTTCCTAGGCCTCGCTGCCGTCCACCGCCTTGGTGCTATCAGCGCGGTGTGGTCAGCATGGTCAACGAACGACATCCACCGAAAGAGGACTATATGTGGATAGGCTGTCAGATGGGTCCACGGCCACACGCAAGGAAGTGCCTCCTTATTATTGGAGATATGCCCTAGAGGCAATCATGTATGATGATATCTCCTATGTGTTTATGAATAAAGATAGTCCTTGGATGTAATCAATGATACTTGTTGGCAAGTATGTGACTTGTCTATGGGATCTTGTGTTGTATGATACATCCTATATAGTCCCTAGTCGCAAGTGACGTGTGGGCACACATCGGACTAGACTAGCATATGACACGGTGGATGGCTCAGTCTCACTAGCCATGGAGCATTGGAGGCTAACCAGATAATATGGACTCGGAAGGATCTGGTTGGATTCGACGTAGTCGAATCCGAGTCGAGATAAGGTCTGAGTCGGACAGACCCAACTATGAGACGCAGCGATATGTCATATGTGAGTCTCTAGTACAACATACGTTCTATGTCCTAAGACCTGAGCTGACCCATGTACTCGGGATGGTGACATACTTGCTTTGGGCTGACCAAACGCTACTCCGTGACTAGGTAGTTACAAAGGTAGGTTTCGGGCTTGTCCAGGCCCATGCTACGAGATGTGGTCGAGCAAGATGGGATTTGCCCCTCCGATTAGGAGAGATATACTCTGGGCCCCTCGTGTGATCTCACTAAGAGAAGCATGGCCATGCGACAAGGATTATGAGATAATCCGGATAGTGGTCGGTATCACTGGAATGATAAAGAGGTCAGGCTAGCACAAGGATGACAGTCTTGCCTTGAGCCCAACAACATATATCATGCGGCAAAGGGAACAGAAGTGTGACACGTTGTACAGGTTCGCCTAACCAGCTTCATAGTCTGCTTGGTGGTCGGCACGCCTTGCTAGAGGCAACTACCAACTGTGCAAGCCGGAGGTGATCCGAACTGTGACCAAGACGACTTGAACCTAAGGGGCCACGCGCTTAAGGGAAGGAACCTACGAGGTCGGTTCGGAGGACACTGGTTGGATGTGATCCGAGCTGGACTTGGAACGCGGCCGAGTAGACTTTGGGCTTTAGAGTCCATGCAAGGCCCAAGTGTTGAGCCCGCGATGGACGCCTATATAGAGTGGAGGTGCAGCACACTCATTTGGCCGCTTCGGCGCTGTCATTAGGGTTTGCATGTGTTGCGAATAGCCACCTGCACTCACCCTCGACTGTGTGATCGGACCTAGCAGTCCGCCGCACGGTGTTCCTCCTGCACGCGCGGATACCTTTAGAGGCGCTGCACTTGCGCCGCTCTGGCAAACTTGTACGTGGGATTGTATGATCGGCTGTTCGAGGGAGATCGGACGAGGAGGAGACGATCCATGCGGACGCGCTACCTCAACTCTATTTCCACTGCACGGCACTGCGCGTCTAGTGGTAACAATCTGTGACCCATTCCCGTAAAGTATCAGGTCACCATCGGACTTAAGTTTACAACCGAATCAACAAAAGCTTCAGAAGAGCGAGAGTTGCAACTTAACAAAAAATGCCCATATATAGACCCGCTTGAAGACTAACTCAAATTTCTCCCCCTTTGTCATCATATGACCAAAAGGGACGAAAAATGAGGACTAACGCCCCTGAAGAGTTTCTTCACGAAGTCAAGGGAGAAGCGTCAGCATTGTTGGGGTCATTTGTTGGAGAAGGGCCTGCCGCAGTGTCGTACAGATCTTCATTTTCATCAGTGTCGCGGGATGAGGAATATGAACTGGGCACCAAAGGAGGAACAACAACTTTCTTGAATTTC
The DNA here is from genome assembly GCF_002162155.2 of Triticum dicoccoides. Classification (NCBI taxonomy): domain Eukaryota; kingdom Viridiplantae; phylum Streptophyta; class Magnoliopsida; order Poales; family Poaceae; genus Triticum; species Triticum dicoccoides. The sequence goes on from NC_041389.1 coordinate 261,642,736, forward strand.
TTTTGTGGGGGCTTAGCCCAGCTGAAATCTTGCTTGAAGCCCATCTGCTTGAGATCCTCATCACTGTAGAGGTGAGACAATATAGCCCAGGTGCAATCAAACACTTCATTAAGGTAGTAATGGTTCTTCTTCACTGAATTATATGTGGCAGTCATGTTGTGAAGAATTGAACCAAACTGACGTTTGACCCATTTGTGATTGCGATCCACCTTTTGATGAAGACTGAGGAGAAGCTCACGGTCAGTCATCACCCTTGGAGTTGTTGCCTGAGGACTTTGCTTTGAGGCATTAGCGGTAGAATCATGAGTAGCAGAGTCATCATTGTGGAATATGAAGCAGCTTTGCGAAACAGTCCATCCAATGGTCGAATGCCCTCATCTATAACAGTAGCGGCCTTGCCCTTTTCATCAGCTGAGGAAAATGTCCATTTGAGGACTTCAATTGGGGGCAAGTAGCTGCCATGGTTGAGTGTATCAGCTTTGTAGTTGATTGAAGACCTTGATCTGAGGAATCTCATAATCCAGGGAGCGTAAGGCTTCAACTCAAACGGGGACATTGCAACGTTTGCCAAAGTCGTCATGAAGAAATCATGATAGTTCATGGGAATACCGTGCATGATATTGAAAAGCAGATTCTTCATGATGCCAACGACTTCTTCATCATTCGAGTCGTGGCCTTTGATTGGACTCAATGTCTTCCTCAGAATGCGATAGACTGTCCTTGGCACATATTACAATTCCTTCACGAGGAATTTGGTCCTTGAGGCTTGTCCAAGCTTAAGTGGCTTCATCAGCACTTGCATGAAATGATCTGACAGCTCAATTTCAGAGTAGATCAGACCCGCACCTTCTGGGGGAGGACTAACAGGTATGGCATGAAGCAATTCAGTTGCCGGTGCCTTATAGTGTGTGTTCTCTGTCATCCAGTCCAACACCCAAGAGTTCACCAGCATTGCCTGTGATGTGCAGCGTCACATAGAATTGAAGAATGAGTTCTTCATTCCAATCACATATGTCAGTGCAGAAATTGAGCAGGCCAACATCATCAATGGCAACAAGGACTGGCGCAAAGCAAGGCAGTGATTCCATATACACGCGAGGAATATGCTCACGGTCGAAGACTTTGTCGAACAGCACTGAAGAATAGAAATTTGCTTGGCTAGCTGTCCAGAATCGCTTTCTCCTCAGACGAGCAGAGTCATATGGATTATAATCAGTGAAGAATACATGCTCATTGAAGAAGGCATCAGCCTTGAATTTCGGAGTTTTGGAGAATGGATTCTTCGACTGAGGCTGAGGAGTGTCAGTAATCTGAAGTATAACCTCTGGTATGGCAATTTCTGGAGCCGCGGGCTGAGGTATATCTTCTGTTTAGTAGCAGCCTGGGCCTCCATTTCTTCAGCATTTTCATTAGCACTAGTGGCTGTAATCTCTTCGGAAATGGAAGGGGTGGCATGAATTTCTTCAGAGCCCATTTGAACTTCAGTTGGAGCTGGGTACTGAGGAATTTGTTGGATTGGTGTGAACAGAGGAGAGTTGGGGTGTTGGCTATCCCAAAAATCATTGTTCATCACTGGAGTGGTGCAGCCAATGTCCACACCCTCATCCACTTCCATTTCTTCAACACCGACCTCTTCAGCAGTAAACTGAGGCATTGGCGATGATACCTGAGGAGTTGAAGTGAAAGCCTCAACTTCAATTTCCTCATCCATCTGCTCTGTGGAAGGAGCAGAGGGATCTTCTTCAACAGATTCTTCTGGAATCTGATAGTCTTCACCATGAGGAACAAGTTCCTTTGATGGTATGCTTGTAAGGGGAACATCATCAATGGGGTTGTCCATTGAACTTGTCAAAATCTTCGCCTTCTTGGGGGCCGAAGATTCTGTGACAGCTGCTGCTTTCCTCTTCTTCAAAGCAGCACGCTCCGCAGCTTTGGTTTTCTTCACTTCCAGAGCAGAAGGAAGAACTGGGCTTGGTGTTGGTGCAGGCGGAGCAGTGAGGGTTGGATCAATTTCATCAGGCCCAACTGATGCAGTTGGCCTATTCTGAGCAGTTTCTTCAGGCGCAACAACTGAGTCTTCAGCTGGCCTGGCAAGTTCTTCAGGTGCAACACTAGTGGTTGCCCTGGCAGTTTCTTCAGCGGCTGGAATTTCTTCAGCAGCCCTGGTACTTGCAGTTTCATCAACAGCCTGATTTTCATCAGCGGTGCTGGCAATTCCTTCAGTGGCTTGAGCAGATGCTTCAGCCTGAGTAACGTCAATGTGCATAGGAGCAGCAACACTTGAGGTGAATTTCTTCGTCAGCTAAACGAATCTGACTTTGTCACCCTGCCATTCAGCCTTGTAGGCATCAAATTCTTTGCTGAGCTTCTTGATGTCAGCTTGCAGTGCAATGAGCTGTTCAGGTGAAAGACTGAGGACATTGTCCTTGAGATAGCGCTGCTTCTTGTACTGTGCTTTCTTAGCGACTCGGGCTTGGTCATACTTCCACTTTTCTTCAGCTATGAACACCGTCACAATGTGACCCTTGTCTAGGGGTGAGGCCCAACTCCGACATTGGAGCATTTGGATCCTTGTGCCATAGATCGATGAAATCGAGCATTTTCTTGGGATCGATTAGAAGGGCATAACACTCCCTTTGGCTCTAGCGGCACGCTACTGTCTATCCATGATGATATCAGCTAATTCATCATCATCAGCTTCATCATCAAAAGGTGTTTGAAAGACCACCTACTTCTTGTGAGGACTTGGTCTAGTGCCTCGTCCAGCAGTGGCCTTGGTCTTCAGCAAAGTGGGACCGGTTGATGAATGGTGAGCTGAAGAACTTGCTGAAGCTCCTGAGGCAATTGATATGCTTGTGGTCCTTTGGCACGTGGTGAGATGCACCGGTGCAGAGGACTTTGCCGGAGGAGCTGAGGGTTTTGAAACCCGATGAATTTGAGCAGCCTGAGGAATTGGGGCAGCTTGAGGAAATTGCCTTGGTGGCATTGAGGAAATTGACCGTGAGGGCATTGAAAAAGAACTTGGCCATGAGGGCATTGCCGAGGATGGTGGTTTCTTGCCTGGCTTCTTTGGCATAGTGTAGGACCTTGAAGTATGTCTAGAGGGGGGGGGTGATTAGACTACTTGACCAATTAGAAACTTAACCTTTTCCCAATTTTAGACTTTGGCAGATTTTAGCTATCTTTGGACAAGTCAAACAATCTTCACACAATTCAAGCAAGCATGCAAAGAGTATATGAGCAGTGGAAATTAAAGCATGCAACTTGCAAGAATGCAAAGGGAAGGGTTTGGAGGATTCAAACGCAATTGGAGACACGGATGTTTTTGTCGTGGTTCCGATAGGTGGTGCTATCGTACATCCACGTTGATGGAGACTTCAACCCACGAAGGGTAACGGTTGCGCGAGTCCACGGAGGGCTCCACCCACGAAGGGTCCACAAAGAAGCAACCTTGTCTATCCCACCATGGCCGTCTCCCACAAAGGACTTGCCTCACTAGCGGTAGATCTTCATGAAGTAGGTGATCTCCTTGCCCTTACAAACTCCTTGGTTCAACTCCACAATCTTGTCGGAGGCTCCCAAGTGACACCTAGCCAATCTAGGAGACACCACTCTCCAAGAAGTAACAAATGGTGCGTTGATGATGAACTCCTTGCTCTTGTGCTTCAAATGATAGTCTCCCCAACACTCAACTCTCTCTCATAGGATTTGGATCTGGTGGAAAGAAGATTTGAGTGGAAAGCAACTTGGGGAAGGCTAGAGATCAAGATTCATATGGTAGGAATGGAATATCTTGGCCTCAACACATGAGTAGGTGGTTCTCTCTCAGAACTGGTAAGTTGGAAGTGTAGGTTTGTTCTGATGGCTCTCTCCACGAATGAAGAGGAGGTGGAGGGGTATATATAGCCTCCACACAAAATCTAACCATTACACACAATTTACCAAACTCAGTGGGACCGAATCAACAAACTCGGTTGGACTGATTTAGTAAATCTAGTGACCGTTAGGGTTTTCGATGGGACCGACATGAAACTCGGTGAAACCGATATGGTTAGGGTTAGGGCATAACGTAATCACGATGAGACCGATTACACAAACTCGGTGAGACCGATTTTGGTAGTTAGCTAACCAGAGAGTTGGTCAGGTAAACTCGGTGGGACCGATTCACTCTTTTCGGTGAGACCGAAATGTTACGAAAGGGAAACAAAGAGTTTACATTGCAATCTCGGTGGGACCGATCGCTCACTTCAGTTAGACTGAAACGTTACGAAGGGCAACAGAGAGATTACAATCCCATCTCGGTGAGACCGAGATCCCTATCGGTGAGACCAATTTGCCTAGGGTTTGTGGCAGTGGCTATGACATTTGAACTCGGTGGCGCCGGACAGAAAGAATCGGTAGGACCGATTTTGACTTTGGGTTTAGGTCATATGTGGATGTGAGAAAGTAGTTGAGGGTTTTGAAGCATATCACTAAGCACTTGAAGCAAGAGTCTCATTAAGCAACACCTCATCCCTCCTTGATAGTATTGGCTTTTCCTATAGACTCAATGTGATCTTGGATCACTAAAATGTAAAATGTAGAGTCTTGAGCTTTTGAGCTTGAGCCAATCCTTTGTCCTTAATATTTTGAGGGATCCACTTTCACCATCCATGCCATGCCATTCATTGAGCTTTCCTAAAATATTTGTCTTGGAATAGCATTAGCTCAATGAGCTATATGTTGTTATGAATTACCAAAACCACGTAGGGATAGTTGCACTTTCAATCTCCCCCTTTTTGGTAATTGATGACAACATATAGATCAAAGCTTCGACAAATGATAATAAGATTGAAAAACATCGTTGCTTTGAGAAGTATGTGATAAGCAAGAGCTCCCCCTAAATTTGTGCATGGTTTAAGATTTGCTTTGGACTGCAAATGCACAAGGAATTAGGCTCATGGGTTACTCTTCCATGTCACATACATCTTGGTGGAGCGCTCAAAATAATAAAGATTGAATACATGCACTCATCACCAAGCAAAGTGAATGATCATATAAGGATAAGTAAGATAATATCATCTAACAAGCATAAGTGTAGCTTATGATCAAACACATGATCATCAATGTCTCACAGATAATAGCATAGTATCTCAAGCAATCAAAAGCAAACAAAGTTCAACCAAGAAGACAAGAGAGAACAAAAGCAAACTCTCTCTCTCTCGAAGCCTATGATCTATACATTTTTATCCCCCTTTGGCAACAAGTTACCAAAAAGTTCCTAGAAAATGCATAGTACTATATCGTCTCTCAGGCTTGGTCTTCAGTTGGTGGTGTAGAGATGGCTCCTTGGACGAAGACTTCAGTTGATGTGGATGGAGCTGAAGGAGTTGGTGCTGGAGCTGGTTGCACTGGAGTTGTAGCTGGTGCAGATGAAGTGACTCTGGTGTCTGTTACTGGCTCTGCAGCTAATCTCTGAGGTCGAGGCACTCTGGAAAATGTATCTGTATTTGTCCTGCCCTTGCTCTCCTGCATGTCATCCTGTAGCTGCTCCACAACTGACTGAATCTCAGTTACTTTGACATCTAAATCATAGAATTTTTGTTCCATGATTCTTTCCAGGCTCTCCTGGTTTTGAGTTAGGGTGGGCAACCCTTTCTCAATCCTCAGAGTTGATGCTATCAAGTAACCAAGCTGGTCCTGCTTGTTCTTCAAAAAGTAGTCAGATGCCTCCTCTTGAGTTGGCATCTTGGCAGCCTTCTCTTTCTTTGATTTCTCCTTCTTCTCTTGAGCTTGTACTGATGATGTTTCATTCGCATTCATCACAACTTGATTGTCCTCAAAGTCTGGATAGAGAACAAAGTGTTCCTTATCCAACAGATATTTTCCTGTGCCCATCTGTGAGTTAATCAACTCCTGAATTTGTGGGGCATATCCACAACTTCTCTTTTGGTCTGCTGCTGTCCTCTTGATAGTCTCAACCATGAGGCTCATGACCTTGAATTTCTATGGCACATCAAATATGTGTAGCAAATTAATTGCATGCCCTCTGATCATGTTGTGGTCACCTGACTTGGGCAAAAGAGTGTGCCTTAGGATCCAGTTGATCGTTGGCAGCCCTGACAGAAGAAAATGGACTGACCCAAACTTGAAAGTCTCAAGAGCTTCGTCTGGGATCTCCTTGTACATATGTGACATAGAATTGTGATCCATCTTTTTCTTGGCATAAACGTCCAAGTCATCTTCACTCTCCTCTGGGGCATTGATCAGATTTGCCCATTCCTCAATAGTTGATTGGTATCTCGTACCTTCAGACATCCAAACTATCCAGCCATCTGGATAGAAATGTGCTGTGGAGTAAATTGCATAATGAGCTCATCATTCCAGTTTGTGAGCTTCTGCCCAACAAAGTCCGCAACTCCACACGCACTGAAGCTGTCATACACTCCAGGATAGTGTTCTTCATTCTCCTTCATGTAGGTCCAGTCGACCCACCTCATATCACACACTACAGGCTTCTTGTCCAATAAGATTGTCTCATAGAAATCCTGTTGTTCCTTTGTGTGGAACCTGTAATCAACAACAGTCCTTTTCCTGGTGGCATATGGATCTGACTCTCTCCATAGCCTCAACCCTGAATCTCTCCTGATTTTCATGTTCTCAGCCACAGGATGAGCATCATTGTGGTCTGGAATCTTGGGTTTGAGCTTCCTCAGGACTTGTCCTTCATCATCTTCCTCAACAACAACTTCAGGCATTAGGGACTTGTTCTTCTCAGCAGCTGGTATACTCCTAGTATTCCTCTTAGGTGCACTCTTAGGCTTGGAGGCAGCTCTGGGTGCTGGTGCAGCAACCTCTTCTTCCTCTTCTTCAGAGTCTCTCCTCATAGAGGGATTGCCAAGAACTTTGGCAGTAGTTGTTCTGACTTCTTTTCCTTTTTATCTTGACCAGCAGCTTCATCTTCTGACTCAATAGTAAACTTCATGGTTTCTCCAGTGGCAACCTTCCTGGGTTTGGAAGTGGGAATCCTTCTTGCAGGTGCCTTCTTCTGCACTACTGGCTTAGTGGCTGTAGCTGAACCATATTCTTTCTTGACCAACTTCTTCTTGGAAGTGGCCTCATCCTCTACTGCCACATAATCCTCATCCTCAGAGTCTGAGGTTCTCTTCCTTCTAGCTCTTGTGGCTGCTTTAGGCAAATTGCTAGGAGTGCTTCGGCTGCCATCATCTGAAGTGCTAGAGGGACTAGTGCCCTCACTCATGTGAATCTGCTCTTCTGATTTGTTCTGGCTATCACTTTGGTCTGACATGTTGAATACACTGATTGCTGACCCTATGAATAGTTATAGATGAGATAGAGTGGATGAGCATCACAAAATGCATAGATTTTTGCAAAAAATGATTCAAAAACTTAGTTTTAGTTTTCCACAGAAAGCATTTCGGATCAACCGATTTTCAAACTTGGTGATACCGAAGTAGTTTTGGAACCTAAACTAGTGAATTCGGTCAGACCGAGTCACAGTTCGGTGGCACCGAGACTGCTAGGGTTTCACAAAGTTCTAAAATCGGCAATTCTCGGTCAGACCAAGAGTTACTAGTGCAATGGCGTTAGCCGAATCGGTGGGACCGAGTTTTTCAACTCGGAGGGACCGAGATGGTTTCGGCGGAAACCTAACCCTAAATTTTCAAATCGCATATATTCTAAGGATTGTTTTGACTGGATAGAGGTGTTTCAATCATGGCAAGAATCATAATGAACTGTGTTGAGAATCAGACGAGGATAGCACTGTGATCGAGTTCATACCCTAGTTCGGTGATGAACTCGCTACGGCGGCAACGGCGGAGATGAAATCCGTTTATGGCGGCGGAGACCAGCGACAGGAGGCGGCTGGCGATGAAGTCGACGATCCGGAGACCTAGAAGGCAGAGCGAGCTATGCATGGGCGAAGAGGTTTGGAGAAGTTTTCCAATTTTTTGCCCGTGTGAATATATAGCTCGACACTGTCGGTGTGACCGAGTGGAACGACTCGGTGGCACTGAGATGCATAACTGTTGACAGTTACAGCGACTCGGTGTGATGAAAAGTTCAAATCAGTTGCACCGAGATTGAAAACCTAGATCGACTTAGTGATCTCGGTATGACCTAAATGGAAGAATCGGTCAGACCGAAAAGCACAAAGAAGTTTTGGAAGTTTAAGTCTATGATGAATTGGGGACTCCGAGTGCTCCTCACACAGAGTGGTTCGAATCTGACTTGATCAAATTTTGCGATGTAGAATGAATAGAGTTTGAGACGAGAAAAGTATAGATAGCTAGAGAAGGTTCTTAGGCATTCTTGTCCATCCACTTGGCCAAAGAAAAAGAAACCAATCAATCAAAACAGCAAGTGGATGTCCTCAAATGAGTGAAATATGCAACCAACATGCTCACACAATAAAATGGCAAATGAAATATGTGGCAAAGCATGCACAACCAATTCTAGCATCTATCAACCAATTGGCGATGACTAGGTCATCTATATATAAGTATATTGACTTAGGAGTCAAATGAGAACATTTGATCATAGGTCATACTCATCGTTTAAGCTCAAGTGGGGTTACCACTTTTACATAATGCATTGATGTGTTCACATCATTAGAGTTGCTTTGACTCAATTGTTATAGTTAAGCTCCCCCTAGATGTGAGACCCCCCTTTAGAGGGATGAACTAACCTTGAGTTTTGTCGATGATGACTTCATGTAGGTGTTGAAGATGTGGATGCTCAATGTTGATGTAGATCCTTTGGAGCAATCCTTTCGAGTGAGTTGCACTTTCAATACCTACATGGGTTAGTCCCACAATGAACAAACAAGAATATCCATAGACATAGAGTGATGCACACACAAATGATGTCCATGAAAACATTAGGTTACCTTGTCCCTTGCCTTACCAACATGAGGGTTTGTGACTCCTTGAACTAGTGCAAGATATGGAAGTTGATTGCACTTGTCCTTTCCATAATGATATGAGTGAAGAATGTTGGCAGAGTCACCCTCAAGAACTCTCTAATTCTTCTTCTTCGGGATCCACATCATCTTGATGGGAATCCTTGGAGTTGTAGTTGTACTTGATGAAGTAGAAGTTGACGTAGTCTTGGGAACCCACTTGACCAAGGCCTTAGGTGCTTCTTCAAATGCATCAATCTCCTCTTGAAGCTTGTCCTTGCCTTTGTCCTTGTGGTCTTGTGGTGGAAGATCATCTTGTGCTTGTGTTCCCATGAAGGAAGTAGGATCATACTTCTCTTGTTGAGGAACAAACTTCGTCTTGGGGTATTGATCTTCTTCCCACTCAACTCCATTGGCATTGAACTTTCGTTCAAAATCAACACCTTGATTCTTCTGGTGCCTTCCTTGCTTGCGTACAATTTCCTCGAATTGCTTACTCCCAGCAAGGCTCTTGTATACACCTTTCTCTATAATTCCCTTCAATAAGCTATTTTTTTGCTCAAGTATAACTTGGCTAAGAGAATCATTAGTGGAATCAAGAGAACTACTAGAAGCAACAATGTTGGATTTGGCATTATTATTGTTACTACTAGAGGAAGAATCTTTCTTGTTCTTGTTACTAGACTTGACTTGAGACATGTAAGTAGATAAGAGTAAACGCTTGGCAATGTAAGAAGAACTTTTCTTACGGAGATCATCATTGATTGCCTTTAAGAACTCATGCTCTTGCTCAAGATTGAGCTTTTCATAGCGTAACTTCTCATGAGCCCTTAAAAGTTCTCGATGATCTTCGAAGATAGTTTCATGAGCTAACTTAAGAGTGTTTAGTTCTTTAGTTAGAAGCTCAATCTTCTCCTTATCATTGTCATGTTTTATCTTGATTAGCATGATTAATTGACGTTTCATCATAGTATTCATTACTAGAGTTGTCAATAAGTAAATCATCATCACCTAACAAATATCTTCATCACTATTAAAATCAACATACTCGGCGTGTGTTACCCTAGGACCTTTGGCCATGAAGCATCTTCCAATTCCTTCATTTGGTGAATCAAATATGTCGTAGGAGTTGGTTGACACAAGTGCTAGACCGGCAACACCTTCATCTTGAGTATATTTGGAGACAGAGTGATAGCTTCTCTTGGAGTGATTGTCGGAGTCGGAGCCGGATACCCATTCACCAACATGAGCTTGATGTCTTCATTTTGTGTAGCTCTTTGATGACTTGTCTTTCCTTTCCGAATCCTTGCTTCTCCGTGAGGGTCTTCGTTCATAACGATCATCTCTACTCCTTCTCTGTCTTGGTGGTGATTCTTCTCTTCTACTTCTTCTTTTTGGAGAATCTTCTCTTCTTTTGTAGGGTGCCGTACACTCATTGGAATAGTGTCCGGGTCTCCCACAATTGAAGCAATTGCGCTCTTGACTAGAAGATCTTTTGTCATTGTAGGACCTTGACTTAGAGCTTCTTTCTTTGCTTCTACTCTTGTAGAATTTGTTGAAGTTCTTCACCATTAATCTCAATTCTTCATTGAAGGTTTGTTTCTCACTTGATGATGTGGGGGCTTCACAAGAGGCTTTGTAAGCACCACTTGACTTGTTGTGAAGTTCCTCCTTATCCTTTAGTGACATCTCATGAGCAACAATTCTTCCAATGACTTCCGTTGGCTTGAGATCTTTATATTTTGGCATCATTTGGATCAATGTGCACATGGTATCATATTTTCCATCCAATGCTCTTAGGATCTTCTTGATGATGAATCTGTCGGTCATCTCTTCACTTCCTAAGCCGGCAATCTCATTTGTGATAAGAGCAAGCCTAGAGTACATTTCAGCGACATCTTCACCATCCTTCATTTTGAACTTGTCAAGTTGACTTTGGAGCACATCCAACTTGGATTCCCTGATGGAGTCGGTACCTTGATGCATATCAATCAAAGTATCCCAAATTTCCTTTACATTGTCAAGACGGCTGATTTGTTGAATTCTTCGGGGCACAAACCGTTGAAGAGGATATCACAAGCTTGAGCGTTGTATTGCAGCATCCTCAATTCATCCGCGCTAGATTCACGGTTCGGTTCTCTCCCATCAAAGAATTTACCTTGCAAGCCAATACACACAATAGCCCAAACGGTGGGGTTATGTCCGAGAATATGCATTTTCATCTTATGCTTCCAACTAGCAAAATTAGTGCCATCAAAGTAAGGACCTCTACGGTGATAATTTCCCTTGCTAGACGCCATACTCTCCTAGGTTGTGAAACCAAGGCTATGACCACCAAAAGCTATGGAAATCAAAGCAAATGGAGACCAAGGCTCTGATACCACTTGTAGGACCTTGAAGTATGTCTAGAGGGGGGGGGGGGTGATTAGACTACTTGACCAATTAGAAACTTAACCTTTTCCCAATTTTAGACTTTGGCAGATTTTAGCTATCTTTGGACAAGTCAAGCAATGTTCACACAGTTCAAGCAAGCATGCAAAGAGTATATGAGCAGCGGAAATTAAAGCATGCAACATGCAAGAATGTAAAGGGAAGGGTTTGGAGGATTCAAACGCAATTGGAGACACGGATGTTTTTTTCGTGGTTCCGATAGGTGGTGCTATCGTACATCCCCGTTGATGGAGACTTAAACCCACGAAGGGTAATGGTTGTGCGAGTCCACGGAGGGCTCCACCCACGAAGGGTCCACGAAGAAGCAACCTTGTCTATCCCACCATGACCGTCGCCCATGAAGGACTTGCCTCACTAGCGGTAGATCTTCATGAAGTAGGTGATCTCCTTGCCCTTACAAACTCCTTGGTTCAACTCCACAATCTTGTCGGAGGCTCCCAAGTGACACCTAGCCAATCTAGGAGACACCACTCTCCTAGAAGTAACAAATGGTGCATTGATGATGAACTCCTTGCTCTTGTGCTTCAAATGATAGTCTCGCCAACACTCAACTCTCTCTCATAGGATTTGGATCTGGTGGAAAGAAGATTTGAGTGGAAAGCAACTTGGGGAAGGCTAGAGATCAAGATTCATATGGTAGGAATGGAATATCTTGGCCTCAACACATGAGTAGGTGGTTCTCTCTCAGAACTGGTAAGTTGGAAGTGTAGGTTTGTTCTGATGGCTCTCTCCACGAATGAAGAGGAGGTGGAGGGGTATATATAGCCTCCACACAAAATCTAACAGTTACACACAATTTACCAAACTCGGTGGGACCGAATCAACAAACTCGGTTGGACCGATTTAGTAAATCTAGTGACCGTTAGTGTTTTCGGTGGGACCGACATGAAACTCGGTGAAACTGATATGGTTAGGGTTAGGGCATAACGTAATCTCGGTGAGACCGATTACACAAACTCGGTGAGACCGATTTTGGTAATTAGCTAACCAGAGAGTTGGTCAGGTAAACTCGGTGGGACCGATTCGCTCTTTTCGGTGAGACCGAAATGTTATGAAAGTGAAACAGAGAGTTTACATTGCAATATCGGTGGGACCGATCACTCACTTCAGTTAGACTGAAATGTTACAAAGGGAAATAGAGAGATTACAATCCCATCTCGGTGAGACCGAGATCCCTATCGGTGAGATCGATTTGCCTAGGGTTTGTGGCAGTGGCTATAACATTTGAACTGGGTGGCGCCGGATAGAAAGAATCGGTAGGACCGATTTTGACTTTGGGTTTAGGTCATATGTGGATGTGAGAAAGTAGTTGAGGGTTTTGGAGCATATCACTAAGCACTTGAAGCAAGAGGCTCATTAAGCAACACCTCATCCCTCCTTGATAGTATTGGCTTTTCCTATAGACTCAATGTGATCTTGGATCACTAAAATGTAAAATATAGAGTCTTGAGCTTTTGAGCTTGAGCCAATCCTTTGTCCTTAATATTTTGAGGGATCCACTTTCATCATCCATGCCATGCCATTCATTGAGCTTTCCTGAAATATTTGTCTTGGAATAGCATTAGCTCAATGAGCTATATGTTGTTATGAATTAACAAAACCACCTAGGGATAGTTGCACTTTCACATAGCCTTCTTGCTTGAAGAAGCTTCAGCAGCGGCAGCGGTAGCAGCAGAATCTTCATTGAATTTCTTCACTGCTTCTTTGGCCTGCTTGGCCAGCTTAGCTTGCCGCTTGGCCCACTCATCAGCATAATCTTAACCATGTTTAAGGCTTGTTGGATCAGCCAATTGGCCAGGTGCCAGAGGAGGTCTTGGGCATGGAGGGTTGAGAGCGAATTTCTTCATGTATTTGGGAGTGACATATATGTACTCCCTCCACTCTCTTGCCCATCTTCTTTCTATCCTCTGAATGCACACTTTGCACTCATTCTTCGTTTCCTTGCCGTGAATTGCCTCATCAGGCGTGCAGTACCGTACATAGATATCCGCAGGGATCTCAAAAGTAGTATTGGCCTCAAGCTTCTTTCCTCCTTTATGAGGCCTTTTTCCATCAGCCATTTTCTTTAGCTGAGGAATTTTCACAATCGAGTTCTTTGAAGAAGTATGCAAATTTTCTTCGAGGAACGCTGCAAATGAGTTAAGTTGATGAGAACTTAGTGATTCGGCAGCAGACATGTGTACCTATGAACAGAGTATAGGTGCGAAGAATTTGGAGAGGTCATATGTGTTCTCAGAAGGTTTTGTAAATTGAACAAGTTTGAGGAAATTGACCCGTTGTGTCTTGAAGAATTTCACTAAGTGTTCTTTATCTTAGGTTCCAGAGTTGTGCGGATCGTGAGATTCACACAATTGAGGAATCATGAAGAAAAATGCCACTTTGAGAAACACATCAAGAACTGAAGATTTGTGCTAGGTGTTTAAAGTGTGGAGGTTGAAGAATAAACACCTTTTAAGGATTTGATGAAAATCATCAGAAGAATAAATGCGGTAAAAGTAACTTCTTAATTACCCTTTACGAAGAACATGACGAACTGTAAGAGTAGATTTGGAAGTTCGTCGGCTCGGATCTTCCACGCCCTAACTTGGCGGAGGAAGATGTCTACGGCGGCGACAGAGGGAAGATTTCTGCGACGGGTGCGAGTACGACGGCGACGAGGTCGAGGTAGTGAAGCTCTTCCTCACCGGCGACGATGGAGTTAGCGGCGGCGCTAGGGCTTGAGAAGCTCTAGCGAGGGAGTGAGGTCGAGCGGAGTAAAAGTGAAATGAGGAAGGGAAGGGGGTATTTATAGCTGAGGTGAAAAACTGTTCGCCCAAAGAATTTGGACGAACGTGCCCCTGACCCTTCTCATTCACGCGACATGTCTCACCCACGTACTGAGAGGTGGAGATCGTGTGAGATCGTGGGTGAGTAGATAAGTATAGAGTGGAATGCATAATGGTTTGAGCGGCAAAAGCCGAAAATTTCAGATAAGAATATTTTAAAGTGTCGTTCGCAATTTCTTCAGCTGCCAAGGACACAGTGAAGAATTTGAATGAGTTTCAAGTAGAACGCACATGAAGAATTTGTGAATAGACTGGGTTGAGTTTAGCATAGAGGGGGAAGGGTCCGATCACATTCACTTAGCAGAAAAATCAACTTGAAGAATTAG
>NC_041389.1:261657566-261739737 GCF_002162155.2 Triticum dicoccoides
CAAATGAAGAACAACAACGAAAAGAGTGAAGACAATGCAAAAGTTGAAGAATTTCAAAAACTAAGGAATTTCAAAAATGAAGAAAAACTCAAATTGAAGATTTTCAACTTTTGGTTGGTGGCGTAACCCACCGTATAAGAAAGCTGATTTCAGACAGTACATACAATTCTCAAAGGGTTCTGGGAATCAATTTCTTCATTAATTTCTTCACACTTAGAGGGTTAGTCTTCATTGATTGAAGAAAAATGTTACTTCATGTGTTGCACATCTAAGTCATCAAGTCAACATAAGTGTTAGGATGTGTGTCCTTTTCAAAGAACATTCGAAGATTCTAGGATATTTAGCTCACACGACAACTTGCTAAATCTCTTCTCATCCAAGGGATTTGTGAAGATATCAGCCAGCTGGTCTTCAGTACTTGCGTAGTCGATGGAGATGTCGCCCTTCAACACATGGTCACGAAGAAAATGATGACAAATCTAGATGTGCTTTGTCTTCGAGTGCTGAACTGGGTTGTGAGCAATCTTGATAGCACTCTCATTGTCGCAGTAGAGAGGGACATTCTTCACATTGATGCCGTAGTCCTTGAGTGTTTGCTTCATCCATAGTAATTGAGCACAGCAAGATTCAGCAGCAATGTACTCAGCTTCTGCAGTGGAGAGTGATACGCAGTTCTGCTTCTTCAAGGACTAGCATACTAAGGATCATCCGAGGAAATGACATGTGCCTGCCATTGACTTGTGTTCCACCCGATCACCAGCATAGTCAGAGTCTGAATATCCAATGAGATCAAAGGAAGAGCCCTTGGGATACCATAATCCAAGTGTTGGTGTGTGAGGTAGATATCGAAGAATATGCTTCACAGTCTTATGGTGTGATTCCTTCGGTGTAGCTTGAAATCGGGCACACATGCAAACACTAAGCATAATATCTAGCCTAGATGCACATAGGTACAATAAAGAGCCAATCATGGAGCGGTATACCTTTTGATCGAAGTCTTTACCATTTTCATCAGTGCATAGATGGCCATTTGTGGGCATAGGAATTTTGATGCCTTTGCAGTCTTGCATGCCGAATTTCCTCAACACATCCTTGAGGTATTTCTCCTGAGATATGAATATGCCATTGTATTGTTGACGAATCTGAAGACCTAAGAACAATTTCAATTCTCCCATCATAGACATTTGATATTCTTCACTCATCATATAGGCAAATTCATCACTGTATCGTTGGTTAGTACGACCAAAGATTATATCATCAACATATATTTGGCACACGAATAATTCATCATCATATGATTTGGGTCAAGTGAACCGGGTTTGAAGCCTTTCTTCATGAGGAATTCCTTCAGTGTGTCATACCACGCCCGAGGTGCTTGCTTGAGGCCATAGAGGACCTTGTTGAGTCTGTAGACGTGATCTGGAAATTTTGGATCCTCAAAACCAGGTGGTTGAGCAACATATACTTCTTCCTCAAGCTTACCATTGAGGAATGCACTTTTCACATCCATTTGTTGTAAGATGATATTATGATGGTTAGCATAAGCAAGCAATATGCAAATAGCCTCAAGTCTAGCAATACGTGCAAAAGTTTCATCGCAATCAATTCCTTTAACCTGTGTGTAGCCTCGAGCTACAAGACGAGCCTTATTCCTCACCACGAGGCCATTTTCGTCTTGTTTGTTGCGGTAGATCCATTTGGTACCGATGATGTTGTGCTTGCATGGGTCTGGTCGCTTGACGAGCTCCCACACATTGTTTAGCTCGAATTGATGCAATTCATCTTGCATGGCTTGAATCCACTCGGATTCCATGAATGCTTCATCTACTTTAGTGGGCTCTGTGATAGAGACAAAAGCAAAATGCCCACAAAAGTTAGATAAATGTGAAGCTTTTGAGCGCGTGAGAGGACCTGGTGCTAGAATGTCATCAATGATCTTCTCGACTTGCACTTCATTTGCAATGCGAGGATGTGCGGGTTGACGACTTTGCTTAGGCCCAACAGTTTCTTCAGGACTAGTTTCTTCAGCAGCACTAGCATGATTTTCTTCACGATCAGGAATGACTTCTCCAACAGATTCTTCAGTAGGGATGACATCCTCAGTAGATTTGAACTTGATGGATTCCTCAGGTGACATTTCATCTAGCACAGGAGGAGGTAGAGTGATGGTGAGGATCTCTAATCCAGCATTTAGCACCGAAGACTTTGAAGTTTGAGTTTCTTGTTAGTGAGGAGTTCATATGAGGTCTTTTTGAAAAATTTGTGAAGATATACCCTGTTGATGATATGCACCCATGTGTAACGAGAATAGTCATCAACTATGACAAAGCCATATAATGATGCAGAACTAGTGAACGTGGCATAATGAGTAGGGCCGAATAGATCCATATGAAGTAATTCAAAGGGACGAGAAGTGGTCATGATAGTCTTGGCGGGATGCTTGGATCTGGTGATCTTTCCAGCCTCGCAAGCCCTACAAAGATGATATTTGAGGAATTTGACACCCTCGATGCCAATGACGTGCTTATTCTTCGCGAGTGTATGCAAGTTCCTCATCCCAGCATTACCAAGTCGTCGATGCCATAACCAGCATTCTGAAGCTTTTGCAAGTATACATGTGGCAGGCTGTGGTCCTGCAGAGAAATCAACAATATACAAGTCTCGTTTCCTAAAGCATTCGAAGACTTTGGAGTTGTCAGATTCCATTAGCACACGGCAGCAAAATTTGCCAAAGACAACAACCATATCAAGATCACAAAGCATTGAGACAAACATAAGATTGAATCATATGGACTCAACAAGCATGACCTTGTCCATGTGTTTATCCTTTGAAATTGCAACCTTACCCAGACCCAATACCTTGCTTTTGCCTCTGTCAGCATAGGTGATATGCTTCAGATGAGATGGTGACAAATCAGTGTCCATCAACAAGCTCCTGTCACCAGTTATGTGATTTGTACATCCACTCTCGAGGACCCACTCAGTAGCCTTAGGTTGTTCATCATGCAGATGAATTAGTGCAACTTACGAACCCATATACTTCATCAGTGAAGAATATGATTGTTCGCACACGAACACATCATCGTTTACCTCCAACACCGAGGGTGATGCATCGCAGCTCACGTCGAAGGAGACCCGTCCGGAAGCGCGGTATGCAGGCAATCCGGCGGGTGCTTTTGATGACCTGAAACCCCACACACCAGGGAGGGACCCCGTCAGAGCGCATGGCAGCTATGAGCTTCCCTAGGTCGGCCTGACCGCCCCTAGGACCTCGAGGTTTGCCGCACTTCAATGAAGAAGAACGAGGAAGAAGAAGAACAAGGGAGAAGGAAAAGTAAAGGGAAAAGATGTAGATAGATTTGTTCGATTGTGTGTTGTTTTTTCAATCGGCCGTCACCTCTTATCTATATAAGAGGCGGATGGACTTACCGTACAAGAAAAGGACTGGCATTGCAATCCAAATCATCAAAATCTAACCAAACTCGGACTTCTCACGACCTCCGGCCCGGATGTCTGGCTCTAGGCCCGGATGATCCGGCCTAGCCCAGTTATCTGACAATAGCTCACTGTTTTGCCTCTAGAATCCACATACGACCTTGGATTTGTACGAATTTTATATCAAATCAACCGTCTTGACAAGACGCACAACTTTAATTTTGAACACTTTTAGATCTGAGGTCATCTTGAGGGAGTTTCGGGCTGTTTTCTAAAATCTGCAGCAGAAAAAACTGCCCGGACGTCCGGACTTCTACCGGACTGTCCGGCCTCCATCCGGATCATCCGGGACTTGATCTAGATCATCCGGCTTCAGCGCCAACCTTCTGGTGTCTTGATGCTCCCGTTACTCGGATGATCTGGACCCCGGCCCGGATGATCCGGCCAAACATTGCTGCAGTGCACGGTTTTACCTGTAACTTGTGCATACGACCTCGGATGGGGACGACCTTTATATCAAAATCGTCTGTTTTGATGAGAAGAAGAACTTTGAAGTTGTAACTTTTTCCATAAGAGGTCATATTAATTATGTTGTATGCCATTCTTTAGTCTGGTGTCAACATGAGCATCTCTGAACTTGTCATAACTTTTGCATCCGAGCTCCGTTTTAGACCATCTTCATATCTATCTTGACCTTCTCGAAGAGAGCCATTTCATGGCGACTTTCAACAATAAGTTTGAATTAATCTTGACATAGCTTCAAGCTACTCTTTATAACCGTGCCACTTTTGAGCGTCAACACATGCCCCCCTGTTTTTCGGCAAAACTAGTGTGCCGAAAAATAACATATACTGTGTTGGTTCTAAGGACGATATGATGTCAACACTCCATCGTCAATTTATATGCTTAGGATGATAATTATATATCGGACATCATTTTTTTAATCCTTGATGCAAACTTGGGTGAAACCTTCTCAACTTCATTAACAATCCGATGATAAAGTCCCATAGATATGTATCTCAAGGCCATCCTCCAAACCATATTGCTCACTCTTTTGCTAGGATTTTGCAAATAATCAACAATAAAATTTCTCCAATCCTTAATTTTGCCTGCATAAAAACTCATTAATGGCCGAAGCGGTGGACTTCGGTTCAGCCTTACCTATTCTGACGAGACTAAACATCGGCTATGATAGAAATACAATGCACCATGAGTAAATAGTAGCCAGATGCTTTGCTCTGCCAATTCTTTTGAATTGTCATGTCTAGATGTGGGAATAATTTCAAAGCAACCCAAGGAGGATATTACATCTAGACGTACCTCAATATAAATTATAAGTGATTCGTCAAAACATTGATAACCCTTGGATGTTTGTTGCACTAGTAATAACAAATCACCGAAAGCCTCAATACGTATAGCACCTATAGCAAGTAAAAGATTCAATCCGAATAACAATGCATATTCGGCTTTGATTAATCATGCATATAAATATTCTAAGCGGCATAAGGCTTCAAAAATAGTACCATAAGGAGATATATAAACAACACCAACACTTTGGCCATTGCTACGAATTGAACCATCAAAACATAATCTCCATAGTACTAGAGAGACGAGGCTAATATCACTTAACATGTACCTTGTCTCGGTCTCCAATTGAACTAAGGACGATGTTATCATTTCACACCGGCCATGATTAGATAGTTTCTTACGATGATAGTTAACTATCAACCATTACCAGGAGGTCCATGTAGAATTCATCCACTAAAGCATGTATAGCCGAAATAAACAAATAAAATAGCAATAAAATATTTCGGCCCCTTTGTATTAGCAACAAAAAATGAAACTAACCAAATATATAGTGATTTGGTAATACCCTCTCATGATATAGAAAATTATGTTGCATCCATGGATCAAAATGAATCCATGGAGGGTAATTGATCATACCTAGGGATGAATTCCATGTCAAAGGCATCAATGGCATGGTTGAAGAAAATGGATGATGTGCTAACCGAAGATTTTGATGTTGTGATGCACACCTTCGGCTTAATTGTTTGTTGCTTCCATCCTTCTCTTTCTTTACTTTTATTGTACTTGTTGCAATAGAAACATGCACATCATTTTTGTTTTGATTGATCCTCTTGGGAACCCATGCCATGTTTTTCTTTCTCAACTCTTGTGCACTAAGATTTTGTAATTCCTTCTTTTGCCAATATGATAAGCCAAGTGAGCACCTTGGCTGTGATTCTGTTTTGATCAATGGCAATTCTTTTTTGGCCTTGTGCACTCTCAACTTATTTTCTTCAGATTTGGCACTTTGACTCTCAACAATTGATTGCTTCATCTCATTGCCTGTAGTAGCCAATGTCAACACTTTCATTGGCTCTTTTTCATTTGAGATCAAATCTGAAGTAGCACTCTTACGAACATCTCTTTTAACGCGGTAAACTTGCTTTACCACCTCTTTCTTCTTCCTTGAGCTCTGGACCGATTCCTTATGAATGAAACGGTCTTTGATGTGTGATTGTTCAAATGTTGATCTTCTTGGAGCTGCATAATATTGGTGAGATGGTCTAAAATAAGATGGAGGATGTGCCCTTGTATCACACATGTCCCATGATGGATATGGATGTATATGAGCATAGGGAGGCATCCACGACATTGGCATTGGCGGCCCAAAATAAGGATATGAATATGTTGCATTAAAATTCTCACTTTGCCAATACCGATCCTCATATTTGCGCCTTCGGGGTAATCTTGGTTTCTTTGCATGATTTGGACGATAAGCATTCTTCTCTTCACTCTTCTTTTGATATTTATCCAATAGTTCAGCGAAGGTGATTTTTGATCTCTTATACTTGCGCTTATTTCGGCCTTTGTTTTCTTTTGGTTTGCTTTCATCGATCATTGGATTTGCTTGCTGCCCCCAGTCCTTGGCGTCTTCATTGTAGCTTCTATAGAATTCTCGGCCTCAAGATGGTGTTCATTATGCTCTTCAACAACTTCTCTTCTTGAAAGCTTGATCCTGTCACCTGCAGTTTTTACCTTCTCTTTAAATGGATCGGCTTGAAGCAGCTGATGCATAAAACTTTTCGCCATCAGGACCAATCAGAATAGACTGGTCATCTCTTGGTGTCTCAACAAATTTCAATCGTCCTTTTCAATGGCCGATTTAACTATTTGACGAAACATATTGCAATCCTCAAAATTATGCTTAGAAGAATCATGCAACTTACAATACATTCGTCCCTGGATTGATGGCTTGACATGGTGATCAAGAATTCTAATGTAATTATTTTTCAGCAACAAATCAGATATTTGATCACACATGCTTGAATTGAAGGTATACTTCTTATTGTTTAGCCGGTCTTGCTGTGAGAACGGCTTTGGAGGTAAGCAAATGAATGGTTCAGATTTGGAATCTCCCCATTCGGCTATGCAATGTGTTTTGCATTCTATATCCGATGTCTTTCGATAAGATATCATAATAGCATCGGTTTTCTCAAAAGAATTTAACCTTGGCTTTAAATTTCTGAAACAAAAATAGTTAGAGCATACATGTCTCAATGGAGACCAAATGCAAGCCAAGTAATAAATAAGCAAAGCTACTTAATTATATATGAACTTTAGGGAAAGCCTTGGCTGCAATAATAAGTCACTGTTGGTCTTCATAAATGGTGCAATGGGTTGACCGATATGCTCAACAACAATTTTATTGTTAACAAGTAAATTACCCTTCTTCATTGGTCTTTCAAAATTACTTGTGAGGATTTGTATAATATATGCATCAACAATAAAGTTGTGACCAAATCTAAAAATAGGTAAATTACTTGACATCCATACCTCTTCAAATATGTTGGGAGAGCATGATGGTTGTGCGACTTGAAGAACAACTTGCTCCGTCTTTGGATGGCTCCCCAACACCTTGTCATCATCTTTTTCTTGATTCCGTGCATCATTGCTTTGAAGATCCATGTCAGCCAAACTTTGTTCGCCTACTTGTTCTTGTCCTCGAGGCTTGTCAATTTCTATGGCATGGAACTCATAGGGCAGGAAGTAGGTTCCATTGACTTCAGAAAAATCAAGCATGATTGTTTTTCTATGCTTGCCATGCCCTTTCTCAATAATGCTTGCCTCTTTGGATTTGATGGATTCAGAATATATACTACTTGATTTGGCTTTTTCAACCGAAGCACTTTGATGTTTTGAATCATCCATCTTTTCATTGATTCTACCAGTTGGCAATGCTTCCTTTACTTGAGCCTATTCTTTTCCTTTTTGTTTCTGGTGGCGAGCAGCAAAATTGGCTTTAAGCTTTTTCTCAGTTTCAGCCCACTCTAGATATGATTGCCCCTCAATGCTTTTAGATTCTTTCGGCAATGACACGTGGTTGTTGCCGAAACTTTGCAATTGTGTAGGGGGTGTATAATATGATATAGTACTAGGTGAAGGCGTATGCATTGTTGTAGAACCATATTTTTGCTCGCCAATTCTATCAATGGTCAAAGATTCATCTTCTTGCAAAACTCTAGCTCTTATTGCATTATAATCAGGAACTAACCCCTTATCATGTTCTTCAAGGCAAAGAGCACTAATCTTGTTATTTTGGGCTATATCCCTTTTTAACGTAGCCACTTCCCATTCTGTAAGGGATTGCTCCGCAATATTTTTAGATTCTTTCAGCAATGAGGTGTTGCCGAAATTATGCAGCGTAGAGGATGCATCATATGCTACAATATTAGATGATGGCATGTGCACTCCTGGAAAATTTTCACTTATTTGTCTATGACCATGAAGGTGCGGAGCCGAATTATGAGCATCTACAGTTGTATACAGTGCCGTAAAATTACTAACATGAGGTGTAGCATATGACGATTGAGGGTAACTGACCGAATATCTAGTGGTAGCATGGCCAATTCTCCCATCCATCGGCAATGTTGGATTTATATATTGCAAATTAGTTGCCGATGAATAAAAGGGTGAAACACTTTCTTGTATGCTATTGGGAAGTTTAACATGAGGTGTTTCAAATTGCTTAACCAAACTCATCATGTTATTCATCGGCATATGGATTCGTGAGGTTGCCGATGCATGAGAGTTAGGATACATATATTGTTCGTTGCTAAAATCATAAGAATTGGAAGCATGAAGATACATATGTTGTTCGTTGCTAAAATCATAAGAATTGGAAGCATGAAGATTATTTTGCATCGGCCCTTGCGCATAATTAGATGCATAATTGATAAAACTAGGGCTAGCCGATACATTATGCTCATCAGGCGATCTAGCAACAACATATGAATTATTTGCATCTACAAAGGGGAATTGGGTGTTCATATTACCTTTGTAGATTGCAAACCCTAGATGACGATCACTTCGTAGCAAGAACGGGCCAGAGACCGTTCGAAGCTTCGATCCCCAGCGGAGTCGCCAAAAAGTGTGTTCGCACACGAACATGTCACCGTGTACCTCCAACACCGAGGATGATGCACCGCAGCTCACGTCGAAGGAGACCCGTCCGGAAGGGCGGCACGTAGGCAATCCGGTGGGTGCTTTTGATGACCCGAAACCACACACGCCCGAAAGGGACCCCGTCAGGGCGCGCGGCGGCTATGGGCTGCCCTAGGTCGTCCTGACCGCCCCTAGGGCCTCGAGGTTCGCCGCCCTGCAATGAATAAGAACAAACGAAGAACGAGGAAGAAGAAGAACAAGGGAGAAGGAAAAGTAAGGATAAAGATGTAGATAGATTTGTTCGATTGTGTGTTTTTTTCAATCGGCCGTCACCTCTTATCTATATAAGAGGCGGATGGACTTCCCGTATAAGAAAAGGACTATCCTTGTCATCCAAATTATCAAAATCTAACCAAACTCAGACTTCTCACGACCTCCGGCCCGGATGTCCGGCTCTAGGCCCGGATGATCCGGCTTAGCCCAGTGTTCTGACAACAGCTCACTATTTTGGCTCTAGAATCCACATACGACCTCGGATTTGGACGAATTTTATATCAAAATCCACCGTCTCGACGAGACACACAACTTTAATGTTGAACACTTTTACATCTGAGGTCATCTTTAGGGAGTTCCGGTCTGTTTTTAAAAATCTGCAGCAGAAAAAACTGCCCGGACGTCCGGACTTCTACCCGGACTGTCCGGCCTCCATCCGGATCATCCAGGACATGATCCAGATCATCCGGCTTCAGAGCCAACCTTCTGGTGTCTTGATTCTCCAATTACCTGGATGATCCGGACCCCGGCCCGGATGATCCGGCCAAACATTGATGCATCGCACGGTTTTACCTGTAACTTTTGCATACGACCTCAGATGGGGACGATCTTTATATCAAAACCGTTCGTTTCGACGAGACGAAGAACTTTGAAATTGTAACTTTTTCCATTAGAGGTCATCTTAACTATGTTGCATGCCATTCTTTATTCTAGTGTCAACATGAGCATCTCTGAACTTGTCATAACTTTTGCATCCGAGCTCCGTTTTAGACCATCTTCATATCTATCTTGACTTCTCGAAGAGAGCCATTTCATGGTGACTTTCAATAATAAATTTGAATTAATCTTTACATACCTTCAAGCTACCTTTGTAACCATGCCACTTTTGAGTGTCAACAATGATATCAATTTCATCAACAGTAACAAATATAGCAATATGAGGACGTGAGAAATGAATGAATCATTTCTTCATGATTAGCTTGTGTCCTTTCAAGCACATTCTGGTCTCCAGCAAATTCTTCAGACAATTAAGTTCGTCTGGATACCTTACCCTGCGTAAGAAATTAGTTCTCTTTCTTCACCACCCACATGTGGAGGGGTGACAAAGAGTTCATCATTCTGTGAGCTCCATAGGAAATTGATGGCATAGAAGCCAGTGCACTTCATTTCACAGAAGAGTGCTTAGGATAAGCATATGAATAAGCAGAGAAATTCTTCAAGAATAATACACATATTCATGGCCCTTAGACTTTCCCTGCGAAACAGAAGTGTTAGCACGATGATGTTCATATGAGGATTTTGATCCACATGGGGAATTTGATCCATATGAGGATTTGGATCCATATGAAGAATTTGGTCCATATGAAGAATTTGATCTGGGGTTCCTATTCTTCATGGGTGGTGTCATGAGGACATTCACCTGAAGATTTTCAAGGCATCTTTTAGGAACCCAGATTTTCTTCATAGGGGGACCGTTCCTGCAGTTATGTAGCGACCAGACCTCAAACAGTCTGATCTCTGTGCATTAGGGTCATCCCTGGATCAGTAATGCTGACACGCACAATACTTGAGGGATTTATAACAGAGTAGCAATCACACACTTATTATATCGAATGTCTCAAAAGAGAGCTTATTACAATAAATATGGCTTAAGGCCATCTAATACGATAATAGCGGAAGGCTGGAAGATAAGTGAGTCCATCAACTCCAACGGCATCACCGAGTATAGAACCTTGACCTAAAGGCGCCTTACTCGTCGTCTAAAAAGTCTGCAACATGAACGTTGCAGCCCAAAAATGGGTCAGCACATGGAATATGCTGGCAATGTAACACATAGAGAGTAATGAAAGAATAAAGCTATACTACATGCATATATGGCTGGTGTAAAAGCTCTATGGTTACAGTTTTGCGTAAAGCCAATTTTTCCCTACTGCAGAGGAATAAATTTTATTTAACTATCATGATGGTTGTTAAACATTGAGAGTGTAGACACCCTCTCAATCCCAATTAAGCATCATCATTAAAACCCAACAATATTAATTAAAGTAACATGATGAGATTCACATGATAATCCAGGTACTAGATACTCAAGATGTCCATAACCGGGGACACGACTAACCATGATTAGTTTATACACTCTGCAGACGTTTACGCACTTTTCCCCACAAGACTCGATCTCCTCCGTTGTGATTCTCGCACTACATGGTGTTTAAGAAACGGATGACCGAGACATAGTCTTTCAGAAGCACTAGCACCTTACGATCGGGTAGACAGTTACACCTACATTCCCCTACATCTACTAGTCTACCACTGTAAGAGTTTGCACTACTTATTAAACTATGCTAGAGCCCATAGTAGTTTGTGGCTGCACACGGAAGTTTCTAGCATGAATAATCTCATGATCCCTTTGAGCCTGGGTGGCGGTCCAAAAGAAAAACAGGCAATCGTTGGAATACCCAGGTGCCTCAATCCACCCAGATGTGTATTAAAGTTGCCACCTTAAATAAACCATTAAATTAACAATCTCACATCTGTCATGGATACACTCACCCAATCCATGTCTACTAGCATAGCATGGCATAATGAGCAAACGTAGAGGTAACTCCCAAGGGTTTGATAATAAAACAGGTAATAGGTACTACCTCATCTACTTCCCAAAACCCACAATTTAATCAGGTCCTAATCATGCAATTGTTTGAGGATTGATCTAATGCAATAAAACTGGGTAGTAAAGAGGTATGATCAAAGTGTTACTTGCCTTGCTGATGATCCGTGAAACCTAGAGATTCAAAGTAGCAAGCGGTGCACTCCGGGTACTCTATCACAAACAAACAAGCATACAATAAATACTCATCTAATGCACAGGTAAAACTCAAATAAGAGAGCTAACCAAAAAGTTCAACTTAAGATCTCCGGTTTGCAAAAAGAATCAAATCAAACGAAGCAACGAAAGTCAAACGGCGAAAGAAACAAGATTTGTTTACTAATCTGGACCTAAGTCAAATTTTACAGAAGCAAAAACTTGTTTGAGTTGGTTAAACAGAAAGAGGGTTTCGGGACGAAACTCTAGGCGCTTGAATCGCCTGATTCCGATAATCGAGCGGAAAGTTATACTAGCACGAAAATCGGATCAGAAATAATCACGGAAAATCCCAGAAAAAGAAAAACTGACGAACAGATTAACGAACGAATGTTCGTTAACTGAGACTAAACAGTGAACTCGTCCATTAAAACGAACGAACGGGGAGAACGCTCGTTAAATAAATAAATGGGAAAAACCGATTTACATAAAAAAACGAATCTAGGGTTTCTAAAGAAAAACCGGATCAGATTTAAAAAAAACCGGACCACGGCGGCGGCGGCAGTTACCTCTGGCTCGGCTCTGGTGGGGCTCCAGCGGGACTGCGCGGGTGGCGGAGCTGCTGCGGCGGCGGCGGAAGACGGCGGCAACGGCGGCTCCTGGCGGCGGCTCGGCGGTGGCGGTGGCTCGGCTGTTGCTGCTGCGGGGCGACGGGTGGCGGTGTGGGGTGGCGGCGGCGGGGTATTTAAGTGGGGTGGGCTGCTTGGGGGAGGGGGCAAGGCGGCGGGGGCAGAGGAGTCCGGCTCGGACTCCTAGTCCGGTCGGCAGAGGCGCGGCGCGGGGAAGGCGGCGACGGGATTTTTTTTAAAAAAATAATTCTGCCGAACAAAAAAAATCTAAAAATACCAAAACAAATTTTCACCGTCTAAATAAAACATTTAGAACAAGATGAACATTTTCTTGGCCCTAAAAATGCAGTTTTGAAAACGTGCAATTTTTCCTAAATTCAAATAAAATAGCAAAAACTCCAAAATAAAACTTATTTGATTTTTTTATTAAATCCTCAATATAAGTCATTTTATTCCCTCTCTCATATTTTTTAATAGAAATAATTGAAGATAAAATAAATAAAATCAAATGATCCTATTTTCAAAATTTGAGAAAACCCAAATATGAAACTAATGAAATCCCCAACTCTCTCCGAGGGTCCTTGAGTTGCGTAGAATTTCTAGGATCAAACCAAAAGCAAATAAAATATGATATGCATTGATGATCTAGTGTATAAAATTCCAAATTGAAAACTTGGGACGTTACAAGTTAGTTCCAACATATCGAGCAAATACTTCACCATTCTGATTCTTAAACAGCTTTTAGTTAGAGTCAAATAACTCATCAGAGGAATATGAAGAATAAGTGGTGAAGCCAGATAAATTGCAGGGGTCTACAGGAGGTCATTTCGCAGCAACCCATGAGGTTTTGGGGTACTGCTCAGGTTTCCAGTAGGTTCCATCAGCATTGAGTATCCTCTCAAAGGCAATACCCTCTTTCCTAGGGTTCCTGTTCAAGATCTGCTTTTTGAGCAGATCACATAGAGTCTGATGCCCTTTGAGGCTTTTGTAAATGCCTTTCACATACAATTCCTTCAACCCTGCAATATCGTCGGTGATACATGTGGTATCCTCAGATGACGAATTTGTAACCACAAAGACAGTTGAAGAATTTGCAGCAAACAGAAGCATTTGAACATTCAGGTGATGAATTAGCAGATTCACGCTCAATGCATTTAATACATGGTGGAACAAATTCTTCCTGAGCGGAACTGATCTGTTGAGCAACCAATGAATCGTTTTCCTTCTAAAGATCTTCATAACACACTTTTAACTTCTCAAGATCTTGCTTTCTCTGAAGAAATTCACAAGAAAGCTTTTCATGATCAGATAGGAGAGTGTTATAATGATTTTGAAGGTTGTCAAACTTTGCCTGAAGTTTTTGAAGACTATCAGTCAAAGCCTTAGTTCGATCCAATTCCTCACCCAACAAATCATCGCTTTCATCTAGCATGTTTTGAACTTTTTCAAGAGCTCTTTGTTGTTTAGTGGCAAGGGAAGCAAGTTTGACATAGCTGGGGCCAAATTCATCACCTGATTCATCATTACTAGATTTGGAAAGGTAGCATTGTGTTACCTTGGCACCCTTTGCCATAAGGCATGGTGAGGAATATGATGATTTAGGTGCGAAAGTCATCTCCTTGAGTGATTCCTTGAAATCCTCAAACCAAGGATCATGATGAGTGTGATGCCCTTCGTAGACCTCAGAGAGTCGTTCCCAGATTAGCTTCGCATGGTTGAGATGCATGACGTTCCTGAGCTGATTTTGGGACAAACAGGAGTAGATGACATCCTTTGCTGTGAGGTTGAGTAGAGTGTACTTGCGAATGTCATGAGCCTCTGCCATCTTGCATAGATCGGTAAGACCAATCTCAGTGATGGTCCACAGTTTGTTGTTCATCGCCATGAGTTGCTTCTTCATCATGGCCTTCCACTTGGGATACTCATGACCGTCAAAGATGGGGCAGGACACACTCCTCATTCCTGCAGTCGACATAACTAAAACTCCAGGCGGTTAAACCAAAATCACACAGAACAAGGGAGTACCTTGCTCTGATACCAATTGAAAGTGCGTTATGTCGACTAGAGGGGTGGTGAATAGGCGATTTTTATGAATTCTTCACTGAGGAATTTCATGGTGAGGAAATTCCTTAGCGGAGAACTACTTGCAGCGGAATATGTACTCAGGTATAAGCATAACAGAGCAACAGCATAGTCATCATGGTGAAATTAAAGACAAACACAGAGTACAGAAAGCGTAAACACAAGATAAGCAGGATGAAGACAAATAGACTGAAGAAATAGGTTTGGGGAATTAGAGAAAGTCTTCAGTCAAAGTCTTCAAACAGTAATGATCAGGTACATCAACACATAACTGAGGAAATGAAAGGGTTGAGGAAATAGAACCAGTTGGCTTGGTGAAGATAATGATTTTGGTAGACCAGTTCCAACTGCTATGACAGTTGTATGTCTGGTTGGAGCAGCTGAGTATTTAAACTTGAGGACACACAGTCCCGGACACACAGTCCTCACCATATTATCCTTGAGCTAATATCACACAGACCTCGCCCAACAGTAGTGGTAAGTCTTCACAAGTGACTTCCAAACCTTCACAGACTTGGTCACACGGCAATCCACAATTCCTCTTGGATGCTCAGACCATGACGCCTAACCGTCTGGAGGATACACAGTCCTCAAAGGTAAACAAGCGTCGGTTCCACACAGGAACAATCTCTTCAGCGATGCTCAATTACTTTGGGGTTTGTAGGTTTGGGTCTGGGATTTGGGTTTTCCTCACTCGATGATTTTCGCTCAAAGTCCTCGGAGGATGGGATGCTCTCAAATGACAAGTGTTAGTTTCTCTCAGAGCAGCCAACCAGCTAGTGCTTGTAGGGGGCGGCTATTTATAGCCTAGGGAGTAGCCCGACATGATAAGACATAAATGCCCTTGTCTAATATGACCGTTAGGTGGTAGGATATTTTGGACAGCTGGCGCGTAGCACAGCAATGGTCGGATTTGAGGTTCGAATTCCTCAAGGCTATCATGTTCCTCACTGTGTAGGCAATTCGCACTGATGAATTCCTAACTCCTCAGTCAGAAAAAATTCCTCAAAGACCAGAAGATCTTCGTCTCTGTCACTAAAGAAATTGACTGAACTGATGTGAGATTTCCAATGGCTTCACTCGAAGGATTGGGTAGGTGTAGGATTTTGAGATGAGCATCACTTGGAAATCTGTTTCCTTAGTATTACCTCGACCCCCTTTAACAATACGGTGTTTCCTATGACTCAAGAAGAAGAAAATGAAACTACGAAAACAAAAGTCTTCACGCTTCATAGTCCTCGCATGAATATCCAAGTCTTCACGGTCACACCAATTTCTTCACTTTCAAATTCTTCAGGAGAACCAAAGTCTTCAGCCGAAGACATTCATTTTTAGGGGTCGACTTTTACTATAAACATCAAACTCCTCATCGACTTATAGAACCTGTGTATACTCACAAACATATTAGTCCCTTAACCTATAAGTCTTCAATACACCAAAATCACTAAGGGGCACTAGATGCACTTAGAGTAAGAGATAGTTATGACATGATCTAGGTAGTAAGCTTACATGGTAAACGACATACGAATTATTGTCGAGAATGGTAAATTGAAAGGCGGTGTACCACCGCTATATTTAAGTTGCCCGAGCAGATAAGCAGTTGAAATAATCTGAGAAAGCACTTAAACAATGGGCCCTCATATAACTACGAAGACAGTCTTGTGATGAAGTTCATAGGAAAAGTTAAGGAGTCAAATGAGTTAGGCAAGCATTTCTTTACAATAGTACAGTAGGGACTGCTGACATATTGGCCAACTCAGGTATAGCCTAACAAGTAACAAACAAGCATTCGAATCAAGCAATATAACAAAGCAGACAACTGAACTATTTTTAATTCTGTAGGATTATAGGTTGAGGGCACAAGCCAAGAAAGTAGCCCACACGCATTACATTTCACATGTACTTAAACATACCGGCTTACCATATGTTGCTGTGAAGCCTCGCTGCTGTTGCAATGTTCTTTGAAGAAATTGTCAGCATCCCATGGTTGTAAATCTAGTCGTTGTAGTTTATTCTTCCCCCTCTATTTAGGTAAAACTAATTTTAATCACATGCACTGGTTTCAATTGATCATCAATGGTTAATCTAAACTAATGAAAGAAGGGTGTTTGCTTACACAACAATATATGTGCTTCACTCTATTTTTATGCTTGCTCGAGGTGCCAGCCCCAAAACAAAAAATATTTTGCTTGATGGGGTTGGCAGTTACATAATGAATAGAAGCATGAAAGTAGTCATGCAACTTTCAAAGATCAAGAACACACAAAAAAGTAATGAACATAGGCTCAGAGCAGTGTTGTAATAGCTAGCATAAAAAAATGTACGTTAAAACAAACAAAAAGCAGCAGAACCACAAGCTAGTTTGCTGATGTGTAATTAAGCGCAGAGAACATAGAAGCAGTCCAGTACAATAATTGTAACCAATAGGTGGCATAGAGAACATAGCATGCAAGAATTAAAATAGTAGGCAGTGATATCTAGGAAGTACACTATAGTAATACTTAGGACAAAACAAAAGAGTTGTAACTATATGTGCACGGGTTTGTAATTTAGCACATTTAACATGTTCACTGCCACACGTTGCATGATAAATTTCTTCAGGGCATCATTCAATTTTTAATGAGAAGAGTTGTTCTACAGGTGCAAGCAGAATAATGGGTCTCATGAAAAATTGAAATATGCCCTGAAGAAATTCGAAGGTGCGGAGCTTATGCTAAGAAAGTTAACGTAGGCGTCGGCCGTTGGATAATAGTGCCTGATTCTCGGCGGCATATGGGCATTGTTGTCATATGTTAAAGCTAAGTATCGTCAATGGTGCTCGTGTTGCGTTGAGTTTGAGCCGGTTGTGGCCGTTGCTGAAGCGTCTCTGGTGCTTCGGTTGCGGCGCCTGTCGACATACAAGAAAGTTGATCTATGGTAAGTGAACAGTTCCACGATAAAGAAGAGAAAAACCGAAGGAGTACAAATCGAAATAACCTGATGAGGCTATGGCGTTTGTAAAGCAGGGCCTGTAGAGTTGAATATGGAGACCATGGAGCGGGTCCGTTGTAGTGGACGAAGGTGTCGACAAAGCACAACAGGTCCGGTGTACAGTGCTTTCGGTGAGGCGGATCTGTTGCGCCAAACGAGTGCTTGTATGAAGGGCCAGCGATGTGGCGGACGAGGGAGTCGGTGAAGGGCCTACACTATGGTGGACGAGGGCACCGGTGAAGTAGATCCGGTGCAGTGGACCATGATGGCGGTTAAGGAGATCTGGACTGATGGACAAGCAAGTCGCTGAAGCAGCTCTGGTGTTGTGGTGAGTTGGCAGTTGGTGTTCCAAGGTGCGGAAGGTAGATCCGGCGGGGTGTGAGGTCCACCGCTACGGCAGAGGACTAGATTCGGCGGCTTGGGGTTGGGGGAGGAGGCGTGGAGGGGTTCTGGGGAAGAATGGGAAAACAATGGAGTTACCAAACTAGCCCTTTTTCGTTCATGTGGCATGGGTAAAACAGGAATATCATAGGGCTAAATTTTTTGGCGCGAGATATTTCGATGTGAGCAGGAAGTTTGAAAGCTTTTGGCGGCTGAAATTAAGTGTTCTGCTCTTGTACGACCAACTATGATATCATGGCCAAGAATTTATTTGTTGTGCATGCAAAAAAGTGCAAGTTTCGAAAATCATTGTCTCCAACTCGAAACTTAGATTGTGCATTCAATTCAAATATGGATCATTGAGCTAGTGGAAGCAAATACCATCATATGCTCCAATCCAAATGAAATTTCAAATGTGTTTATCCTAAATATGATGACAAAACAAAAATGTGTATGTGTATGAATAAAGTGGATGATTATAAGTTTTAAACATGACCGTATGTGTATGTCTCTAGGATTGATATATGAATTTCAAATCATGAAATCCTAGCTAAAAAATGTACCCCCATTTAAATGAATTACAAAAGCTAATAATGGACTCAAATTCCAAAATTCGAATCTTACGTTTGTAATTCTGGTACTTCAAAGTATACCACGCATGTTCAAAAGTATTGTTAGCTCATAGTCCAAACCATGAAACAAATTGATCAACCATGAGTGCACACACTATTGACAATATATATCTCAATTTAGCTTATGTCTCTCAGATATAGACACCTCACTCTTTATCAGAATCCCATCACCTTGTCCCCCCCCCCACAAGCCTTTCTCTCCCTCGAACAGAAACACGGGAGCACATTAACCCCCCCCTCTCTTCTAAGTCCGAACCTCAATATAGGTCTCTAACATTTTTGTCTGCCGGGCATGCACACATCTCTTCCCCCATGCTCTAGGTCTCCTAGCATCTCCCTTTCCCAAGCACACGCACTATATAGCAGTGTATATGTCCCGTACACACAAAATGTCGCCCCCAAACGTCTATCTCCCATGTTATGTGGTTCTCGCACACTCTCCACGATCTCTCTATCTCCCTCTTGCATTAATTGATACACACCTCACTCACCACCCCCACTACGCATAAGCACCCTTTGTCTCCTTGTGTACCACTCTCCTCTTTCTATCTCTCCCGCATGCGGACCCGACCCAGCTCCTTGCCTATATACATATAAGTCGTGACTCTTTCCATAGCTCCCTAGCGCATCATCGATCTCAATCTCGCACGTTGTTCTCTCCCCCATCTATTCTAGACCTCTCATGAAGTCTCTATCACACACATGATGACTCGCTTTCCTTGTGTCTCCCTACATAGGCCACTTTCGAACATCAACCTTGTCTCCCTATCTATATGCCACTTCCGCACACAAACGACCCCTCTCTCTCCCCCTCTCTTCCTGTCTATCTCCCTCTCTCTCTCTCACACACGCACCCCTCTCTGACACACACTTGATGTCTCATTTGCTACCCACCCGCACCCATGCTATCTTTCTGCTACTGAAAGTGCAACTAATCCCCGGGTGGTTTTGGTAATTCATAACAACATATAGCTCATTGATACGTCTCCAACGTATCTATAATTTTTGATTGTTCCATGCTATTATATTACCCGTTTTGGATGTTTATGGGCTTTACTTTACACTTTTATCTCATTTTTAGCACTAACCTACTAACCGGAGGCCCAGCCCAAATTGTTGTTTTTTGCCTATTTCAGTGTTTCGAAGAAAAGGAATATCAAACAGAGTCCAAACGGAATGAAACCTTCGGGAGCGATCTTTTTGGAACAAACGCAATCCAGGAGACTTGGAGTGGACGTCAAGCAGCGAACGAGGCGACCACGAGGGTGCCCGGCGCGCCCTAATGGGGTGGGCATGTCCCCCACCCTCGTGGGCCCCTCGAGCATCAACCGACCTACTTCTTCCTCCTATATATATCCACCTACCCCGAAAACACCCAAGAGCACCACGAAAAACTATTTCCACTGCCGCAACCTTTTGTATCTGTGAGATCCCATCTTGGAGCCTTCGTCGGTGCTTCACCGGAGGGGGAATCGACCATGGAGGGCCTCTACATCATCTCCAAGGCCTCTCCGATGAGTTGTGAGTAGTTTACCACAGACCTTCGGGTCCATAGTTATTAGCTAGATGGCTTCTTCTCTCTCTTTGAATCTCAATACAAAGTTCTCCTCGATCTTCTTGGAGATCTATTCGATGTAACTCTTTTTGCGGTGTGTTTGTCGAGATCCGATGAATTGTGGGTTTATGATCAAGTTTATATATGAGAAATAATTGAATCTTCTCTGAATTCTTTCATGTGTGATTGGTTATCTTTGCAAGTCTCTTCGAACTATCAGTTTGGTTTGGCTTACTAGATTGATCTTTCTTGCAATAGGAGAAGTGATTAGCTTTCGGTTCAATCTTGTGGTGTCCTTTCCCAGTGACAGTAGGGGCAGCAAGGCACGTATTGTATTGTTGCCATCGAGGATAAAAAGATGGGGTTTATGTCATATTGCATGAGTTTATCCCTCTACATCATGTCATCTTTCTTAATGCGTTACTCTGTTCTTCATGAACGTAACACTCTAGATGCAGGCAGGAGTTGGTCGATGTGTGGAGTAATAGTAGTAGATGCAGAATCGTTTCGATCTACTTGTCATGGACATGATGCCTATATACATGATCATGCCTAGATATTCTCATAACTATGCACTTTTCTATCAGTTGCTCGACAGTAATTTGTTCACCCACCATAATACTTATGCTATCTTAAGAGAAGCCACTAGTGAAACCTATGGCCCCAGGTCTATCTTTTATCATATAAGTTTCCCATCTACTTTTATTTGCATCTTTTTCTTTTCAATCTATATCATAAAAATACACAAAATATTTATTTTATCTTATTATCTCTATCAGATCTCACTTTTGCAAGTTACCGTGAAGGGATTGACAACCCCTTTATCACGTTGGTTGCGAGGTTCTTGTTTGTTTGTGTAGGTACGTGGGACTTTTGAGGAGCCTCCTACTGGATTGATACCTTGGTTCTAAAAAACTGAGGGAAATACTTACACTACTTTGCTGCATCACCCTTTCCTCTTCAAGGGAAGACCAACGCAGTGCTCAAGGGATAGCAAGAAGGATTTCTGGCGCCGTTGCCGGGGAGGTCTTCGCTCAAGTCAAGACATACCAAGTACCCATCACAAACTCATCTCCCTCGCATTACATTATTTGCCATTTGCCTCTCATTTTCCTGTCCCCCACTTCACCCTTGCCATTTTATTCGCCATCTCTTTTCTGTTCGCCTCTCTTTCTTTTGCTTGCTTCTTGTGTGCCTGTTTGCCCTTATGGCTTTGCCTAAGAACATTGATCTCCACCTTAAAAGGTTGGATGAAATTGAATTAGATATTAGGAGGTTTATGACTTTACAATTTGAGCACAATAGTCTCTTCCGAAAAGAGCTTAAAGAACAAAAAAGCTTCATGGAATACATGAATAAAGAGCTTGATGATATTTTTAAAGAGTTTTATGGCTTGAATTCCTAGATTGCTCGTCTTGAAAAATCTATAGCCCAAATTTCTGATAAGCAAGCCACCTAGTCAATAAGATGGCTGCCAAACCAGAAGGGTTAGGGGAAAATAATGATGAAGATCTAAAAGTTATTGATGTATCCCCTATTAAATCTTTGTTTTTCAAAATGAATCTTGATAATGATGGGACTGGAGATGAGTCAACTTTAGTTAAAAGGCGTCCCAATGATTCAGAGTTTTTAAATCTTGATGCTAAATTTGGTAAAAGTGGGATTGGAGAGGTCAAAACTTTACATAGTATTGAACCCACTATTATGGATTTCAAGGAATTTAATTATGATAATTGTTCTTTAATATATTGTATTTCCTTGTTGCAATCTGTGTTGAATTCTCCTCATGCTTATAGTCAAAATAAAGCTTTTACCAAGCATATTCTCGATGCTTTGATGCAGTCTTATGAGGAAAAACTTAATTTTGAAGTTTCTATACCTAGAAAACTTTATGATGAGCGGGAACCTACTATAAAAATGAAAATTAAAGATCATGAATGCTATGCTTTATGTGATTTGGGTGCTAGTGTTTCCACGATTCCGAAAACTTTATGTGATGTGCTAGGTTTCCATGATTTTGATGATTGCTCTTTAGACTTGCACCTTGCGGATTCCACCATTAAGAAACCTATGGGAAGGATCAATGATGTTATTATTGTTGCAAATAGGAATTATGTGCCCGTAGATTTTATCGTTCTTGATATAGATTGCAATCTTTCATGTCCTATTATTCTTGGTAGACCTTCTTGTGGAACGTTGCATAAAATATAATTTTCCCTAAGTTCACCAAGATCAATCTATGAGTTCATCTAGCAATGAGAGAGGGGAGTGCATCTACATACCCTTGTAGATCGCGAGCCGAAGCGTTCAAGAGAACGGGGATGATGGAGTCTTACTCGCCATGATCCAAATCACCGATGACCAAGTGCCGAACGGACAACACCTCCGCGTTTAACACACGTACGGAGCGGATGACATCTCCTCCTTCTTGATCCAGCAAGGGGGGAAGGATAGGTCTGTACATGCTAGGGTCGTCAAGTTAACCTAATTGTTTTGCATGTGTAAATCTGTCTTACACCCGTTGTATGTGAACATAGGAATCTATCACACCCGATCATCACGTGGTGCTTCGAAACGACGAACTTTAGCAACGGTGCACAGTTAGGGAGAACACTTTCTTGAAATTATTATAAGGGATCATCTTATTTACTACCGTCGTTCTAAGTAAAAAAGGTGCATAAACATAATAAACATCACATGCAATTATATAGTAGTGACATGATATGGCCAATATTATATAGCTCCTTTGATCTCCATCTTCGGGGCTCCATGATCATCTTCGTCACCGGCATGACACCATGATCTCCATCATCATGATCTCCATCATCGTGTCTCCGTGAAGTTGCTCACCAACTATTACTTCTACTACTATGGCTAACGGTTTAGCAATAAAGTAAAGTAATTACATGACGTTAAATCATTGACACGCAGGTCATACAATAATTTAGACAACTCCTATGGCTCCTGCCGGTTGTCATACTCATCGACATGCAAGTCGTGATTCCTATTACAAGAACATGATCTCATACATCACAATATATCATTCATCATTCATCACAACTTTTGGCCATATCACATCACAAGGCAATTGCTGCAAAAACAAGTTAGACGTCCTCTAATTGTTGTTGCATCTTTTACGTGGCTGCAATAGGGTTCTAGCAAGAACGTTTTCTTACCTACGAATAACCACAACGTGATTTGTCAACTTCTATTTACCCTTCATAAGGACCCTTTTCATCGAATCCGCTCCAACTAAAGTGGGAGAGACAGACACCCGCTAGCCACCTTATGCAACTAGTGCATGTTAGCCAGTGGAACCTGTCTCACGTAAGTGTACGTGTAAGGTCGGTCCGGGCCGCTTCATCCCACAATACCGCTGAAGCAAGATAAGACTAGTAGCGGCAAGAAAGTTGACAACATCTACGCCCATAACAGATTTGTTTCTACTCGTGCAATAGAGAACTACGCATAGACCTAGCTCATGATGCCACTATTGTGGAACGTTGCATAAAATAAAAAATTTCCTACGTTCACCAAGATAAATCTATGAGTTCATCTAGCAACGAGAGAGGGGAGTGCATCTACATACCCTTGTAGATCGCGAGCGGAAGCGTTCAAGAGAACGGGGATGATGGAGTCGTACTCGCCGTGATCCAAATCACCGATGACCAAGTGCCGAACGGACAGCACCTCCGCGTTCAACACACGTACGGAGCAGATGACGTCTCCTCCTTCTTGATCCAGCAAGGGGGGAAGGATAGGTTGATGAAGATCCAGCAGCACGACGGCGTGGTGGTGGATGCAGCAGAGTTTCGGCAGGGCTTCGCCAAGCGACTACGGGAGGAGGAGGTGTAGCAAGGGGAGAGTAAGGTGCCAAAGCTTCAGAGTCCGGTTGCCCTCCCCTCCCCCTCCTTTATATAGGCCCCCTGGGGTGGCACCGGCCCTGGAGATGGGATCTCCTAAGGGGGCGCCGGCCAAGGGGGGTGGAGTGCCCCCCAAGGTAAGTGGAGGCGCCCCCCACCCTAGGGTTTCCAACCCTAGGCGCAGGGGGGCCAAGGGGGGTGCAGCAGCTCACCAGGGGCTGGTCCCCTGCCCACTTCAGCCCACGGGGCCCTCCGGGATAGGTGGCCCCACCCGGTGGTCCCCCGGGACCCTTCCGGTGGTCCCGGTACAATACCAGTGACCCCCGAAACTCTCTCGATGGCCGAAATTGCACTTCCTATATATAATTCTTTACCTGCGGACCACTCCGGAACTCCTCGTGACGTCCGGGATCTCATCCGGGACTCCGAAAAACTTTCAGATTGCTGCATACTCATATCTCTACAACCCTAGCGTCACCGAACCTTAAGTGTGTAGACCCTACGGGTTCGGGAGACACGTTGACATGATGGAGACGGCTCTCCGATCAATAACAAACAGCAGGATCTGGATACCCATGTTGGATCCCACATGCTCCTCGATGATCTCATCGGATGAACCATGATGTCGAGGATTCAAGCAACCCCGTATACAATTCCCTTTGTCAATCGGTATGTTACTTGCCCGAGACTCGATCGTCGGTATCCCAATACCTCATTTAATCTCGTTACCGGCAAGTCACTTTACTCATACCGTAATGCATGATCCCGTGACCAAACACTTGGTCACTTTGAGCTCATTATGATGATGCATTACCGAGTGGGCCTAGAGATACCTCTCCGTCATACGGAGTGACAAATCCCAGTCTCGATCCGTGTCAACCCAACAGACACTTTCGGAGATACCCGTAGTATACATTTATAGTCACCCAGTTACGTTGCGACGTTTGGTACACCCAAAGCACTCCTATGGTATCCGGGAGTTACACGATCTCATGGTCTAAGGAGAAGATACTTGACATTGGAAAAGCTCTAGCAAACAAACTACACGATCTTGTGCTATACTTAGGATTGGGTCTTGTCCATCACATCATTCTCCTAATGATGTGATCCCGTTATCAACGAAATCTAATGTCCATAGTCAGGAAACCATGACTATCTGTTGATCAACAAGCTAGTCAACTAGAGGCTCACTAGGGACATATTGTGGTCTATGTATTCACACGTGTATTACGATTTCCGGATAATACAATTATAGCATGAATAAAAGACAATTACCATGAACAAGGAAATATAATAATAATCCTTTTATTATTGCCTCTAGGGCATATTTCCAACAGTCTCCCCCTTGCACTAGAGTCAATAATCTAGTTACATTGTGATGAATCGAACACCCATAGAGTTCCAGTGTTGATCATGTTTTGCTCGCGGAAGAGGTTTAGTCAATGGATCTGCGACATTTAGATCTGTATGTACTTTGCAAATATCTATGTCTCCATCTTGAACATTTTCACGGATGGAGTTGAAACGACGCTTGATGTGCCTGATCTTCTTGTGAAACCTGGGCTCCTTGGCAAGGGAAATATCTCTAGTGTTGTCACAGAAGAGAGTGATCGGCCCCGACGCATTGGGTATGACTCCTAGGTCGGTGATGAACTCCTTCATCCATATTGCTTCATGCGCTGCCTCCGAGGCTGCCATGTACTCCGCTTCACATGTAGATCCCGCCACGACGCTCTGCTTGCAACTGCACCAGCTTACTGCTCCACGATTCAACATATACACGTATCCGGTTTGTGACTTAGAGTCATCCAGCTCTGTGTCGAAGCTAGCGTCGACATAACCCTTTACGACGAGCTCTTCGTCACCTCCATAGACGAGAAACATGTCCTTTGTCCTTTTCAGGTACTTCAGGATATTCTTGACCGCTGTCCAGTGTTCCTTGCCGGGATTACTTTGGTACCTTCCTACCAAACTTATGGCAAGGTTTACATCAGGTCTGGTACAGGTCATGGCATACATGATAGATCCTATGGCTGACGCATAGGGGATGACACTCATCTCTTCTTTATCTTCTGTCGTGGTCGGGCATTGAGTCGAGCTCAATCTCACACCTTGCAATACAGGCAAGAACCCTTTCTTGGACTGATCCATATTGAACTTTTTCAATATCTTATCAAGGTATGTGCTTTGTGAAAGACCTATGAGGCGTCTCGATCTATCCCTATAGATCTTGATGCCTAATATGTAAGCAGCTTCTCCAAGGTCCTTCATTGAAAAACATTTATTCAAGTAGGCCTTAATGCTGTCCAAAAGTTCTATATCATTTCCCATCAAAAGTATGTCATCTACATATAATATGAGAAATGCTACAGAGCTCCCACTCACTTTCTTGTAAACGCAGGCTTCTCCATAAGTCTGCATAAACCCAAACGCTTTGATCATCTCATCAAAGCGAATGTTCCAACTCCGAGATGCTTGCACCAGCCCATAAATGGATCGCTGGAGATTGCATACCTTGTTAGCATTCTTAGGATCGACAAAACCTTCTGGCTGCATCATATACAATTCTTTCTTAAGATGTCCGTTAAGGACTGCGGTTTTGACGTCCATCTGCCATATCTCATAATCATAGTATGCGGCAATTGCTAACATAATTCGGACGGACTTCAGCTTTGCTACGGGAGAGAATGTCTCATCGTAGTCAACCCCTTGGACTTGTCGATAACCCTTAGCGACAAGTCGAGCTTTATAGATGGTAACATTATCATCCGCGTCCGTCTTCTTCTTAAAGATCCATTTGTTTTCTATCGCTCGCCGATCATCGGGCAAGTCTGTCAAAGTCCATACTTCGTTTTCATACATGGATCC
Source organism: Triticum dicoccoides (assembly GCF_002162155.2). Classification (NCBI taxonomy): domain Eukaryota; kingdom Viridiplantae; phylum Streptophyta; class Magnoliopsida; order Poales; family Poaceae; genus Triticum; species Triticum dicoccoides. Next base: position 261,684,503 of record NC_041389.1, read on the forward strand.
TATCTCGGATTTCATGGCTTCAAGCCATTTGTTGGAATCTGGGCCTGCCATCGCTTCTTCATAGTTCGAAGGTTCACCGTTGTCTAACAACATGATTTCCAGGACAGGGTTGCCATACCACTCTGGTGTGGAACGTGTCCTTGTGGACCTATGAAGTTCAGTAGCAACTTGATCCGAAGTACCTTGATCATCATAAAATAATTTCCTCTCTAGTCGGTGCAGGCACCACAGGAACATTTTCCTGAGCTGCACTACTTTCCGGTTCAAGAGGTAGTACTTCATCGAGTTCTACTTTCCTCCCACTTACTTCTTTCGAGAGAAACTCTTTTTCCAGAAAGGATCCGTTCTTGGCAACAAAGATCTTGCCTTCGGATCTTAAGTAGAAGGTATAGCCAATGGTTTCCTTAGGGTATCCTAGGAAGACGCATTTTTCTGACTTGGGTTCAAGCTTTTCAGGTTGAAGTTTCTTGACATAAGCATCGCGTCCCCAAACTTTTAGAAACGACAACTTAGGTTTCTTCCCAAACCATAATTCATACGGTGTCGTCTCAACGGATTTATACGGAGCCCTATTGAAAGTGAATGTAGCTGTCTCTAGAGCGTATCCCCAGAATGATAGCGGTAAATCGGTAAGAGACATCATAGATCGCACCATATCCAATAGAGTGCAATTACGACGTTCGGACACACCGTTACCCTGAGGTGTTCCAGGCGGCGTGAGTTTTGAAATGATTCCACATTTCCTTAAGTGCGTACCAAATTCGTGACTTAAATATTCTCCTCCACGATCCGATCTTAAGAATTTTATCTTTCGGTCACATTGATTCTCTACTTCATTCTGAAACTCCATGAACTTTTCAAAGGTCTCAGACTTGTGTTTCATCAAGTAGACATACCCATATCTACTCAAGTCATTAGTGAGAGTGAGAACATAGTGATATCCTCCGCGAGCCTCAACGCTCATTGGACCACACACATCAGTATGTATGATCTCCAATAAGTTGGTTGCTTGCTCCATTGTTCCGGAGAACGGAGTCTTGGTCATTTTGCCCATGAGGCATGGTTCGCATGTGTCAAATGATTCATAATCGAGAGACTCTAAAAGTCCATCAGCATGGAGCTTCTTCATGCGCTTGACACCAATGTGACCAAGGCGGCAGTGCCACAAGTATGTGGGACTATCGTTATCAACTTTACATCTTTTGGTATTCACACTATGAATATGTGTAACATTACGTTCGAGATTCATTAAGAATAAACCATTGACCATCGGGGCATGACCGTAAAACATATCTCTCATATAAATAGAACAACCATTATTCTCGGATTTAAATGAGTAGCCATCTCGTATTAAACGAGATCCAGATACAATGTTCATGCTCAAACTTGGCACTAAATAACAATTATTGAGGTTTAAAACTAATCCCGTGGGTAAATGTAGAGGCAGCATGCCGACGGTGATCACATCGACCTTGTAACCATTCCCGACGCGCAACATCACCTCGTCCTTCGCCGGTCTCCGCTTATTTCGCAGCTCCTGCTGTGAGTTACAAATATGAGCAACGGCACCGGTATCAAATACCCAGGAGTTACTACGAGTACTGGTAAGGTACACATCAATTACATGTATATCAAATATACCTTTAGTGTTGCCGGCCTTCTTGTCCGCTAAGTATTTGGGGCAGTTCCGCTTCCAGTGACCCTTCCCTTTGCAATAAAAGCACTCAGTCTCAGGCTTGGGTCCATTCTTTGACTTCTTCCCAGCAACTGGCTTACCGGGTGCGGCAACATCCTTGCCGTCCTTCTTGAAGTTGTTCTTACCCTTGCCCTTCTTGAAGTTAGTGGTTTTATTGACCATCAACACTTGATGTTCCTTCTTGATTTCTACCTCTGCTGACTTCAGCATTGAAAATACTTCAGGAATAGTTTTCACCATCCCCTTCATATTGTAGTTCATCACAAAGCTCTTGTAGCTCGGTGGGAGCTACTGAAGGATTCTGTCAATGACTGCCTCGTCCGGGAGGTTAATGTCCAGCTGGGACAGGCGGTTGTGCAACCCAGACATTTTGAGTATGTGCTCACTGACAGAACTATTTTCCTCCATCTTACAACTGTAGAACTTGTCGGAGACTTCATATCTCTCAACCCGGGCATGAGCTTGGAAAACCATTTTCAGCTCCTCGAACATATCATATGCTCCGTGTTGCTCAAAACGCTTTTGGAGCCCCGGTTCTAAGCTGTAAAGCATGCCGCACTGAACAAGGGAGTAATCATCAGCATGTGACTGCCAAGCGTTCATAACGTCTTGGTTCTCTGGGATGGGTGCTTCACCTAGCGGTCCTTCTAGGACATATGCTTTCTTGGCAGCTATGAGGATGATCCTCAGGTTCCGGACCCAGTCCATAAAGTTGCTGCCATCATCTTTCAGCTTGGTTTTCTCTAGGAACGCGTTGAAGTTCATGTTGACATGAGCGTTGGCCATTTGATCTACAAGACATATTTGCAAAGGTTTTAGACTAAGTTCATGATAATTAAGTTCATCTAATCAAATCATTTAATGAACTCCCACTCAGATTTGACATCCCTCTAGTCATCTAAGTGTTACATGATCCAAGTCGACTAGGCCGTGTCCGATCATCACGTGAGACGGACTAGTCATCATCGGTGAACATCTCCATGTTGATCGTATCTTCCATACGACTCATGTTCGACCTTTCGGTCTCTGTGTTCCGAGGCCATGTCTGTACATGCTAGGCTCGTCAAGTTAACCTAAGTGTTTTGCATGTGTAAATCTGTCTTACACCCGTTGTATGTGAACATAGGAATCTATCACACCCGATCATCACATGGTGCTTCGAAACGACGAACTTTAGCAACGGTGCACAGTTAGGGAGAACACTTTCTTGAAATTATTATAAGGGATCATCTTATTTACTACCATCATTCTAAGTAAACAAGATGCATAAACATAATAAACATCACATGCAATTATATAGTAGTGACATGATATGGCCAATATTATATAGCTCCTTTGATCTCCATCTTCAGGGCTCCATGATCATCTTCGTCACTGGCATGACACCATGATCTCCATCATCATGATCTCCATCATCGTGTCTCCATGAAGTTGCTCGCCAACTATTACTTCTACTACTATGGCTAACATTTTAGCAATAAAGTAAAGTAATTACATGGCGTTAAATCATTGACACGCAAGTCATACAATAATTAAGACAACTCCTATGGCTCCTGCCGGTTGTCATATTCATCGACATGCAAGTCGTGATTCCTATTACAAGAACATGATCTCATACATCACAATATATCATTCATCATTCATAACAACTTTTGGCCATATCACATCACAAGGCAATTGCTGCAAAAACAAGTTAGACGTCCTGTAATTGTTGTTGCATCTTTTACGTGGCTGCAATAGGGTTCTAGCAAGAACGTTTTCTTACCTATGAATAACCACAACATGATTTGTCAACTTCTATTTACCCTTCATAAGGACCCTTTTCATCGAATCTGCTCCAACTAAAGTGGGAGAGACAGACACCCGCTAGCCACCTTATGCAACTAGTGCATGTTAGTCAGTGGAACCTGTCTCACGTAAGTGTACGTGTAAGGTCGGTCCGGGCCGCTTCATCCCACAATACCGCTGAAGCAAGATAAGACTAGTAGCGGCAAGAAAGTTGACAACATCTACGCCCACAACAGATTTGTGTTCTACTCGTGCAATAGAGAACTACGCATAGACCTAGCTCATGATGCCACTGTTGTGGAACGTTGCATAAAATAAAAAAATTCCTACATTCACCAAGATAAATCTATGAGTTCATCTAGCAACGAGAGAGGGGAGTGCATCTACATACCCTTATAGATCGCGAGCGGAAGCGTTCAAGAGAACGGGGATGATGGAGTCGTACTCGCCGTGATCCAAATCACCGATGACCAAGTGCCGAACGGACAACACCTCCGCGTTCAACACACGTACGGAGCAGATGACGTCTCCTCCTTATTGATCCAGCAAGGGGGGAAGGATAGGTTGATGAAGATCCAGCAGCACGACGGCGTGGTGGTGGATGCAGCAGAGTTTCGGCAGGGCTTCGCCAAGTGACTACGGGAGGAGGAGGTGTAGCAAGGGGAGAGGGAGGCGCCAAAGCTTCAGGGTCTGGTTGCCCTCCCCTCCCCCTCCTTTATATAGCCCCCCTAGGGGGGCGCCGGCCCTGGAGATGGGATCTCCTCAGGGGGCGGCGGCCAAGGGGGGTGGAGTGCCCCCCAAGGTAAGTGGAGGCGCCCCCCACCCTAGGGTTTCCAACCCTAGGTGCAGGGGGGCCAAGGGGGGCGCAGCAGCCCACCAGGGGCTGGTCCCCTGCCCACATCAGCCCACAAGCCCCTCCGGGATAGGTGGCCCCACCCGGTGGACCCCCGGGACCCTTCCGGTGGTCCCGGTACAATACCAGTGACCCCCGAAACTCTCCCGATGGCCGAAACTGCACTTCCTATATATAATTCTTTACCTCCGGACCACTCCGGAACTCCTCGTGACATCCGGGATCTCATCCGGGACTCCGAAAAACTTTCGGTTTGCTGCATACCCATATCTCTACAACCCTAGCGTCACCGAACCTTAAGTGTGTAGACCCTACGGGTTCGGGAGACACGTTGACATGACGGAGACGGCTCTCCGATCAATAACAAACAGCGGGATCTGGATACCCATGTTGGATCCCACATGCTCCTCGATGATCTCATCGGATGAACCATGATTTCGAGGATTCAAGGAACCCCGTATACAATTCCCTTTGTCAATCGGTATGTTACTTGCCCGAGACTCGATCGTCGGTATCCCAATACCTCGTTCAATCTCGTTACCGGCAAGTCACTTTACTCATACCGTAATGCCTTATCCCGTGACCAAACACTTGGTCACTTTAAGCTCATTATGATGATGCATTACCGAGTGGGCAAAGAGATACCTCTCCGTCATACGGAGTGACAAATCCCAGTCTCGATCCGTGTCAACCCAACAGACACTTTCGGAGATACCCGTAGTATACTTTTATAGTCACCCAGTTACGTTGCAACGTTTGGTACACCCAAAGCACTCCTACGGTATCCGGGAGTTACACGATCTCATGGTCTAAGGAGAAGATACTTGACATTGGAAAAGCTCTAGCAAACGAACTACACGATCTTGTGCTATACTTAGGATTGGGTCTTGTCCATCACATCATTCTCCTAACGATGTGATCCTGTTATCAACGACATCTAATGTCCATAGTCAGGAACCATGACTATCTGTTGATCAACGAGCTAGTCAACTAGAGGCTCACTAGGGACATATTGTGGTCTATGTATTCACACGTGTATTACGATTTCCGGATAATAAAATTATAGCATGAATAAAAGACAACTACCATGAACAAGGAAATATAATAATAATCCTTTTATTATTGCCTCTAGGGCATATTTCCAACAGACCTTTCCTTAGAATGATTGGTGGAATTATTGATATGAAGGAAGGGAATATTAGATTCCAATTTCCATTAAGGAAAGGCATGGAACACTTCCCTAGAAGGAAAGTGAAATTACCTTATGAATCTATTATGCGTGCCACTTATGAATTGAATGCCAAAGATGGCAACACTTTTAGATCTATTCTCGCTTTTATGCCTAGCTAGGGGCGTTAAACGATAGCGCTTGTTGGGAGGCAACCCAATTTTATTTGTGTTCCTTGCTATTGCTTCTGTTTAGTAATAAATATTTCATCTAGCTTCTGTTTAGATGTGGTTTTATGTTTTAATTAGTGTTTGTGCCAAGTAGAACCTATAGGATAACCTACGGTGATAGTTAATTTGATTCTGCTGAAAAACAGAAACTTTTGCGCGCACGAGAATAATTCTAGTAAATCACAGAAACGTGCTTTTGCGTTCATTTTTTTGCTGTAGATCAATAGATAAATTTCCCAGGACTTCCTATTTTTGTAGGAGTTTTAGAGTTCCAGAAGTATTTGTAAGTTACAGATTGCTACAGACTGTTCTGTTTTTGACAGATTCTATTTTTCGTATGTTGTTTGCTTATTTTGATGCATCTATGGCTAGTATCGGGGTGTATGAACCATAGAGAAGTTGTAATACAGTAGGTGTAACACCAATATAAATAAAGAATGAGTTCAACACAGTACCTTATGTGGTGGTTTTTCTTTCTTGCACTAACAGAGCTCATGAGATTTCCTGTTGAGTTTTGTGTTGTGAAGTTTTCAAGTTTTGGGTAAAGATTTGATGGACTATGGAATAAGGAGTGGCAAGAGCCTAAGCTTGGGGATGCCCATGGCACCCCAAGATAATCCAAGGACGACCAAAAGCCTAAGCTTGGGGATGCCCCGGAAGGCATCCCCTCTTTCATCTTCGCTTATCGGTAACTTTACTTGGAGCTATATTTTTATTCGCCACATGATATGTGTTTTGCTTGGAGAGTCATTTATGATATTAGTATTTGCTTTTTAGATTACCACAATCATCCTTTCTGTACACACCTTTTGGGAGAAACCCACGTGATTTGGAATTTATTAGAATACTCTATGTGCTTCACTTATATCTTTTGAGCTAAATAATTTTGCTCTAGTGCTTCACTTATACTTTTTAGAGCACGGCGGTGGCTTAATTTTGTAGAAATTGTTGAGCTCTCATGATTCACTTATATTATTTTGAGAGTCTTTTAGAACAGCATGATATTTGCTATGGTTATAAATTTGGTCCTAGAATGATGGGCATCCAAGTTGGGTATAATAAAAACTATCATAGTAAGTGAATTGGATGCTATGATCAATTTGATGCTTGATAATTGTTTTGAGATATAGAGGTGGTGATATTAGAGTCATCCTAGTTGAGTAATTGTGAATTTAAAGAATACTTGTGTTGAAGTTGGCAAGTCCCGTAGCATGCACATGTGGTAAAAGTTGTGTAACAAATTTATTGCATGGAGTGCTCTTCTGATTGCCTTCCCTTGTCTGGAGGTCGGGTGCGCGCGATGGCTAACTCCTACCAACCTCCCCCCTAGGAACATGCTTAGTAGTACTTTGCTTCGAGGGCTAAAAAAACTTTTGCAATAAGTATATGAGTTCTTTATGACTAATGTGAGTCCATGGATTATACGCACTTTTACCTTTCCATCATTGCTAGCATCTTCGGTACCGTGCATTGCCCTTTCTCACCTTGAGAATTGGTGCAAACTTCGCCGGTGCAACCAAACCCTGTGATACGATACGCTCTATCACACATAAACCTCCTTATATCTTCCTCAAAACAGCCACCATACCTACCTATTATGGCATTTCCATAGCCATTCCGAGATATATTGCCATGCAACTTTCCACCGTTCCGTTTATCATGACACGCATCATCATTGTCATATTGCCTTGCATGATCATGTATTCGACATCGTATTTGTGGCAAAGCCACCATGCATAAATTTTCATACATGTCACTCTTGATTCATTGCCCATTCCGGTACACCGCCGGAGCCATTCATAGAGAGTCATATCTTGTTCTAGTTTTGAGTTGTAACTCATGAGTTGTAAATAAACAGAAGTGTGATGATCATCATTATTAGAGCATTGTCCCATATAAAAAAAGAAGATAGGCCAAAAAAAAGAAAGGCCAAAGAAAAAAAAAGAAAGTCCAAAAAAAAGAAAGGCCCACAAAAATAAGAAAAATAAATAAATAAGGGGGCAATGTTACTATCCTTTTCCACACTTGTGCTTCAAAGTACCACCGTGTTCTTCATATAGGAAGTCTCTTATGTTGTCACGTTCATATACTAGTGGGAATTTTTCATTATAGAACATGGCTTGTATATTCCTACGATGGGCTTCCTCAAAGTGCCCTAGGTCTTCGTGAGAAAGCAAGTTGGATGCACACCCACTTAGTTTCTTTTGTTGAGCTTTCATACATTTATAGCTCTAGTGCATCCGTTGCATGGCAATTCCTACTCCTCATGTTGACATCAATTGATGGGCATCTCCATAGCCCGTTGATTAGCCTCGTCAATGTGAGACTTTCTCCTTTTTGTCTTGTCCACACAACCTCCATCATCATATTCTATTCCACCCATAGTGCTATATCACTAGTAGAAAAAGGGCCTATTGTCCCGGTTGGTAAGGGCCTTTAGTCCCGGTTGGTGAACCGGGACTAAAGGGTCGGTACTAATGCCTCCCCCCTTTAGTCCCGGTTCAATCCAGAACCGGGACTAAAGGCCGCGGCCACGTGGAGCCTTTAACAATCCACCTTTAGTCCCGGTTTGTAACACCAACCGGGACTAATGGAAATTTTATGATTTTTTTTTGAAATTTTTTTTGAAATTTTTTTTGAATTTTTTTATTTTCAAATTTCTGAATTTTTTTAACCCCTCATTAGTGAATCTCTAATCAGCACCCCTCATCACTGCTCAATTTATCCTCTTCTCTAATCACCCTCATCATTCCAAATCACCTAACTTCCCGAATGGTCACCCATCCTCCCACTACTCACCCAGCCTGAGCACGCTTAACTTCCGGGTTCTATTCTCCCTCGTTTCCAAGTCTGCACTTGTTGTTTTCCTGACAATAGTAAGATGTTAATCCTATTAACCCTCAGGAATTTTGCTTGAGCATGAATTGACACATTTCACTGTTTGAGTTTCAAACTATTGTTTTCAAAAACAATACTTATTTAGAAAACAATAGTTATTTTGAATAATTAGTTTGACCAGGGTTTGACCATAGTTTGACTACAGTTTGACTACAGTTTGACCAGATTTGACCAAAATTCAAAATAACTGAACAAATTAGTTATTAACACTAATATTCTAGAATAATTAGTTTGACCATGGTTTGACCATGGTTTGACCACAGTTTGTCATTTTTCCGATTTTTTCCACTCTAGATATTAAAAGCCCCGTAACTTTTTTTCTGTTAGGTTTTTGAGGATTTTGAAAATGTTTAACAGGGTTTCCCTGGTTAAATTTGGATGTAACTTTTCGAGTAGATGATTTTTCATATAAAAAACTTTTTCATCCGAGTTAGTATGCAAAAGTTATCCCAATATTTACAAATTCCAGAGAGATTTTGCAAATAAAGTCGAAATTCACATTTGCAAATTTCCCCAACAACTAGACCACATATCACATGGGAAACTTATTTTCTTTTATTTTTTTGACATTTCCATCATTTTCTTTAATTTTTTTTAAAATTGAAAAGGCGATCCACAGGGGGGGGTAGAGTTTGAAAATGGGACCTTTAGTACCGGTTCGTGGCACGAACCGGGACTAAAGGTCTCAACCCCATTAGTCCCGGTTCGTGCCTCAAACCGGGACTAAAGGTCTACTCTTTAGTCCCGGTTTGAGGCATGAACCGGGACTAATGGGCATCTCACCCTTTAGTCCCGGTTTGAGGCACAAACCGGGACTAAAGGGCACAGGTGAACCGGGACTAATGCCTTAGCCGCACGAACCGGGATAAATGCTTGCATTAGTCCCGGTTCTGGATTGAACCGGGACTAATGGGCTAAACAGGCCTGGACGAAAGCCCTGTTTTCTACTAGTGTATCCATGGCTCACGCTCATGTATTGCGTGAGAGTTGAAAAAGCTGAAGCGTGTTAAAAAGTATGAACCAATTGCTTGGCTGAAACTAGGGTTGTTCTTGATGGGAGTATTTTATGTGATGAAAATGAAGCATAGCCTAACTATATAATTTTGTAGGGATGAACCTTCTAATGCCATGATATTTTGAGAAGACATGATTGCTTAGTTAGTATGCTTGAAGTATTACTATTTCGTCAATATGAACTTTCATTTTGAATCATTTGGATCTGAACATTCATGCCACAATAAAGAAAATTACATTGATAATTATGCTAGGTAGCATTCCACATCAATTTTTTTTATCATTTACCTACTCGAGGACGAGGAGGAATTAAGCTTGGGGATGCTTGATACGTCTCCAACGTATCTATAATTTTTGATTGTTCCATGCTATTATATTACCCGTTTTGGATGTTTATGGGCTTTACTTTGCACTTTTATATCATTTTTGGGACTAACCTACTAACTGGAGGCCCGGCACGAATTGCTATTTTTTTTGCCTATTTCAGTGTTTCAAAGAAAAGGAATATCAAACGGAGTCCAAATGGAATGAAACCTTGGGGAGCGATCTTTTTGGAACAAACGCAATCCAGGAGACTTGGAGTGGACGTCAAGTAGCGAACAAGGCGGCCACGAGGGTGCCCGACGCGCCCTAAGGGGGTGGGCGCGCCCCCACCCATGTGGGCCCCTCGAGCGTCAACCGACCTAATTCTTCCTCCTATATATATCCACGTACCCTGAAAACATCCAAGAGTACCACGAAAAACTATTTCCACCACCGCAACCTTCTGTATCTGCGAGATCCCATCTTGGAGCCTTTGTCGGCGCTTCGCCGGAGGGGGAATCGACCACGGAGGGCCTCTACATAATCTCCAAGGCCTCTCCGATGAGTTGTGAGTAGTTTACCACAGACCTTCGGGTCCATAGTTATTAGCTAGATGGCTTCTTCTCTCTCTTGGAATCTCAATACAAAGTTCTCCTCGATCTTCTTGGAGATCTATTCGATGTAACTCTTTTTGCGGTGTGTTTGTCGAGATCCGATGAATTGTGGGTTTATGATCAAGTTTATCTATGAGAAATAATTGAATCTTTTCTGAATTCTTTTATGCGTGATTGGTTATCTTTGCAACTCTCTTCGAATTATCAGTTTGGTTTGGCCTACTAGATTGGTCTTTCTTGCAATGGGAGAAGTGCTTAGCTTTGGGTACAATCTTGCGGTGTCCTTTCCTAGTGACAGCAGGGGCAGCAAGGCACGTATTGTATTCTTTCCATTGAGGATAAAAAGATGGGGTTTATGTCATATTGCATGAGTTTATCCCTCTACATCATGTCATCTTTCTTAATGCATTACTCTGTTCTTCATGAACTTAATACTCTAGATGCAGGCATGAGTCGGTCGATGTGTGGAGTAAAGTAGTAGATGCAGAATCGTTTTGATCTACTTGTCATGGACGTGATACCTATATACATGATCATGCCTAGATATTCTCATAACTATGCACTTTTCTATCAATTGCTCGACAGTAATTTTTTCACCACCGTAATACTTATGCTATCTTAAGAGAAGCCACTAGTGAAACCTATGGCCCCCGGGTCTATATTTTATCATATAAGTTTCCTATCTACTTTTATTTGCATCTTTTACTTTTCAATATATATCATAAAAATACCAAAAATATTTCTCTTATCTTATTATTTCTGTCAGATCTCACTTCCACAAGTTACCATGAAGGGATTGACAACCCCTTTATCGTGTTGGTTGCGAGGTTCTTGTTTGTTTGTGTAGGTGCGTGGGACTTTTGAGAGCCTCATACTGGATTGATACCTTGGTTGTCAAAAACTGAGGGAAATACTTACGCTACTTTGCTACATCACCCTTTCCTCTTCAAGGGAAAACCAACGCAGTGCTCAAGAGGTAGCACTCATTGAGCTAGTATCCTCTCAAGATGAATATTTCAGGAAGTTCAATGAATGGCATGGCATGGACTAGAAATGTGGACCACTCAAAATGCTAAGGACACATATTGGCAAAAGTTAAAGACTCTTCATTTTGTTTTAGGTGATCCAAGACCACATTGAGTCCATAGGAAAGCCAATACTAATAAAAGGGGATGAGGTGTTGCTTAATGGCTTGCTTGCACAAATGCTTAATGATATATATTTCTCCAAAACCCTGAACCACTTTCTCTATCCAAATATGTCAAAACCCTAAACTCCAACTCGGCCCCACCGATTCTTTCTATCTGACGCCATCGAGTTCATATGACATAGCCACTGCTAGAAACCCTAGCAATTCGGTCTCACTGATACATGTCTCGGTCTCACCGAGATGGCCTTGCCAACACTCTGTGACTTGTTGCATTTATTTTGGTCTCATCAAGTTATGCAATCTGTCTCACCTAGTTGGGTTGACGTTCTCTCAAATCATCTTTCCACCATATCCAAATCTGTTAGAGAGAGTTGAGTGTTGGGGAGACTATCGAAGCACAAGAGGAAGGAGTTCATCATCAACACACCGTCTATTACCTTTTGGAGAGTGGTGTCTCCTAGATTGGTTAAGTGTCGCTTGGGAGCCTCCGCCAAGTTGTGGAGTTGAACCAATAAGTTTGTAAGGGCAAGGAGATCGCCTACTTCGTGAAGATCTACCCGAGTGAGGCAAGTCCTTCGTGGGAGATGGCCATGGTGGGATAGACAAGGTTGCTTCTTCATGGACCATTCATGCGTGGAGCACTCCATGGACTCGCACAACCGTTACTCTTCGTGGGTTGAAGTCTCCATCAACGTGTATGTACGATAGCACCACCTATCGGAACCATGCCAAAAATCTTCGTGACTTCATTGAGTTTGCACTCTCCAAAACCTTCCCTTTACCTTCATATGCAATTTTTCACTTTTCGCTGCTACACTCTTAGAATTGCATGTGTGGTTGACTGCTTGACTTGTGTTAATTGCTAAAATCTTTCCACAACTAAAATTGGGAAAATGTTAGATTTTTATTTGGTCAAGTAGTCTAATCACCCCTCTAGAGATACTTGATGTCTACTACACAACCTTCTTCTTGTAGACGTTGTTGGGACTCCAAGTGCAGAGGTTTGTAGGACAGTAGCAATTTTCCCTCAAGTGGATGACCTAAGGTTTATCAATCTGTGGGAGGCGTAAGATGAAGATTGTCTCTCTCAAACAACCCTGCAACCAAATAACAAAGAGTCTCTTGTGTCCCCAACACACGCAATACAATGGTAAATTGTATAGGTGCACTAGTTCGGCGAAGAGATGGTGATACAAGTGCAATATGGATAGTAAATATAGGTTTTTGTAATCTGAAATTATAAAAACAGCAAGGTAGCAAGTGGTAAAAGTGAGCACAAACGGCATTGCAATGCTTAGAAACAAGGCCTAGGGTTCATACTTTCACTAGTGCAAGTTCTCTCCACAATAATAACATAATTGGATCATATAACTATCCCTCAACATGCAACAAAGAGTCACTCCAAAGTCACTAATAGGGGAGAACAAACGAAGGGATTATTGTAGGGTACGAAACCACCTCAAAGTTATTCTTTCCGATCAATCCATTGGGCTAGCCCTAGAGTTCGTAGTAAAATAACACCTCAAGACACACATTAACAAAAACCCTAATGTCACCTAGATACTCCAATGTCACCTCAAGTATCCATGGGTATGATTATACGATATGCATCACACAATCTCAAATTCATCTATTCAACCAACACAAAGAACTTTAAAGAGTGCCCCAAAGTTTCTACCGGAGAGTCAAGACAAAAATGTGTGCCAACCCCTATACATAAGTTCACAAGGTCACTAAACCCGCAAGTTGATCACCAAAACATACATCAAGTAGATCGCGTGAATATCCCATTGTCACCACAGATAAGCTCATGCAAGTGATACGTTCCTTCGTATCTACTTTTCCAAACACTTTTGCCCTTGTTTTGGACTCTAACTTGCATGATTTGAACAGAACTAACCCGAACTGACGTTGTTTTCAGCAGAACTGCCATGGTGTTATTTTTGTGTAGAAATAAAAGTTGTCGGAATGACCTGAAAATCCACGGAGCAACTTTTTGGATTTAATAAAAAATATTGTCCAAAGAATCAACGTCAAGGGGCCCACACATTGTCCACGAGGGTGGGGGGCGCCCCCCTAGGGCGTGCCCCCTGCCTCGTGAGCCCCCTGAAGCTCTGCCGACCTCAACTCCAACTCCATATATTCACATTCGGGGAGAAAAAAAACCCAGAGAGAATGATTCATCGCGTTTTACGATACGGAGCCACCGCGAATCCCTAAACTCTCTCGGGAGGGCTGATCTGGAGTCCATTCGGGGCTCCAGAGAGGGGAATCCATCGCCGTCATCATCATCAACCATCCTCCATCACCAATTTCATGATGCTCACCGCCGTGCGTGAGTAATTCCATCATAAGTTTGCTGGATGGTGATGGGTTGGATGAGATTTACCATGTAATCAAGTTAGTTTTGTTAGGGTTTGATCCCTAGTATCCACTATGTTCTGAGATTGATATTGCTATGACTTTGCTATGCTTAATGCTTGTCATTAGGGCCCGAGTTCCATGATTTCAGATCTGAACCTATTATGTTTTCATGAATATATGTGAGTTCTTGATCCTGTCTTGCAAGTCTATAGTCACCTATTGTGTGTTATGATCAGTTAACCCTGAAGTGACAATAATTGGGATACTTACCGGTGATGACCGTAGTTTGAGGAGTTCATGTATTCACTAAGTGTTAATGCTTTGGTCCGGTACTCTTAAAAGGAGGCCTTAATATCCCTTATTTTCCAATAGGACCCCGCTACCACGGGAGGGTAGGACAAAAGATGTCATGCAAGTTCTTTTCCATAAGCATGTATGACTATATTTGGAATACATGCCTAGATTGCATTGATGAACTGGAGCTAGTTCTGTGTCACCCTATGTTATAACTATTACATGAGGACTCACATCCAACATAATTATCCATCACACAATCTCAAATTCATCTATTCAACCAACACAAAGAACTTCAAAGAGTGCCCCAAAGTTTCTACCGGAGAGTCAAGACGAAAACGTGTGCCAACCCCTATGCATAAGTTCACAAGGTCACTGAACCCGCAAGTTGATCACCAAAACATACATCAAGTAGATCACGTGAAGATCCCATTGTCACCACAGATAAGCACATGCAAGACATACATCAAGTGTTCTCAAATCCTTAAAGACTCAATCCGATAAGATAACTTCAAAGGGAAAACCCAATCCATTACAAGAAGGTAGAGGGGGAGAAACATCATAAGATCCAACTATAATAGCAAAGCTTGCAGTACATCAAGATCATGCCATATTAAGAACACGAGATAGAGAAAGAGAGAGAGATAGAGAGAGAGATCAAACACATAGCTTTTGGTAAATACCCTCAGCCCCGAGGGTGAACTACTCCCTCCTCGTCATGGAGAGCGCCGGGATGATGAAGATGGCCACTGGTGATGGATTCCCCCTCCGATAGGGTGCCGAAATGGGCTCCCAAGATGTTTTTGGTGACTATAGAGGCTTGCGGTGGCGGAACTCCCGATCTAGGTTTCTTTCTAGAGGTTTGGGTATTTATAGGAGGGTTGGCGTCGAGAACAAGTCAAGAGGACCCACGTGTTGTCCACCAGGCAGGGGCGCCCTAGGAGGGGGGGGGGCGCCCTCCACCCTCCTGGGCCCCACGGGACTCCTCTTCGGTAACTTTTTGTTCCATTATTATTTATATTTTCCAGAAAAAATCTCCGTTAATTTTCAGCGCATTCCGAGAACTATTATTTCTGCACAAAAACAACACCACCATAGTTCTGCTGAAAACAGCGTCAGTCCGAGTTAGTTCTAACAAAATCATACCAAAATCATGTAGAAATATTATAAACATGGCATGAATACATCAAAAAATTATATATACGTTGGAGACGTATCAAGCATCCCCAACCTTAATTCCTGCTCGTCCTCGAGTAGGTAAATGATAAAAACAGATTTTTTGATGTGGAATGCTACCTAACATATTTATCAATGTAATCTTCTCAATTGTGGCAAGAATATTCAGATCTGAAAGATTCAAGACAAAAGTTTAATATTGAGATAAAAACAATAATACCTCAAGCATACTAACAAAGCAATCATGTCTTCTCAAAATAACATGGCCAAAGAAAGCTATCCTTACAAAATCATATAGTCTGGCTATGCTCTATCTTCATCACACAAAATATTTAATCATGCACAACCCCGATGACAAGCCAAGCAATTGTTTCATACTTTTGATGTTCTCAAACTTTTTCAATCTTCACGCAATACATGAGCGTGAGCCATGGACATAACACTATAGGTGGAATAGAATGGTGGTTGTGGAGAAGACAAAAAAGGAGAAGATAGTCTCACATCAACTAGGCATATCAACGGGCTATGGAGATGCCCATCAATAGATATCAATGTGAGTGAGTTGGGATTGCCATGCAATAGATGCACTAGAGCTATAAGTGTATGCAAGATAAACAAGAAAACTAAGTAGGTGTGCATCCAACTTGCTTGCTCATGAAGACCTAAGGCACTTTTGAGGAAGCCCATCATTGGAATATACAAGCCAAGTTCTATAATGAAAAATTCCCACTAGTATATTAAAGTGACAACATAGGAGACTCTCTATCATGAAGATCATGGTGCTACTTTGAAGCACAAGTGTGGTAAAAGGACAGTAGCATTGCCCCTTCTCTCTTTTTCTCTCATTTTTTCATTTGGGCCTTTCTCCTTTTTTATGGCCTCTTTTTTTTATTTAGTCCGGAGTCTCATCCCGCCTTGTGGGGGAATCATAGTCTCCATCATCCTTTCCTCACTGGGACAATGCTCCAATAATGAAAATCATCACACTTTTATTTACTTACAACTCAAGAATTACAACTCGATACTTAGAACAAAATATGACTCTATGTGAATGCCTATGGCGGTGTACCGGGATGTGCAATGAATCAAGAGTGACATGTATGAAAAATTATGAACAGTGGCTTTGCCACAAATACGATGTCAACTACATGATCATGCAAAGCAATGTGACAATGATGAAGCGTGTCATAATAAATGGAACGCTGGAAAGTTGCATGCCAATATATCTCGGAATGGTTATGGAAATGCCATAATAGGTAGGTATGGTGGCTATTTTGAGGAAGGTATATGGAACCGGCGAAAGTTGCGCGGTACAAGAGCGGCTAGCAATGGTGGAAGGGTGAGAGTATGTATAATGCATGGACTCAACATTAGTCATAAAGAACTCACATACTTATTGCAAAAATTTATTAGTTACCGAAACGAAGTACTACGTGCATGCGCCTAGGGGGA
Source organism: Triticum dicoccoides (assembly GCF_002162155.2). Classification (NCBI taxonomy): domain Eukaryota; kingdom Viridiplantae; phylum Streptophyta; class Magnoliopsida; order Poales; family Poaceae; genus Triticum; species Triticum dicoccoides. Next base: position 261,701,503 of record NC_041389.1, read on the forward strand.
TATATTGGTAGGAAAAGACCATCGCTCGTCTCCGACCGCCACTCATAAGGAAGACAATCAATAAATAAATCATGCTCCAACTTCATCACATAACGGTTCACCATACGTGCCTGCTACGGGAATCACAAACTTTAACACAAGTATCTCTCAAATTCACAACTACTCTACTAGCATGACTCTAATATCACCATCTCCATATATCGAAACAACCATAAAGAATCAAACTTCTTGTCGGTGTCAAAACCAGCGGATCCCGGGTAGGGGGTCCCGAACTGTGCGTCTAGGCGGATGGTAACAGGAGACAAGGGACACGATGTTTTACCCAGGTTCGGGCCCTCTTGATGGAGGTAAAACCCTACGTCCTGCTTGATTGATATTGATGATGTGGGTATTACAAGAGTAGATCTACCACGAGATCAAGGAGGCTAAACCCTAGAAGCTAGCCTATGGTATGATTGTTGTTCGTCCTATGGACTAAAGCCATCCGGTTTATATAGACACCGGAGAGGGCTAGGGTTACACAGAGTCGGTTACAATGGTAGGAGATCTACATATCCGTATTGCCAAGCTTGCCTTCCACGCCAAGGAAAGTCCCATCTGGACACGGGACGAAGTCTTCAATCTTGTCTCTTCATAGTCTTGGAGTCCGGCCGATGATGATAGTTTGGCTATCCGGACACCCCCTAGTCCAGGACTTCCTCAGTAGCCCCTGAACCAGGCTTCAATGACGACGAGTCCGGCGCGCATATTGTCTTCGGCATTGCAAGGCGGGTTCCTTCTCCGAATAATTTATAGAAGATTGTGAACACCAGGATAGTGTCCGGCTCTGCAAAATAAATTCCACATACGACTATAGAGAGAATAATATTAACACAAGTTCAATCTGCTGATGTATTTGGTGGCGTGACGTCACACCACTACCAAGCCTTTACTCAAATCGTTTTTATTGTACCACCTCAGCGTGTTTAGCGAAGTGGTTTCCTCGGCACGTCTTGTCGAAGCAGAGATCATGTTCCCCTTATTCCGGGATTCCCATCAATACGGACATGGGTAACCCAACCACGCCATTCATTGCGGCGCTTGGGAGATAAGCGAGTTTTATCAGGCCGGTGGGGACGCATGTTTTCGTCCCCCCATATAAGGGGATAAAGATCCAACCCTTTTACCTGCGCCTTCTTCCTCCTTGGCTTATCCATCTCCGTGAACTCGAGCTCTAGCGCCCAAGTCCGCACTTCTCACCTCAACCTTCTCCAACTATGTCCGGAGCGGGAGGCAAGTGGATGGCCTCCTCCGTTACGGAGGGGCACATCCAGAAGTTGCGCAGCGCCGGATATGTGTCCAGCGACATCGCGCACCGGTTCCCCGACGAGGGAGAGCTCATCCCCACCCCCAGGCCCCATGAGAGAGTAGTATTTCTTTCCCATTTCCTCCGCGGACTGGGCTTCCCACTCCATCCCTTTGTCCGGGGGCTCATGTTCTACTACGGCCTAGATTTCCATGATCTGGCCCCGAATTTCATCCTCAACATCTCGGTGTTTATCGTCGTGTGTGAGGCCTTCCTTTGCATCCAGCCCCACTTCGGCTTGTGGCTCAAGACCTTCAGTATCAAGCCGAAGGTTGTGAAGGGCAGCCAAGCGGAGTGCGGAGGCGCCATGGTGGGCAAGATTCCCAACGTTACTTGGCTTGAGGGCACTTTCGTGGAAACCATTAAGGGGTGGCAATCGGGGTGGTTCTACATCACCGAGCCGCGTGACCCTGAATGGGCAGCGGCCCCCGAATTCAGATCTGGCATCCCCATACGGCTCACCTCCTGGAAAGAGAGCGGCCGGACATGGGGTGATTTAGAGGAGCTGACCGGACTCCAAGCCTGCATCCAAAAGCTAGTGAACAAGAAGCTCAAGCTTGTCAACATAGTCCAGGTCATGCTCATCCGCCGGATTCTCCCGTGCCAACGACGGGGCTTCAATATGTGGGAGTTCGATTCGCCGCAGCACCAGACTTTAAGCGGGCTCTTCAACACTACGTACGAAGATGCCTGGAGGGTGCTGTTTAAGGGTGCCGAGGCCCCCGCATCCACTACCGAAGATCACGGATTCAGCTTGCAGCGTCCGGCTAGCGAGGTAAGCGATTTTGCCCTTTACGGGACACTTGTTTTCCATAGTTTGACTCTATGCGGGAGCTAAACTCCCCCTCCTTTGACAGGACTGGCTGAAGAAGGCTGAACAGACTATCTGTCCGGCCCCATTGCCAGAGGACCCAGCGGACGCCCGCTTAACAGGGCTGCTGGCTCCGGCACCCCACGTGGTGCCGGAGAAGAAGGCCAAGAAGAAGGCCATGGGCACTCCGAAGAGTTCCCGTTTTCAGGTGTCATCGGACGATGACTCCGAGGCAGACTCCTCCCACAAAGGCGAGGAGGAGAAGAAGAAGGCCTCTCCCCCAGCGGGGGGAGGGAAGAAAAGGAAGGCTTCCCCAACAAGGGAGGCCGAAGGGTCCAAGAAGGGAAGGACTCTTCCCCCGGACTGCTCTTCCAACGTCGGAGATGACGACGAGGATTGGCCTCCAAGGGCCAAGCCCCTGGTGAGATCGTAAGTATCCGGACTCCCAAATAACTTCATGGTTTTTCTTTTTGCCACATAGTGTCTTTCTAATGCCGCATACAACCCTGCAGTCCGCCCAAGGATGATCTTCCCGCTTCGTCGAGCGGGTCCTTGGGTGCGTCGGATATGGATTCTCTTCCGACCGCCTCCACCCCCCGTGATGCGGATGATTCCGAGGTGGGATCCCAGGAAGGGACCCGCCAGGAGGAGGAGTCCCCGGAGGTGCCGCAGGGCAACCTCCCGGACTTTGCACCGGACTCGGCCCGGAAACCCGTAGTGGCTCCGGAGTCCGGCGGGCGGCCCCTTCGTAAGAAGGGCAAGACCGTGACGCCGGCAGCCTCCGTCCAACCGGAGGCGCCGGATAGCTTGCTGGAGGCGCTCAACAGCGCCTCCATTGAAGAGGAATACCACACTGTTATGAGTGCGGTGATTCAAAAGGTTCAGCTCGCCAAGAGCGGGCTGACCGAAGCCTGCAGCAGCCTTCTAACAGGCTTTGAGGTAAGAATTTTGATATATGTAAAATAGTACCGCATTGACAGTAGCCCCTGATGCTCGGTTCGGTATTCGGAAAGAAAAGCCAGACTGAGGATCTAAGAACATATACGCAGGAGTCATATAAAAAATATGTCAATATGGGATTGCAGGCTGTGCTGCTGACCACTGCCGCACTGACTGTGGAGGTCAATACTTTGAAGCAAAGCCTCGAGCGGTCCGAGAGCGAGCTCGGCCATGCCAAGGAGCAGCTCGAGGACAAGGAAGGTGAGTAACACCTTATTAAAATTGTACCTTATAGAAAAGGATTTGGTTGCAAGAAGAATGACAAGGATAACGTGGGTATTGCAGGGGCCACAAATGAGGTGGCGACCTTGAAGGAGGCGGTGTCCGCGGCCGAATGTAATGCGGCTGTGGAGTGCATCGAGCGAGAGAGCCAGGAGGCGCGGGTGGCGGAGGTACAGCAAGAGCTCCAGGCTCTCGTGGAAAAACATGCGAGTTTGGAGCGTGACTCGAAGACTCGAGAGTCCGAGCTTGCAACTTCTCTTGATAGTGCCAAAGCCGCTAAGGCCGAAGCCTACAAGGCCCTCCAGGAAGTCGAGGCGTTGAAGAAAATAGCGGCGGGTAAGGCATTTTTCATGCAAAGTAAGCATCTGAGTGTGAATTACCTATCACATACCCGAATTCGGAGCTCTCCAGGAGCGTTCGCAGACCTGCCCCACAGCGTGTCCGATTCTGCCGCTTTCTATAGGGCCGAGGAGGGGAGCTCGACGGAGAAGGTCTTCTGGTCTCAGTATGCTGATGCCGGACATCCGGTGCCCCTTAGCGACCAGCTGAAGCAGCTGGTCGAGCTCCACAAGGTGGCCGAACAGGCCATGAAGGGCCTCATAGTTCGGCTGTGGCCTAAGGAGGCCATGCCTGGGAGCTACTTCGGCCTGGTGCGGCGGCTGGTGGATGCGTGTCCATGGGTTGAAGTCATCAATCACTCCGCCTGTATTGAAGGTGCCCGTCGGGCCCTTGCTCGTGCGAAGGTGCACTGGGGCAAGATGGATGCTCAGAAGCTTGTGACAGACGCGCCACCGCTGGGCAAGGAGTATCGCACGCCCGAGATGTATTATAAGAGTGTCCTGAAGGGTGCCCGCATTATTGCGGGTGAGTGCTCCAAAGATGTAATATTTGAGTAGACTCGCATTTTGTTATCCTATGCGTTGAAAACTTTGTTCATATGCGCTAAGCAACGCTTGTTAATTTAAAATATTACCTTCTGTGCGGCTGTTTATCAAATCTGAGAGATGGCAAGTCGTCGGCTTCAGCCCCCATGCCACGAGTGCTGGGGTGTTCGGGATAAATTTGAGCACTCTTGTTCCCATTTTTGGGTCCATCTAGGGAGGCGCTCAACACAACAAACAAGGCAACCGGACTTATAACGCTTGAACACTCTCACTTAGCCATAGAATTCTATAATTTTAAATTTCGGCGAAGCCCCTAGTGTTCGGAAGGCCGAATTTGGGGCGCTATCCACGCCTGGGCCGGACAAAGCTGGCTCCTCGCTCTAAGCGGCATAAGTCTTTAGGGACTCGCAAAAAACCTCTCGAACAGTGACCAGCTCTCGCCTCATCATGACGGTCAGTTTTAGCTTTCTCCACTGAGGCGCTCGCCCAGCTCAACTGGGGCGCAATCACAGTGGTTCTCCCAGTGCTACCTTAGCCGATACAACGGAACATAAGGTACCAAAACATGGGAGCCGGGCAAACCCAACTATTGACCCAAGACATGATTCGGAGCCGATGCATATAATGCTATAAGTTCGGGGTGCCGTACTTGTGAAAGTGTTCGGACTTATCACACCATGATGCGGGAAACATAAGCCCCTGGTGTATTTAACCGTACCAAAGTGTACGGATGCAACATGTCATAAATGAACATATGTATAAGAAAGAAATGCAATTGTAAGCAAAAAGGTGCTGCATTGTATATTCAAGAGATACTGCTGTGAATGCAGAACGATACAAATGGTGCGATAAGCAAGGGATGGGACTATTAAACATGTCTCCCTCCAGGGGTAGGCTGCGGAATGGTGTATAAAACAGATTTAATGCTCGTAATGGAGACCACCTGGATATTCGTCGTAGCCTTTCTCCTTCCCTGGCTGTTGCATCGTGAGTTCGGCAGGTCTGCTGCCGGACAGGGCCTCTGATGAATGGAGTCCTGTGGGTAAAAATAAGAAAAAGAGAGAAAGAAAAAAAAGAACGACACACTTGAGAGCCCTGGTGTGGTTAAGCCGCATTCTGGGCCTATCATGGTCGTGCCCCTCCCCCCATGCCCATGGTATCTCTAGAGCATAATGATGTACGTGAAGGACCTGTCTTGAAATTTTGTAGGGGCTAGGGTTGGGGCCGCACTGCTACGCGTGCTCGGAACGTGCTAGGTGGTCTTGTTGTAGGTTACTCCGGGCGCGTTTGGCCGTGTCCGGTCGCTTAACGGCCGGACTCGAGAATTGCCTTAGGAGGCTGCACTGTACTTCTGCCGCGAGAGCCACTGTATGTTCCTCCGTTCGGAGAGAGCGTTTAGTGTTTCCGTTGACCGTGATGACTCCTCGAGGGCCTGGCATCTTGAGCTTGAGGTATGCGTAGTGCGGCACCGCGTTGAACTTTGCAAACATGGTACGTCGGAGCAGAGCATGATAGCCGCTGCGGAATGGAACTATGTCGAAGATTAACTCCTCGCTTCGGAAGTTATCCGGGGATCCGAAGACCATTTCCAGTGTAAATGAGCCTGTACAATTGGCTTCTACACCTGGTATGATGCCTTTAAAGGTCGTCTTGGTAGGTTTAATCCTTGAGGGGTCTATGCCCATTTTGTGCACTGTATCCTGATAAAGCAGGTTCAGGCTGCTGCCGCCGTCCATCAGGACTCTGGTGAGGTGAAATCCATCGACGATTGGGTCTAAAACCAATGCAGCAAATCCGCCATGGCGGATGCTGGTGGGGTGGTCCCTTCGGTCAAAAGTTATCGGGCAGGAGGACCATGGATTGAACTTTGGGGCAACTGGCTCCATCGCGTATACATCCCTGAGTGCACGCTTCCGCTCCCTTTTGGGTATGTGGGTTGCATATATCATGTTCACCGTCCGCACTTGTGGGGGGAAACCCTTCTGTCCTCTATTGTTCGGCGGTCGGGTCTCTTCGCCGTCATCGCTATGTAGCCCCTTGTCGTTGTTTTCGGCAATTAACTTGCCTGCCTGCTTGAATACCCAACAGTCCCTGTTGGTGTGGTTAGCTGGCTTTTCGGGGGTGCCGTGTATCTGACACGAGCGGTCGAGTATTCTGTCCAAATTGGACGAACCCGGGGTAGTTCTTTTGAATGGCTTTTTCCGCTGACCGGCTTTAGAGCCTCTGAATCCGGCATTGACTGCCATATCCTCGCTATTGTCGCCATTAATGCGGCGTTTGTTTTTGTTGCGACGCGACCTGCCATTGCGGTCCTTGATGTCCGGACTGCCAGAATTTTTGCTGAGGTTGTTGCTGCGGGCTAGCCAGATGTCCTCACCCGCGCAGAAGCGGGTCATGAGTGATGTGAGGGCTGCCATGGATTTCGGCTTTTCTTGTCCCAGGTGCCGGGAAAGCCACTCGTCGCGGACGATTTTGTTTTTCTTGGTTAAGAACCGTGTCCAGAATTGTCTGGCCGATTCGTCTGGTTGCTGAATTATATGTCTTAGGTCGTCAGCGTCTGGTGGTTGCACATATGTGCCTTGGAAGTTATCGAGGAATGCGGCTTCCAGGTCTTCCCAACTCCCAATTGACTCTGCTAGCAAGTTGTTAAGCCAATGCCGGGCTGGTCCTTTAAGCTTGAGTGGGAGATATTTGATGGCGTGAAGATCATCACCGCGGGCCATGTGGATGTGAAGGAGATAGTCTTCGATCCAAACCGCGGGGTCTGTTGTGCCATCGTAAGATTCAATATTCACGGGTTTAAACCCTTCGGGGATTTGATGATCCATTACTTCATTTGTGAAGCATAGTGGGTGTGCGGCGCCTCTGTATTGGGCGATATCACGACGGAGTTCAAAAGAGATTTGTCTACTGTGTTCTGCCCGGCCGGACTTATTGTGTCCGGCGCGACGGTTGTCGTCATGTATCATGGGGCGCCCACGCGATCCATAGATCGATCTTGATTGTCTTGCCTTATCCTCCAATATATCTCGCAAGTCCGGAGCATTCCCCTGTGGCCTTGTACTTTTCGAGCGATGCAGGGGTACGGTTCTAGTGGAGGGCCTAGAGGCCTCTCTGTCGCGGCCACGGGGTGGTCGGTCCACCGTATTGTCTGCTGGTGATGCAGGTTCATATGCCTCCTCCTCTAATCGGGGGAGCAGCTTGCATTTAGGGTAGCTTTTGGAGGGGCGTTCGAGCTCGTGCTCTTCGGCCGCAAGGACTTCAGTCCATCTATCAGCTAGTAGATCTTGATCAGCTCTAAGCTGCTGCTGCTTTTTCTTGAGGCTGTTTGTCGTGGCCATAAGCCTGCGTTCAAAACGCTCTTGTTCGACGGGATCTTCAGACATGACGAATTCGTCGTCGTCGAGGCTTGACTCGTCTCCGGAGGGAGGCATGTAATCCTCTACCTCTTCGTCTGCCGTTCTCTCATGAGGGCTGGCGTCTTCGTCCTCCTGTGCTGAATCTTGCTAGAGGGGGTTGTCGTCGGCACTGTTTGGGGTGTTATTATCTCCGGTGCCGGAATCTCCATTCTTGCTGTGGCGGGATTTAGAGTGGCGCCGCTGACGCCGGCGCTTGGGCTATTTCTTGGAGGGGTCATCCTCCGCTGTTCCTTTGCCATTCCCATCCTTTTGGGATATCCACCATGTATATGTCATATGATGAGGTGGCTTTCCAGTGCCCAGTAGGCGCTGGTTCTTGATCGTCTCCGGCATCGTCGTCCATACCGTCGATGTCTTCAGAGTCGAAGTCTAGCATGTCGGTTAGATCGTCGACAGTGGCTACTAAGTGGGTGGTGGGTGGGATTTGAATTTCTTCGTTGTCCGCATCCCAACCGTCCTAGCCACAGTCCGGCCAGGGCTCTCCTGATAACGAGAGATACCTTAGCGAATTCAAGATGTCGCCGAAAGGTGAGTGTTGAAAGATGTCCGCAGCGGTGAACTCCATGATTGGCGCCCAATCGGATTCGATTGGAGGGGGCGCGGGAGGTTCGGAGTCCGGTGAGGAGTCCGGCACCTCGGAGTCACGAGCTTCATGAGGGACAAGGTCAGTGTTCGGCTCTATCGCCGTAGAGGTTGCAGCCCCCGAGGCGGTGTCTAGCCACCCGTCCTCGATCTGCGCAGCCGGCTCCGAATTGAAGATCAGAGCGGACTCGTGTGCGGCCTCCAGGTTACTGTCCGGCTGCAGAGCTAAATCATGCCCATCGTGACAGTGCGGCACGCTCGACTGTGGCTCGAATCTATCGAAGATCAAGTCCCCGCGGATGTCAGCCGTGAAGTTCAAACTTCCAAATTTGACCTGACGGCCAGGGGCGTAGCTTTCGATCTGCTCCAGATGGCCAAGCGAATTGGCCCGCAGTGCAAAGCCGCCAAATACGAAGATCTGTCCGGGGAGGAAGGTCTCACCCTGGACTACATCGTTGTTGATGATCAAAGAAGCCATCGAGCCTATCGGTGACGACATAGAGGAACTCTCAATGAAAGCACCAATGTCGGTGTCAAAACCGGCGGATCTCGGGTAGGGGGTCCCGAACTGTGCGTCTAGGCGGATGGTAACAGGAGACAAGGGACACGATGTTTTACCCAGGTTCGGGCCCTCTTGATGGAGGTAAAACCCTACGTCCTGCTTGATTGATATTGATGATGTGGGTATTACAAGAGTAGATCTACCACGAGATCAAGGAGGCTAAACCCTAGAAGCTAGCCTATGGTATGATTGTTGTTTGTCCTATGGACTAAAGCCATCCGGTTTATATAGACACCGGAGAGGGCTAGGGTTACACAGAGTCGGTTACAATGGTAGGAGATCTACATATCCGTATTGCCAAGCTTGCCTTCCACGCCAAGGAAAGTCCCATCCGGACACGGGACAAAGTCTTAAATCTTATATCTTCATAGTCTTGGAGTCTGGCCGATGATGATAGTTTGGCTATCCGGACACCCCCTAGTCCAGGACTCCCTCACTTCTCATAGAATTCAATGCACTTTATATGAAAGTTTTTAGTATACCCATCTTGGATGCCCATCATATTAGGACTAATATTATAACCAAAGCAAATTACTATGATGCTCTAAAATACTCTCAAAATAATATAAGTGAAGCATGAGAGTTCATTTATTTCTTCAAAATAAAACTACCATCGTGCTCTAAAAATATATAAGTGAAGCACTAGAGCAAACGACAAACTACTCCGAAAGATATAAGTGAAGGTCAATGAGTAGTCGAATAATTATGTAACTATGTGAAGACTCTCTAACATTTAGGAATTTAAGATCTTGGGATATTATTCAAACAGAAAGCAAAACAAAATAAACTAAAATGATGCTCCAAGCAAAACACATATCATGTGGTGAATAAAAATATAGCTCCAAGTAAAGTTACCGATGAACGAATACGAAAGAGGGGATGCCACGGAAGCTTAGGCTTTTGGTTGTCCTTTAATATTACCTTCAGGTGCCTTGGGCATCCTCAATCTTAGGCTCTTTCCACTTCTTATTCCATAGTCAATCGAATCTTTACCCAAAACTTGAAAACTTCACAACACAAAACTCAACAGTAAACTCGTAAGCTCCGTTAGTATAAGAAAATAAATCACCACTTTTGGTACTGTGGTGGACTCATTTTAAATTCATATTGGTGTAATATCTACAGTATTCCAAGTTATCTATGGTTCATACTCTCCGATACTACTCATAGATTCATCAAAATAAGCAAACAACACATAGAAAACTGAATCTGTCAAAAACAGAACAGTCTATAGTAATATGTTACTCTCGAATTCTTCTGTAACTCCAAAAATTCTGGAATAAATTGATGGACGTGAGGAATTTGTCTATTAATCTTCTGAAAAAAGAATCAACTTAAAATTACTCTTCTGTTAAAAATTACAATTATTCTTGTGAGCGCAAAGTTTATGTTTTTTACAACAAGATCGCATTAACTTTCACCCAAGTCTTCCCAAAGGCCCTACTTGGAACTTTATTGAAACAAAAGCTATAAAACATGATTACTACATTATCTTAATCATGTGGACACACAAAAACAGTAGGGGTAAATATTGGGTTGTCTCCCAACAAGCGATTTTTTTTAATGCCTTTCTAGCTAGGCATGATGATTTTGCTCACATAAAAGATAAGAATTGAAATATAATGGGAGCATCATGAATAATATGACTAACACATTTAAGTCTAACCCACTTCCTATGAATAGGGATTTTGTGAGCAAACAACTTAGGGAACAATAATCAACTAGCATAGGAAGACAAAACAAGCATAACTTCAAGATTTTCAACGAATAGAGAGGAAACTTGATATTATTGCAATTCCTACAAGCATATATTCCTCCCTCATAATTTTCAGTAGCATCATGAATGAATTCAACAATATAATAATCACACAAATCATTATTTTCATTATCTACAAGCATATAAATTTTATTACTCTCCACATAAGCAAAATTCTTCTCATTCGGAATAGTGGGAGTATCATAAAAACTTGCATACTATAAATCGTTTCCACATTAAAAGAGTAATGTTCAGAAAAAGGGTAATCATAATCATGACAAGTTTTATAAATATAATCATTACTACTTTTTATATCATAAGTATCATCACAATAATCATCATAGATAGGAGGCATGCTATCATCATAATATATTTTCTCATCAAAACTTGGGGGGCAAAAAAATATCATCTTTATCAAACATAGCATCCCCCAAGCTTGTGGCTTTGCATATCATTAGCATTATGGATACTCAAGGAATTCATACTAACAACTTTGCAATCATGCCCATCATTCACATATTTAGTGCCAAACATTCTAATGCATTCTACTTCTAACACTTGAGCACAATTTTCCTTTCCATCATTTTCCCGACAGATATTAAAAAGATGAAGCATATGAGGCACCCTCAATTCCATTTTATTGTAGTTTTATTTTATAGACTAAACTAGTGATAAAACAAGAAACTAAAAGATTCTATTGCAAGATCTAAAGATATACGTTCAAGCACTAACCTCGCCGGCAACGGTGCTAGAAAAGAGCTTGATGTCTACTACACAACCTTCTTCTTGCAGACGTTGTTGGGACTCCAAGTGCAGAGGTTTGTAGGACAGTAGCAAATTTCCCTCAAGTGGATGACCTAAGGTTTATCAATCCGTGGGAGGCGTAGGATGAAGATGGTCTCTCTCAAACAACCCTGCAACCAAATAACAAAGAGTCTCTTGTGTCCCCAACACACCCAATACAATGGTAAATTGTATAGGTGCATTAGTTCGGCGAAGAGATGGTGATACAAGTGCAATATGGATAGTAGATATAGGTTTTTGTAATCTGAAATTATAAAAACAGCAAGGTAGCAAGTGGTAAAAGTGAGCACAAACGGTATTGCAATGCTTCGGAACAAGGCCTAGGGTTCATACTTTCACTAGTGCAAGTTCTCTCAACAACAATAACATAATTGGATCATATAACTATCCCTCAACATGCAACAAAGAGTCACGCCAAAGTCACTAATAGCGGAGAACAAACGAAGAGATTATTGTAGGGTACGAAACCACCTCGAAGTTATTCTTTCCGATCAATCCATTGGGCTAGCCCTAGAGTTCGTAATGAAATAACACCTTAAGACACACATCAACAAAGACCCTAATGTCACCTAGATACTCCAATGTCACCTCAAGTATCCATGGGTATAATTAAACAATATGCATCACACAATCTCAAATTCATCTATTCAACCAACACAAATAACTTCAAAGAGTGCCCCAAAGTTTCTACCGGAGAGTCAAGACAAAAATGTGTGCCAAGTAGATCGTGTGGATATCCCATTATCACCACAGATAAGCACATGCAAGTGATACGTCTCCATTGTATCTACTTTTCCAAACACTTTTGCCCTTGTTTTGGACTCTAACTTGCATGATTTGAACGGAACTAACCCGGACTGACGTTGTTTTCAGCAGAACTGCCATGGTGTTATTTTTGTGCAAAAATAAAAGTTCTCAGAATGACCTAAACATCCACGGAGCAACTTTTTGGATTTAATAAAAAATATTGGCGAAAGAATCAATGTCAGGGGGCCCACACGTTGTCCACGAGGGTGGGGGGCGCCCCCCCCCCCACGGCGCGCCCCCTGCCTCGTGAGCCCCCTAAAGCTCCACCGACCTCAACTCCAACTCCATATATTCACGTTCAGGGAGAAAAAAAGTCAGAGAGAAGAATTCATCACGTTTTATGATACGGAGCCACCGCCAATCCCTAAACTCTCTTGGGAGGGCTGATTTGGAGTCCGTTCAGGGCTCCAGAGAGGGGAATCCATCGCCGTCGTCATCATCAACCATCCTCCATCACCAATTTCATGATGCTCACCGCCATGCGTGAGTAATTCCATTGTAGGCTTGCTGGACGGTGATGGGTTGGATGAGATTTACCATGTAATCAAGTTAGTGTTGTTAGGGTTTGATCCCTAGTATCCACTATGTTCTGAGATTGATGTTGCTATGACTTTGATATGCTTAATGCTTGTCATTAGGGACCGAGTGGATTGATTTCAGATCTGAACCTATTATGTTTTCATGAATATATGTGAGTTCTTGATCCTATCTTGCAAGTCTATAGTCACCTATTATGTGTTATGATCCGTTAACCCCGAAGTGACAATAATCGGGATACCTACTGGTGATGACCGCAGTTTGAGGAGTTCATGTATTCACTAAGTGTTAATGCTTTGGTCCGGTACTCTATTAAAAGGAGGCCTTAATATCCCTTAGTTTCCAATAGGACCCCGCTACCACGGGAGGGTAGGACAAAAGATGTCATGCAAGTTCTTTTCCATAAGCATGTATGGCTATATTTGGAATACATGCCTACATTACATTGATGAACTGGAGCTAGTTCTGTGTCACCCTATGTTATAACTATTACATGAGGAATCGCATCTGACATAATTATCCATCACTGATCCAATGCCTGTGAGCTTTTCCCATATTGTTCTTTGCTTAGTTACATTACCATTGCCTCTGTTACAATTACTATAAAACTGCTACTGTTACTTTTGCCACTGCTACCGTTACTTCCATACTACTTTGCTACTGAGTACTTTGCTGCAGATATTAAGTTTTCCAGGTGTGGTTTAATTGACAACTCAACTGCTAATACTTGAGAATATTCTTTGGCTCCCCTTGTGTCGAATCAATAAATTTGGGTTGAATACTCTACCCTCGAAAACTATTGCGATCCCCTACACTTGTGGGTTATCAAGACTATTTCCTAGCGCCGTTGCCGGGGAACATAGCTCTATTCTTTGAGTCACTTGGGATTTATATCTGCTGATCACTATGAGGAACTTGAAAGACAAAAGAACTAAGATTTTTCCCTCAACTACGAGGGGAGGTAAGGAACTGCCATCTAGCTCCGCACTTGATTCACCATCTGTTTTGAGTAAGCTTGCGACACCTAAACCTGCTTCTGCTATTAATTCTGATATGTCGCATGTTATTGATGATGCCACTTCTGCTATGCATGATACTTATGATGAAACTACTTCTATGCTTGATACTATGGTGCCATTAGGTGAATTTCTTGATGAACAACTTGCTAGGGCTAGAGAGAATGAAACTATTGAAATTGATAATATTGATGAAAGTGATGATGAAGATTCTCCCCCTAAATATGACTTGCCTGTTGTGCCTAAGGGTTATGTTATGGATGAAGAAACTGCTGGAGATTTTCTTGCTTGCAATGATAGATCTGATCTTAAGAAGTTATTAGCTAAGCTGAAACAGAAGTCTCTGAATGCTAGAATGAAATATGACCCTGCTTTTGCTACTTCACCTATCTGTGTTACTGATAAGGATTATGATTTCTCTGTCGATCCTGAGATAATTACTTTGGTTGAATCTGAAACTGTTGTGGCACATCTTACTAAGTTAAATGATATAGCCACCATGTTCACTAATGATGAGAAAACTTGTTACTACTATATTCTTAAGATATTTCCATTCTCACTAAAGGGTGATGCTAAGACATGGTTTAATTCTTTTGATCCAGGTTGTGTGCGTAGTCCCCAAGATATGATTTATTACTTCTCTGCTAAATATTTCCCTGCTCATAATAAACAAGCTGCTTTAAGGGAAATATATAATTTGTGCAAATTGAAGAAGAGAGTCTCCCACAAGCTTGGGGGAGGCTTCTCCGATTACTTAATGCTTTTCCTGATCATCCTCTCAAGAAAAATGAAATACTTGATATCTTTTATAATGGACTAATCAATGCTTCCAGAGACCACCCGGATAGTTGTGCTGGTTGTGTTTTCAGGGAAAGAAAAGTCGATCAAGCTGAATTGTTATTGAATAATATGTTCACTAATGAAAACAATTGGACGCTTCCTGAACCAACTCCTAAGCCAACTCTGAATAAAAGAGGTGTTCTATTTCTCAGTCCTGAAGATATGCAAGAGGCAAAGAAATCTATGAAAGAAAAAGGTATTAAAGCTGAAGACGTTAAGAATTTACCTCTTGTTGAAGAAATACATGGTCTTAATATACCACCTATTAAAGAAATACATGGTCTTGATAACCCGACACAGGTAATAAAGGTAAATTCTCTCTATAGATATGATAATGTTGAAATCCCGTCTACTAAGTTTGCTAGCCAATGCTTGGATGAATTTTATGACTTTATGGCTAAACAAGAAAACTTCAATGCTTATGTTGGTAGACAATTGAAACAAAATGCTTCTATGATTGGACACTTGAGTGATTATATGTCTAGAGTTAAGGGTGAACTTAAACTCATTAGTAAACATGCTTCTATGGTTACCGCTCAAGTAGAACAAGTGCTTAAGGCTCAAAATGATTTGCTCAATTAATTGAATAATAAACATGACTTTGTTGTTAGAGTAGTAACCAGAACGGGTAAAATGACTTAGGAACCTTTATATCCTGAGGGCCACCCTAAGAGAATTGAGCGGGATTCTCAGAGAAATAATGTAGATGCACCTAGTCCTTCTAAAAAGAAGAAAAAGAAAAATAATAGGACTTTGCATGCTTCTAGTGAACCTGTTGTAGACACACCTGAGAATCCCAATGATATTTCTATTTCTGATGCTAAAACACAATCTAGTGATGAACATGAACCTAGTGACAATGTTAATGATAATGTTCATCTTGATGCTCAACCTAGCAATAACAATTATGTAGAGATCAAATCTGTTGTTGATCTTGATAATCCACAATCAAAGAATCAATGTTATGATAAGAGAGACTTTGCTGCTAGGAAGCACGGTAAAGAAAGAGAACCATGGATCCAGAAACCCATGCCTTTTCCTCCTAAACCATCCAAGAAAAGGGATGATGAGGATTTTGAGCGCTTTGCTGAAATGATTAGACCTATCTTTTTGCGTATGCGTTTGACTGATATGCTTAAAGTGAATCCTTATGGCAAGTATATGAAAGATATTGTTACAAATAAAAGAAAGATACCGTAAGCTGAAATTTCCACCATGCTTGCTAATTATACTTTTAAGGGTGGAATACCTAATAAACTTGGAGACCCAGGAGTACCAACTATACCATGCTCCATTAAAAGAAACTATCTTAAAACTTCTTTATGTGGTCTTGGAGCCGGTGTTAGTGTTATGCCTCTCTCTTTATATCATAGACTTGAATTGAATAAGTTAACATCTACTGAAATATCTTTGCAAATGTCCAATAAATCAACCGGTATACCTGTCGGTATTTGTGAGGATGTGCCTGTTGTGGTTGCAAGCGTTACTATCTTAACGGACTTTGTTATTCTTGATATTCCCGAGGATGATAGTATGTCGATTATCCTTGGTAGACCCTTTTTGAGTATTGCAGGGGCTGTTATTGATTGCAACAAATGCAATTTCACTTTTCATGTTAATGGTAATGAGCATACGGTACACTTTCCTAGGAAACAACCTCAAGTTCACAGTATCAATTCTATTGGAAAAATTCCAACAATTATTATTAGAGGTTTTGAATTTCCTCTTCCTACTGTCAAGAAGAAATATGATATTCTTATTATTGGGGATGCGCATATCCCCGTTGAGGTAACCTAGTGTTATTCGAAATTTCTCCGGTTTCATGTTATTTGGAATGAGTTTGTTAACAAGACTTGATCAACCTTGTTAGTGGATTCCTTTTGATGAGCATGAGATGGATGAAGTTAGAAAGCATAACCTTGTGTACCCTCCTTTTACTTTGTGTTATTTAGATTAAATAAAGTAAAAATAGTATTTTCCGTCTGTTTTCTGATTTATCCATGCTATAAAAAATACCCCGAAAATAAAAGTTCTCCAAATGCCCTGAAAATGAAATATGATTTTTTCTAGAATATTTGAGAATATTTGGAACTGAGAACACAGAAGGGGGAGCAAGCACCTAGCCACAAGGGTCCAGGGCGCGCCCACCCCCATGGGGCACGCCCCCTGCCTCGTGGGCCCACGGTGGCCCCCCTCCACTTATTCCTGCACCCACACACTTCTTCTTCCTCCCAAAAAATCACCATCCAGCTCAAGCATGAGTTCTAGCTCATTTTGCTACCATTTTCGATCTCCTTGCTCAAAGCTCCATTCACAAAACTGCTTTGGGGTATTGTTCTTTGGTATGTGACTCCTCCAATGGTCTAATTAGTTTTTGTTCTAGTGCTTTATTCATTGCATTTTTTTGCTGCCTAGGTGACCTTGTTCTTGAGCTTGCATGTCAAATTTATATGGTCCCAAGTAGTTCTAATGCGTGATATAGTCTCTAGGCACTTGTGGGAGTAGTTGCTATCAATTTTGTTGAGTTTGGCTCACTTTTATTTTGAGTTACTAAATTTTTTAGAAAATGATGAAGAGATTTTTGAGGGGCTCTTCGAGCCAAAGCCCTAAGAATAAACAAGCCAAGGAGAATAAAAAGCCCAAGTATAATCTCCTCGCGTTGTGGAGGTTCGGCCGTGCGAATGGCCTTGTGATGAGTTCTTGAGAGCAGCCAGGATTCATGATGATTTTTATTCTTTGGCTGATAATGCGGGCCACCAACTTCCTCCACGACCAGATCGATCAGTATCTCCTACTCACTAATACTTTCGTGCAAAAATTTTACTTTCATGCTAAGAAATCACGACCTTCAGTGGAGTTTCATTTATACGATGAGCTTAGGGAGATGCCACTATGTGATTTTTGTGCTGTTTGCCAGATACCCTTTGGGGGCAGCATAAAGGAACCACATCGTAGAGATGTGGATGGATTTATTGATATGATCACTGTAGGGGAAATGAGGAAGGTTTCCGATGCAAGAATTACTAGCATACACTTTCCTGTTCTACGTTACTTTGCAATATTTGCTAGTAGATGCTTAATTGGTCGTGGGAACTGTGGAAACCTTAGTGTTCCTGATATTGTTATTTTGTGCCATGCTTTATTTTGTGATAACACTGTTAGTCTGTGGTGCCATTGTTGCTAAACTATTAAGTCTGAACCATACAAAGGGCCCCATCTTTGGAGGCATCTATGCTTCACACCTTGCTAAACACTTTAGGATACCTATTAGGCATTATGAGAAAGAGGAAAAGCTGTTGCCCCCTACTTTTCTAGATTATAAGAGTATGGTAGCAGATGAGTTTAATGTTAAAAATGGTGAGAAGATGCTTAAGTATAATTTGAGATTTCATAAAACACAGTGAGACTATTATCTTGCTTGCACCCTCTTTGTTTGACTTATCTTCAGACACGTACCTTGTCTTGCCGGAGGCCGTTTACGCGTACCGGTGCCAGACATCAGCTCCAGAGCCTGAGCCGGAACCACCACTTGACCCTTATCGACCGTCCTTTTATAAGTGGGATCCGGAGGAGATCGCCAGCCAGTGGCACTCAGATGGACTCCTCAGTACACCGGAGAGAGTAGCTATGATCCATGGGCAGAGACCAACTTAGGCCAACAGCCTAAGCTTGGGGGAGTATGTATTTCTCAGCGACATTACGTTCATGTTCACACACTCATTCTAGTTGCCGATGCTCATACTTTTTCATTGTACTATCCATGCTAGTTAATTTTCTTTTTTTCTAGCTTTCTTCTTGTGTGTTTGGATAACCTTAAGAAAAACCACAAAAAAATTAGTTATAGCTTTTAGTTAGTTTACCTTCCATGCCTGTAGTAGTATTAATTAAAAGAAAATCTAAAAAGATTTCTCGTTCTTCTTTTGCTTGTTGGGAGCTTTCCCGTGTAAATAGTTTTATTTCTTTTCTTTTCTTTGGGGGTCGAGAGGAGAAGACCATGATGAAAATGTTGAGTGGCTCTTATATGCTTTATTGTTGATTTAACCAAGAGCTCGTATTACCTTGTCTTCTCCTTTGAATTGAATGCTCGTAGATTCCAGCTTAGTCCAATGCACGTGCACTATTATTATTATACACACCATTCGATCGTGCAAGTGAAAGGCAATAATGACGATATATGATGAAATGATTGAGATAAGAGAAGCTGGTATGAACTCGACCTCTCTTGTTTTTGTAAATATGATTAGTTCATCGTTCCTGATTCAGCCTATTATGAATAAACATGTTTGTAATGACAATTAGAGATTATAGTTGCTTATGCCATGCTTAATTAGCTAGGAGCTTATAATGGTTTACCTTGCGTGCCAACATGCTATTAAAATGGTTGTGATGTGGTATGATAGGGTGGTATCCTCCTTTGAATGATTTGAGTGACTTGACTTGCCACATGTTCACGCATGTAGTTGAAACAAAATCAACACAACCTTCATGATATTTATGTTCATGGTGTATTATATCCTACTCATGCTTGTACTCAGTGTTGATTAATTTTAATGCATGTTCATGACTGTTGTCGCTCTGTAGTTGGTCGTTTCCCAGTCTCTTTCTAGCCTTCACTTGTACTAAGAGGGAATACTGCTTGTGCATCCAAAATCCTTAAACCCCAAAGTTATTCCATATGAGTCCACCATACCTTCCTATATGCGGTATCTCCCTGCCGTTCCAAGTAAATTTGTATGTGCCAAACTCCAAACTTTCCAATGAAATTCTGTTTTGTATACTCAAACAACTCATGTATCAACTAGGGCTGTCTATATATTCCATGTTAATGATAATGTTCATGTTGATGCTCAACCTAGCAATAACAATGATGTAGAGATCGAACCTGCTGTTTATCTTGATAACCCACAATCAAAGAATCAATGTTATGATAAGAGAGACTTTGTTGCTAGGAAGCACGGTAAAGAAAGAGAACCATGGGTCCAAAAACCCATGCCTTTTCCTCCTAAACCATCCAAGAAAATGGATGATGAGGATTTTGAGCGCTTTGTTGAAATGATTAGACCTAGAGTTGAAGATGGAAAAGAACAAGATTGTCAAGCGTCCACAAAAGAGTTGAAGATGTTGCAATACAACGCTCGAGCTTGCGATATTCTCTTCAATGAATTGTGCCCCAAAGAATTCAACAAAATAAACCACCTTGAGAATGCAAAGGAAATTTGGGATACTTTCGTTGATATGCACGAAGGTACCGAGTCCGTCAAGGAATCCAAATTGGATGTGTTTCAAAGTCAACTTGAGAAGTTCAAGATGAACGATGGTGAAGGAGTCATCGAAATGTACTCTAGGCTTGCTCTCATCACAAATGATATTGCGGGCTTAGGAAGCAAAGAGATTACCGACAAATTCATCATCAAGAAGATCCTAAGAGCCTTTGATGGAAAATATGATATCGTGTGCACCTTGATCCAAATGATGCCCAATTACAAAGATCTCAAGCCCACGGAAGTCATTGCTAGAATTGTTTCTCATGAGATGTCACTCAAGGATAAGGAAGAGCTCCACAACAAGTCAAGTGGTGCTTACAAAGCTTCAAGTGATGCTCCTACAAAATCAAGTGAGAAGCAACTCCCCAATGAAGAATTGAGCTTAATGGTGAAGAACTTCAACAAGTTCTACAAGAATAGAAGCAAAGAGAGAAGCTCCAAGTCAAGGTCCTACAATGACAAAAGATCTTCTAGTAATGATCGAAATTGCTACAATTGTGGAAGACTCGGACACTACTACAATGAGTGTACAACTCCCTACAAGAAACGAGAAGATTCACCAAAAAGGAGGAGTGGAAGAGATGAATCACCTCAAAGAGGGAGAAGGAGTAGAGATTATCGTTATGAACGAAGACCCTGTCATAGAAGCAAGGATTCAGAAAGGAAGGACAAGTCATCAAAGAACTACACAAGACAAAGACATCAAGCTCACGTTGGTGAATGGGTATCTGGTTCCTACTCCGACAACTACTCCGAGAGAAGCTATCACTCCGACTCCGAATATACTCAAGATGAAAGTGTTGCGAGTCTTGCACTTGTGTCTTCCAACTCCTATGACATATTTGACTCACCAAATGAAGGAATAGGAAGATGCTTCATGGCTAAAGGCCCTAAGGTATCACATCCCGAGTATGTTGATTTCAATAGTGATGAAGATGTTTTGCTTGGTGATGATGATTTACTTGTTGACAATGCTAGTGATGAAAACTATGCTGAACTTGCTAGTAATCATGCTAATCAAGATGAAATGAAAGACAATGAGAAGGAGATTGAGCGTCTAACTAATAAAGTAAACACTCTTAAGTTAGCTCATGAAACAACTCTAGAGGATCATATAGAGCTCCAAAGGACTCATGAGAAGCTATGCTTCGAGAAGCTAAGTTTAGAGCAAGAGCATGAGTTTCTAAAAGCTATCAATGATGATCTTCGAAATAAGAGTTCCTCTTATCTTGCGAAACATTTCCTCTTGTCTACTTATATGCCATGAGTAAGATCTAGCAATAAGAGCAAGAAAGATTCTTCCTCTAGTAGTAACAATAATCATGTTAAATCCAATATTGTTGCTTCTAGTAGTTCTCTTGATTCCACTAATGATTCTCTTAGCCAAGTTACACTTGAGCAAGAAATAGCATGTTGAAGGGAATTATAGATAAAGTTGTTTACAAGAGCCTTGCGGAAGTAAGCAATTTGAGGAAATTACACGCAAGCAAGGAATGCACTAGAAGAATCAAGGTGTTGGTTTTGAATGAAAGTTCAATGCCAATGGAGTTGAGTGGGAAGAAGATCAATACCCCAAGACAAAGTTTGTTCCTCAACAAGATAAGTATGACCCCACTTCATTCAAGGGAACACAAGCTCAAGACGATCTTCCACCACAAGACCACAAGCTAAAAGGCAAGGACAAGCTTCAAAAAGAGATTGACTCATTTGAAGAAGCTCCCAAGGCCATGGTCAAGTGGGTTCCCAAGACTACGTCAAGTTTTAGTTCATCAAGTACGACTACAACTCCAAGGATTCCCATCAAGTTGATGTGGATCCCAAAGAAGAAGAACTAGAATGTTATTGAGGGTGACTCTGCCAACATACTTCACTCATATTCATTTTGGCAAGGACTTGTGCAATCAACTTTCATATCTTGCACTAGTTCATGGAGTCACAAACCCTGTTGTTGGTAAGACAAGGGACAAGGTAACCTAATGCTTTCATGGACATCATCATATGTGAAATTCACTCTATTTCTATGGATATCCTTGTATGTTCCTTGTGGGACTAACCCATATAGGTATTGAAAGTGCAACACTCCAATGGATTGCTCCAAAAGATCTACATCAACATTCAGCATCCACATCTTCAACACCTACATGAAGTCATCATCGACAAAACCCAAGGTTAGTTCATCCCTCTTAGGGGGGTATCACATCTAGGGGGAGATTTGCTCTAAGAATTGAGCTAAAGCAACTCTAATGGTGCGAACACATCAATGCTTTATGTAAAAGTGGTAACCCCACTTGTGCTTAAACAATGAGTATGACCTACGATCAAATGTTCTCATTTCACTCCTAAGTCAATATACTCATATATAGATGACATAGTCATCGCCAATTGCTTGATAGATGCAAGAATTGTTTGTGCATGCTTTGTCACATGTTTCATTTGCTATCTTATTGTGTGAGCATGTTGGTTGCATAATTTCTCCATTCGAGGACATCCATTTGTGGTTTTGATTGTTTGGATTTTATTTGCCAAATGGATGGACAAGAATGCCAAAGAACCTCCTCTAGCTATCTATGCTTTTTCTCTTCTCAAACTCTATTCATGCTACATCACAAAATTTTGAACAAGTCTTTTTCGAGCCCTCCGGGTGAGGAGCACTCGGAGCAACCGAGCCGTCAAGGGCTGTCTTCCAAAACCTTCTTGTGGATTTCGATCAGACCAACACACTCATAGTTGGTTCCATCGCAACCACTAGATTTATCTAGGTTTTCACCTCGCTGCTAGTGATTAGAATGACTCGATCTCACCGGGTTGCAGTAACTGCAAGCAGTTTTGCATCTCGATGCCACCGAGACATTCCATTCGGTGCCATCGACATCGTCTGGGTATATATACTCTGCGTACCCGTACAGTTGAAAAATTCTTCAAACCGCATGAGTCCCGTGCCCTAGCACTACCGCCCTGGTCTCCGGATCGTCGCCGTCTCCACCTGTTCGCCGTCATCGCGGGTCTCTGCCGCCGTCAACGAGATTCCCCTCCGCCGTTCCCCCCGTAGCGAACCGTCACCAAGTTAGGGTATGGTTCAATCACTTTGTGCCTATTTCCCCTTCTGATTCTTTGCACAAAGTCAATGCCTGGATTCTTGCCACGAATGAAGCCTTCCATCCATTCAGAAATTCCTTAAGTCTAGATTCGATGAAAAATCTTAGGGTTAGGTTTCTGCCGAGCTCATCTCGGACCGACCGAAATGGAATTTTTGGACCCACCGATTGGCCCTGGCCATTGCACTAAGTATAACTCGGTCTGACCAAAGCATACTAATCGGTGAGACCGAAAGCGATTTCTCTGTGAAACCCTAGCATCCCGGAGTCACCAGACTACAAATCGGTTTGACCAGTGCTGTATGTTTAGACTCTGTTAAGTGCTTCGGTGTCACCGATATTTTCATATCGGTAGCTCCAAAATGCTTTCTGCAGAAAACTAAAACTTAGATTTTGACTCAATTTTTTGCAAAACACGCTGCTTTTTGTGATGCTCATCCACTCTGCCATATCCATCAATTCACAGGGTCAATTTGCAGAGATGTCTGAACCAAGTGACAGTCAGAACAGATCTGAGGAGCTAGTAAGTGTTAGTTAGGGTACAAGCCCAAGTGGAAGCTATGATGAAGCTGGCAGTAGAAGCACCCCCAGCAATCTTCCCAAAGCTGCCACTAGACAGAGAAAGAAGAGAAACTCAGACATTGAAGATGAAGATTTTGTTGTTGAGGAGGAAGTAACCTCAAAGAATAAAGTGCTCAATAAAGAGTATGATGCAGCAGCTGCCACCAAGCCAGGCCTTCAGAAGAAAGCTCATGTCAAGAGAGCTCCCATGTCAAAGGCCATAAAGTCAATAGTTACTCAAGAATCAATGAGGTTCACTCTTGAACAATTTGATGATGAGGATGCCAAAGGAAAGAAGAAGAAGAGAGCCAGAACAACAAGTACTAAGGTGCTTGGCAAACCTTCCATGAAGGAAGAGGAGGAAGAAGAAGAGGAACCTGCTGCACCTCCTGCAAAGACACATAAGCTCATGGGTGACACCATGAAGTCTGCTGGTGCACCCTCCAAGCCCAAACCCAAAGCTCCACATGTTACACCCAAAACTATAGCTCCAAAGAGATCCACCAGGAACATTCCTCCTGCAGAGAAGAATAAGGCCCAGTGCCAGAAGTTCAAGAAGTTGAAGAGCCCCAGTGCCAGAAGTTCAAGAAGTTGAAGAGCCCCAAGTTTTCAGGAAATTGAAGCCCAAGATTCCATACCATGATGGTGGACATCAGATGGCTGAGAAGATGAAGCTGAGGAAGGACGGTGGTCTGAGGTTGTGGAGGAAAACTGATCCATATGCCACAAGGAGGAGGACTACTGTTGATTATCATTTCCACACCAAAGAACAACAAGAATTCTATGGGACAGTGTTTCTTGACACAAAGCCAATTGTGAGTGACATGAAGTGGGTGGACTGGAAGTACATATATGCCAATGATGACTACTTCCCCCACGTTCATGAGAGCTTCAGGTTGACTGGAGTTGATGGCTTTGTTGGACAAGAGTTCACCAAGTGGAATGATGAAATGGTGATGCAATTCTAATCCACTGCACACTTCTACCCAGATGGGAAGAGTATGTGGATGACTAATGGCACTAGGTACTAGTCATCAATCTCAGAGTGGGCTGCTCTTACCAATGTTGTAGGATCGAAAGTAGGTCTAGAGGGGGGGGTGATTAGACTACTTGACCAAATAAAAATCTAGCCTTTTCCCAATGTTAAGTCTTGGCAGATTTTAGAAACTTAGCACAAGTCAAGCAATCAACCTACACATGCAATTCTAAGAGTGTAGCCGCGGAAAGTAAAGCATTGCATATGATGGTAAAGGGAAGGGTTTGGGGAAGGCAAACACAATGTAGGCACGGAGATTTTTCGCATGGTTCCGATAGGTGGTGCTATCGTACATCCAATTGATGGAGACTTCAAGCCACGAAGGGTAACGGCTATGCGAGTCCATGGAGGGCTCCACCCACGAAGGGTCCACGAAGAAGTATATTCGGAGTCGAAGTGATAAATTCTCTTGGAGTAGTTGTCGGAGTCGGAACCGGATACCCATTCACCAACGTGAGCTTGATGTCTTCGTCTTGTATAGCTCTTGGATGACTTGATGATGCACTCCTTGCTCTTGTGCTTCAAATGTTAGTCTCCCAACACCCAACTCTCTCTCATAGATTTGGCTATGGTGGAAAGATGATATGAGTGGAAAGCAACTTGGGGAAGGCTAGAGATCAAGATTCTTGTGGCTGGATTGGAATGACTTGGTCTCAACACATGAGTAGGTGGTTCTCTCTTAGAAATGAGTAGTGGAAGTGTAGCCATGTTCTGATGGATCTCTCTTGAATAGAGAAGGGGTGGAGGGGTATATATAGCCTCCACACAAAATCCAACCATTCCACACAATTGACCCAACTCGGCCAGACCGAATAGAAGAACTCGGTAAGAACAAGTTAGTTCAAAATGTGAACGTTAGGAATCTCGATGGGACCGACATGATCAACTCGGTGGGACCGATGTGCTAGGGCTAGGGCAAAACCTCATCTTGGTGTGGCCGATTGCATGAACTCGGTGAGACTGATTTCAACAATGAGTAAACAGAGAGTTGGTCAGGCAAACTCGGTGGGACCGATCGCTCATTTCAGTATGACCGAAACGTTACAAAGGGAAACAGAGAGTTTGCATTGCGAACTCGGTGGGACCGAGAGTTTGTAGTGCCATCTCAGTGAGACTGAGATCCGTTTTGGTGAGACCGAATTGTCTAGGGTTTCTGGCAATAGCCATGTGAAAAGAACTCGGTGGCGTCGGATAAATCAAATCGGTGGGGCCGAGTTTGACTTTAGGTTTTGGACATATTTGGAAATGAGAAAGTGGCTGTGGGTTATGGAGCAATATCCCCTTTTAATAGTATTGGCTTTCCTATGGACTCAATGTGATCTTGGATCACTAAAATGAAAATGAAGAGTCTTGAGCTTTTGCCAATCTTTGTCCTTAGCATTTTGAGGGGTCCACATCTCTAGTCCATGCCATGACAATCATTGAACTTTTGAAATATTTAACTTCAATGGATATTAGTTCAATCAGCTATATGTTGTTATGAATTACCAAAACCACCCGGGGATTAGTTGCACTTTCAATCTCCCCCTTTTTGGTAATTGATGACAACATATAGATCAAAGTTCAACAAATGATAATATGAATGAAATACATCGTCGCTTTGAGAAGTATGTGATAAGTAAGAGCTTCCCCTAAATTTGTGCATTATTTAAAATTTTCTTTTGAATGTAAATGCGCAATCGATTAGGATCATGGGTCACTCTTCCATGTCACATACATCTTGATGGAGCTCTCAAAATGATAAGATATAAAGAACATGCACTCATGACCAAGGGAAACATGATTGATCATAGACAGGTATCAAGATATCATCATTCAAGCACACATTAAAGTATAATATGATCAAACACATGATTGTCGGTGTACTAGAGTAGGGGTACCCTAGTATCCCGAACTTGTGCACGGGCAGTTGCAGCGCACCGCGGCAAGGCTTGCCGGGCGACCGCCAGGGTCCTCCGTTGGTTCCTTTGGAGCCATCCAAGAACAAAGTATTCAAGATGAAGAGACAAGGCCCCGGCAAGAGGAGCTTGCCGGGAAGAGACAAGGCCCCGGCAAGAGGAGCTTGCCGGGAAGGCCAACCACGGCACCTCAAGAAACTTGCCGCGACGCACCGCGCGTCTCGGCAAGGACCGGCGAGCGACAAGCTTCCGGACGCGACAAGACGACGACCCCGGCAAGGTACTTGCCGGGGGCCCGCTGCCACTCTATACCCGCGCTCCAGCGCACCCACCGCGTGTCATCATGAGACTTTCTCATGGGCGCGTGGCGGGAGCCTGTGCAGCCAGGGGTACGCGGTGGCAAGCGTGGATGAAGAGGAGGCCATCGTGGCGAATGGTGGCGCTCCTAACGGTCACTTTTTGCACTGTTTAGGCAACTCAGATGGGCATTCAATGACCTTGTCCCCTGCCGTCAGAGTTAGGTAGGGTGCACTGTGTCCACAGTGGCGGTAGCTGCACCTACCGCATCCTTTTCCATCTTTGCCCTTCTAGTCTATGTTGCCACCTATCGGTGACCCCTTGAGAGTATAAAAGGAGGCCCATGTGCAACGTAGGGAAGGGGAGGAGGTTCCGTTCCATTCGGTTCAATTCAGCTCATTCGAGACACCAAGAACATTCTCATGCTCAGTTTGGTAGCGTTCATCGCTCCTGAGCAAGAACTCAATACAAGCAAGCAGGAGTAGGGTTTTACGCATCCGTGCGGCCCGAACCTGGGTAAACTACTCATGTGCACTGCCTCGATCCGCTCTTCGTGCGACCTCCGCCCCCCTCCGAACTGAAAGGGGCTCGGTCCGCCGGTCCCCATAGATGTTCGTGGATCAGTCACCGCGACATCTTTGGCGTGCCATGTAGGGGTCGTCGAGATTGTGTGAACCCGATCCGGCGTGCACGCGAGCTAAATCTTCATCGTCTTCATCGACATGCCACCGAAGAAGAAGGCTTCGGAGGCAACTGTTCCGTCTGCGTCACTTTCACCACCTCCGGAGCAAACGGGTGGTGGAGTGGGCGTCGGCGGAAGAATGGGCGTCGACGAGGGAGCTCTCAGTGCGGCCAAGTCCAAGGACAAGGCGGCACAGACCTCGGCGTCCATGTGCATACCGCGCCCGTCTCAGGAGGCGCGGGACCAGCAGCGTCATGGCGTTCGCAGCGCCATACGTCCGCTGGGCCAAGATCAAGCTGGTGGTTCTCCTGGCGTCCAAGACCAGCATGCACGCCAACATGCTGGCTCGAGCGAAGTACGGTCGCCTGGACGGGACACTGCTCCTTCTAACGTGGTTAGGAGTCCGAGCATGTCCCGCTCCTCGCACCGTTCACCTCTCCCGCCCACCACTCCAGCAGAAGCCTTGGCGCGAGCTCAACTGCTCCTAGACTACCCTCCAACGGCGGACAAGACCGACGAGTGGAGCACCACTATCCAGAGCCTCATCGGCTTCACCAACGGCGACACTGCGCGGCAACCAAGCACCTCGCTGCCGCGGCAAGACTGCCAGACGCAAGCCGATGGCAACAAGACTGGGGGAGGTGCGACTTCCATGCACTCTCCACTACGAGGGCCAAAATCGCCAACTCGCCGGGTCCACCCCGACGGCGACTCCACCGCGTCATCGGACCCATGAGCTCGTCGCAACCAGCGCCAAGTTCTCCACGAACAGCAACAAGAGGACGCTCGTACTCGCATCGAGCGCCGAAGGGAAGCGCGGCGTCAATCTGACCAGCGCGCTGGGCCCTCTGTCGACATGCACGCGCTGGGGGAGCCAGGCAACTTGCCGTACGCGGTAGGTTGCCCTGCATTCACCCATGAGCTGCGGCAGGTCCAGTGTCCCAGCAAGAAAAACTTCAAACTGGACGTACCAGAGAAGTACGATGGCAAGACGCATCCGTCGGAGTTCCTCGGCATCTACACCATCGCGGTGCAGGCTGCCGGGGGACGGGACGACAAGATCCTTGCCAACTACTACCCGCTGGTGCTCAAGCCTACCGTCAGGTCCTGGCTCATGCACTTGCCGGACAACTCCATCTCCTCTTGGGCAGATCTATGCCATCAGTTTGTCGGCGCCTTCACAGGCGGCCACAAGCCACATGGCCAAGAGAGCGATCTTCATCTGCTTGCCCAGAAGGAAGGAGAGCCACTACGGAAATACATTCAAAGATTCAGCCGTGTACAGCATAACATCCCAGACATCCACCCTGCCGCGATCATCAGCGCATTCCATCAAAATGTGCGGAACTGCAGGATGAGGGAGGAGATGGCGATGTGCAAGATCAGAGACGTCAGCGAGCTTTACGCCCTGGCCGACAAGTGTGCACGCGCTGAAGAGGGGAGAAGGCTCCCCGGAGAAAACACAAGAGCAGGAGGATCCGACAATGAGGATGCCACCCCGGCAAGGAAAGGCCGGCGGCGGAACAACAGAAGAAAGAAAGGCAAGGAAGTGCTAGCTGTCGAGCAGACCGGCAACGGAGGTGGCGCCAAGGAAGCTAAAGCTGGCGGCTCCGGCAAGGAGGCCCAGCCTGTGGCGGCCGCCGACAAATAGGACAGCTCCGGCAAGCAGTATTGCAAGATCCACCGCACCAAGGGTCACGATCTCCAGAGCTGCAAGAAGGTCGAGCAGCTTGTTGAGCTGCAAAAAGGTGAGTACGAGCGACGCGACAAAGAGAAGGCCCAGGAAGGTGCTGGAGGAGCCGGCAAGAAACGCCCCGGCCGGGGGGGACGCCGTGGCAAGGCCAAGCAGCGGCAAGGAGACAGACCTCCCCGCGGCCGCGACAAGGACGAAGATGACGACGACGACGAAGACATGGATGATGACGAGGCCGACGAGCAGGAGTTTCAGAAAGCCACAGAGGTCATGTGCGTTGACGGTGGCGCCTCTCTGCATACTTCACACCGCCAACTCAAGCAGTGGATGCGGGAAGTGAATGCAGCAGAGCCATCCATAGAGTCACGCAAGCCCCTGAAATGGTCCAGCATGCCTATCATCTTCGATATTGAGGACCACCCTGATCACGTAACTGCGGTCGGGTGCTTGCCAATGTTGGTTTCCCCAACTATCCGCAACCTCAATGTCACGAAGATGCTAGTTGACGGCGGGGCCGGCTTGAACCTGATATCCTCCGCGGTCCTCCAGAAACTCCAGATCCCTGATAGCGAGCTCGAGGAGACCGGCACGTTCCAAGGAATCAGCCCGGGAAGGAGCAAGCCGAAGCGAAAGATCACACTGCCGGTCACATTTGGCAGCGAGCTGAACTTTAGAACTGAGAGGGTCACTTTTGACGTTGCCAACTTTCCATTACCCTACAATGGGATCCTTGGCCGTCCAGCGCTCGCCAAGTTCATAGCAGCCTCTCACTATGCATACAACATGCTCAAGATGCCAGGCCCGATAAGTGTCATTTCTGTCCCTGGTGACAAGAAAGATGCCCTTATCTGCGCCGACAAGATTTACCGAGAGGCAGCAGCCGCAGCCGATCGCGAGTCACTTGCCGCTGAAGCTCCCGGGGGGGAGAAGAAGACCAAGCCCGGCAAGAGCTCTGATGCCCACTCCGGCAAGCGCACCTCTTCGGAGTGCTGCGCTACCATCGAGGACGCACCATCGAGCTCCATCGGCAAGTTTAAGAAGACGATGGCAGCTCCACCAGCGACCAAGAAGGTGTCCGCCAAGGAGGACGGCACTGGTGGTACCTTCACCATCAGTGCCACTCTCGACCCCAAATAGGAAAGCGCGCTCGTTGCTTTCCTGCGGGCGAATGTCGACGTGTTCGCGTGGCAACCGTCTGACATCCCCGGTGTTCCCAGGAAAGTGATTGAGCACCACCTAGCCATTTGTCCTCATGCGCGGCCCGTCAAGCAGAGAGTCAGGAAGAAAGCAGTGGAGCACCAAGAGTTTATTGCTGAAGAAATCAAGAAGCTCGAAGCAGCAGGCCTTGTCAGAGGAGTGCTCCATCCCACGTGGTTGGCCAATCCTATAGTCATGCGCAAGGCCAACGGGAAATGGAGGCTTTGTATAGACTTCACTGATATCAATAAAGCTTGTCCCAAAGACCCATTTCCCTTGCCGCGCATTGACCAGATTGTTGACTCCACAGCCGGATGTGATTTGCTTTCATTTCTTGATGCATACTCAGGATACCATCAGATCTTTATGGCAGAGGAAGATGAGGATAAAACCGCGTTCATCACCCCATGTGGCACATACTGTTTCGTACGGATGCCCTTCGGGTTGAAGAATGCTGGATCAACGTTTGCAAGGGTAGTCCACGTCGCTTTTGAGTCCCAGATACACAGGAATGTAGAAGCCTACATGGATGATATAGTGGTCAAGAGCAAGGGCAAAGCTACTCTGATTCAAGATCTAGATGAAACTTTTGCAAATCTGCACAAGATCAACCTCAAGCTCAATCCCGAGAAGTGCGTGTTTGGAGTCCCTTCCGGCAAGCTTCTCGGGTTCTTTGTGTCACAGCGGGGAATTGAAGCCAATCCCGACAAGATCAAAGCCATTGAGCAGATTGAAGCACCAAAGCGTGTCAAGGATGTACGAAGGCTTGCCGGTTGCGTGGCTGCTCTCAACAGGTTTATCTCTAAGTCCGCAGAACGCGCCCTGCCATTTTTCAAAATATTGAAAAAGGCAGGTCCGATGAAATGGACTCCGGAAGCGGAGGCTGCGCTGCAGGACTTAAAGAGGTACCTGTCCTCTACTCCAATACTTGTCGCACCTAAGCCACAACAGAAGTTACTGTTGTATCTAGCAGCAACCAATCAAGTGGTTAGTGCTGCGTTGGTAGCGGAGAGGGAGGCAGACGATGAGCCAGCAATCGTAGCAAGTGAATCCAGCGACAAGCAGGGGGCTTCTCCGACAAGCTCTGGCCCCGACAAAGATGGATCTGCGCAGGCATGCAAAGAGGTGCGGAAGAAAATGGTGCAGCGCCCAGTTTACTTTGTCAGTTCCCTTCTGCAGGGGGCTAGGTCAAGGTACTCCGGCATGCAAAAATTGCTTTTCGGCCTTCTCATGGCCTCGAGAAAGTTGCGCCAGTACTTCCAAGCACATGAGATAACAGTTGTCACTCGCTTCCCATTGAAGAGGATACTGCAGAATCCAGAAGCAACAGGCAGGATTGTCGAGTGGGCACTGGAACTGTCAAGCTTTGGCCTCAAGTTTGAGAGCACTTCAACTATACAGAGCAGAGCATTGGCAGAATTCATAGCAAAGTGGACGCCAACACCAGATGAAGAAACTCCAGAAACGAGCATCCCCGTCAAAGAGGCAAGCAAAGAATGGTTGATGTACTTTGATGGTGCCTTCTCGCTGCAAGGCGCCGGTGCTGGCGTGCTGCTTATCGCACCCACCGGAGAGCACCTCAAGTACGTAGTTCAGATGCACTTTCCCAAGGAGCAAGCAACGAACAATACCGCAGAGTATGAGGGTTTGCTGACCGGCCTCAGAATTGCAGCAGACCTTGGGATCAACAAGCTCATTGTCAGGGGTGACTCGCAGTTGGTCGTCCGCCAAGTAAACAAAAGCTATCAGAGTCCGTTGATGGAAGCATATGTTGATGAAGTGAGGAAGCTAGAAGAGCACTTTGATGGCCTGCAAATGGAGCACGTTCCACGAGCTCAGAACAATATTGCCGATGGCCTGTCAAAGTGCGCAGCGCTAAAGTTACCTGTGGAACCAGGGATCTTTGTGCTCAAGCTGACTCAACCATCCGTAACACCATCGACTGGACAGAGTAAGAAGAGAAATTTGGTTTATGGTGACTACTTTCCGGCAGAGCTTCCCGAAGCCGCCGCCAAGAAGGTCCCCAAGATCGACGCCAAGAGTGCTGAGGAGCAGTCTGCTCCGGCAAACCTTTCGGTTTGTTCTGTTGAAGCAGACGCTCCCGACAAGTTTTGCTCCGGCAAGCTTGTCGGGGAACATCACGCTCCGGCCAAACCGCAGGTTCTTGCCGTAGAAGCGGATGTTCCCACAGCAACAGATATGCCTTTAGTCCTTGTTGTCGAGCCGCAAGCTCCAGCATGGGCGCAGCAAATTGTCCGTTTCCTTCAGACAGGAGAGCTTCCCGAAGAGCAAGAAGAAGCGGAAAGAGTAGCCCGGCAGTCAAGTATGTACAAGTTTGTCGACAACACACTGTATAGAATAAGACTCAACGGTGTGAAATTGAAGTGCATTCGCCGGGAAGATGGACAACAGCTGTTGGCAGAGATACATGGAGACATATGTGGTCACCACATTGGCGCAAGAGCACTTGCCGGCAAAGCGTTCCGGCAAGGTTTCTTTTGGCCGACAGCCCACCAGGATGCAACTGCACAAGTAACCAAGTGTGAAGCGTGCCAGTTCCATTCCAAACATATACACCAGCCAGCTCAAGCTCTCCAGACGATCCCTTTATCCTGGCCATTTTCGGTCTGGGGGCTCGACATCCTCGGCCCCTTTCCCCGAGCTGCCGGGGGCTTTGAGTTCTTGTACGTCGCCATCGACAAGTTCACAAAGTGGCCGGAAGTGGAACCAGTGAGGAAGGTGACAGCACAGTCAGCAGTCAAGTTCTTCAGGTTGATTGTTTGCCGTTTTGGGATCCCTAATAGGATCATCACCGACAATGGCACGCAATTTATGAGCCGCACCTTCATGCAGTACGTCCAAGATCTTGGCGCCAAGGTCTGCTTCACTTCTGTTGCTCATCCGAGAAGCAACGGTCAAGCGGAGAGGGCAAATGCTGAAGTGCTGCGAGGCCTCAAGACCAGAACTTTCGACAGGCTGCACAAGTGTAGAAGAAACTGGATCGAGCAGCTACCAGTGGTTCTTTGGTCGATCAGGACGACGCCAAATCGAGCCACTGGCCAGACACCTTTCGCTCTAGTCTACGGAGCAGAGGCAGTTCTCCCCACGGAACTCGTTTACGGGTCACCTCGAGTGCTCGCTTATGATGAGCTCGAGCAAGAGCAGCTGCGGCAAGATGACGCGCTACTCCTTGAGGAAGACCGTCTTCAGGCTGCTGTGCGAGCCGCTCGCTACCATAGCCGCAAAGTTAAAGCCAGAAGCTTCGAGGAAGGCCACCTTGTTCTTCGGCGTGTTCAGTCCACCAAGAATTCCAACAAGTTGACGCCGAAGTGGGAAGGCCCTTATCGGGTGAAACGAGTCACTAGGCCCGGCCCTGTCCGCCTTGAGACCGAAGATGGCATTCCGGTGAGCAACTCCTGGAACATCGAACATCTTCGTAAGTTTTACCCGTAGGGCGCGGTTGCCGGAAGCTTTTCCGGCAACCACCTTCTGTACAAGTCTTGCCGCTGTTGCATATAATCCTTTGTACAGAGCCGGGCGCAGACCCCGTGCACAAGTAAAGCTCATGTGCCCCGCACATCTTGTCAGTTTTTATGCTGTAATCCTTTTTTGCATATGTTATCTGACACTTTGTGCAGCACCAAACCCCGGTAAGCGATAACGAGCCGTAAGGCTCCATATCATTACTTTCTTTCTCTGCCTCTTTCTCAAAGGAAGGAAGGTTCCCTCGCCCACAAGGTTTGCCAGGGGGGAAGGAGAAGATAACGGTGTGGACCGGGCCGTTCAAGAGAGTTTCTCCTTGCCGGGAAGCGGACAACAGAAAAGCTAAGTTGCAAAAGTTTGAGCAAATCAGTTTTTAAGTTTTTTGGGTTATTTTCCTTGAATGACCGTTCTTTGTATGGAAAACCTGTGCGCGGAGGAACCAACTCGTAGCTGGTTGCGCCCTTACTTTGTTTCGAGTCCGCTCAACAACTTAAGTGAGCTGCAACTAGTTGCGACAAGGTTGCTTGTCGGTAGCGACCCCGCCAGCAGGCTGCTGAAGTTCCGCACTCGGCGCTCACGGCAAGGGTGCCTGCACCGGCAAGTTTCCCTAGAAAGCGTAGGGCAGAACCATACAAAGCCAAGAGTCGAGTAAAGGAAGTAGCACAGCAATTTTTTTCCTAAGATAGATTTATATTACAAAAATAACTTGTCACGCCTCTAATAAAATGTTCCCATGACATGACTGGCAGTGACAAGAAAAGAAGAAAACGGACGGCCTAATCTACACGACCGCCGTCAACCCTTTTGACCTCATTCACCCTGTCCACAATGGGTGCGACGAGGGCCTTAAGCGCGTCAAGATCAGCGTCCGCCGGCAGCCTCTTGAGGACGTTGGTGAGGTTGAGGCCCGGATTGCGGAAGGCCACCTTCACCAGCACCTTCTCCAGAACTCCGGCACAAATCGAGCGTGACTCGTCGGCCAGCTGCTTTGGGATCCGCTCCCGGAGTTGCTGGAGGGCTGTCGCCACGCCTTTGAAGAACAGAGTGAGCTTGGCGCTAGGTGGGAGGTCCTCGTCGGAGGAGTACCCGAGGCCCTCCACCCCCAATTGCTCCAGCTCCTCTTCGATGACTGCAGCAATGTCCACGAGGCCCTCCGTCCAGAGCGCCACAGTATCTCTGAGGAGATTATGGGTTTCTGCGGCCCTCACCAGCAGCGCCTCGTTGGCCTTGATATCTTTCTTCAAGGCCGCCTCCCGTTTCTTGGCGCCGTCCAACGTCTCCGTCAAGCTGGCCAGCTTCAGCTTCAGATCAGCGTTGGAATCCTTGGAGGCGCGCAGCTCTTTGCCCTTCTCGGCGAGTTGGCCCTGCAGCTCACCGTGGGCAAGAGCGTCCTTCTCGCGCTCCTGCTTGAGCGCGGCAAGCTCTTCGCCACCCACCTTCAGATCAGCCTCCAGCTGAGCCACCTTTACCTCCAATTCCTTCTTGGCGGTTTCGGCAGCCGCAGCCGCATCCTTTACCTCTTGGAGCGTTCCACCAAGTGCTTGTTCGCGCGCGGCGAGCTCCTCCTCGTGGCTGTCGAGGTTCACTTTCCGCTAAGCTAGCTCACCTTCTCGCGCGTACAGCTTCTCACCGGTGAGCCGCTGCTGCTCTTCAGCTTCGGCCTTCTCAAGGAGGAAGGCCTTCCGCTCCTCAGCAAGCTGCTCCCGCTCCTCCGCCAAGACCCGGAGAGCTTCCTAGCGAAGACCCCGGAGCTCCTCCGCGCGCTTCTCTATATCCACGCTCGCCTTCGCGACAAGCGCTTCCCGGGACTCCAACTTGACTTGGCGGGCGCGATAGAGCGCCAGCAGCCTCCGTAGCAGCCGCTCCTCCTCGGACTCATCACTGCTGCTTCCCGGCGCGTCGACGATCGACAACCCGGCGGACGCGAGCACCTCCCCATCCAGAGCTTCTCCTTCCACCGGCGCCCTGGAGCTTGACGCCCAGGGGAGCTTGATGAAGATGCCCTCGCCGGCCTTCAGATAGGCGCCGGGCTGGGACTCCTCGGAGCCTGGCGCTGCGGCAGCGGCGGAGGGATCGGCGATCGGTGCAGCGCCTGGCGCTCCTGCAGCCTCAGGGCCGTCAGTGCGATCGCCAGATCCCTCGCCATCTTCCTCGGCGGCAGCCTTGGCGGCCTCTTCGCCGGCGGGCACATCAGCACCGGCTCTTTCTTCGGTGGCCGCGGCATCATCAGTGTTGCCGCGCGTGTTCTCCTCGCCGCCCGCCTCTGTCTCCATTGGATCCGCGGAGGGTGGATCTGACGACCGGAGAAGAAGGAGAAATCAAACAAGCACTCGAGAAGAAAAATCAGCAGAAGAATACAAGGAAAGTTTCGGGCAAGAAGGACTACCTGTGTTGAGATCCGCTATCATGAGCTCCACCACCGGGGGATCGTTGGCGCTGTCCCTTGCCGGAGACTCCTCCCTTGCCGGAGGCTCCTCCCTTGCCGGAGATTTCTCCCTTGCCAGAGATTTCTCCCTTGCCGAAGAACGCTTCCTTGCCGGGGAGTTCGCCCTTGGCGGCGTAGTCGAAGCAGACGACGAGTCGGAGGTGATCACCACGCCCTCCTGATGAAGCTGTTCTGCTCGTGCATAAACAAACCAGTGATCAGATGTCAACAAAGGAAAAGAGCAACCGCGCACGCCTAGAAGCAGAAAGTAAACCATGTACTTACGCTGGGGGCTGCGCTGGGGGCTGCTCTGCGGAGTAGTGGCTGGCTCCGGCAAGGTGGTCTCGGATGCGCCTCCTGCCGTCGCAGTGGGCTCGTCCTCGATGATCACCACCTGAGCCTTGGCCCACTTCGCCGCCCTCTGGGCCAGAGTCCTGAAAAGGGAGAGTCCAGGGTGGATCAGACCAGATGCAAGGCAAGAATAGCAAGTTGAAGAACTACAAGAACAACAAAGGAATCTTACTCTTCTTCTTCCTCCTCGTCGGAGCTGAGTGCGGAGAGGTCGAAGTTAGGCCCACCTCCAGCACGATGGGGTGGAGGGGTGGGATCCCTTGGCCGCTTGGCGGGGACTGCAGCGCCAGCCCGAGACGACCCCGCTCCAGTTGTCGCCGTGGCGGGAGGCGCTCCCCCGGCAACCGTACTTGCCGCGGCGGGGCGCGTCGCGCGGGCGCTGCGGCTGTTGGCCCACTTGCCGCCCTGCTGCGTCCCCGGCCCTGCGGAGGCGCCTTCTCGGCTGCGCTGGGGGCTGCGCTGGGGGCCCTGCTCGCGGCAAGCTCCTCGGAGATGGCGGGCCGCTCGCACCCTCGGCGGGCTCGCTCGACTCAGCGTCACGCGCGGCAAGCTCTTCTTCATCTTCGGGCCACTCCCGTTCGGCAAGACTCGTCGCCGATGCCGCATCCGCCTCCTCCACTGTGAACCCGAATTCACCCGTGGCTGCGGCTGCCGCCGCCTCTTCCGCCCTGGTGGCGATGCGTTCCATCTCTTGATCGGTGGTGTCGCGGGTGAGGAGCTTCTTTTCATCAGCATTGACCGCCACTTCCACTAGGCTGTCGAAGAACTGCTGCACAACGTCTCCGGCAGGCTCTTGCCAAGTTGGAGTGATCCTGTGCGAATCACACAACGGCATCATGGCGCAGATGCGGTCGCGCGAGGAGTTGTTGCATAGGGGAACGATGCCTGCCGGCAACCTGAACCACTCGGGATGCTGCGGGTCGTGCTTGAAGATCTCCTTGAGTATCCCGTCCAACTCTATGACGGTGAAGTTGAAGTTAAGGCCTGGGCGCAACCTCATGATATCTGCCGGGCCTCCAAATTCCCAGGCAGATCTCCCCCTCGCCTGCAGAGGGGCGATGCGGCGGCGAAGGAAATCTGCGCCGACAACTCCTATAGTCAGCCCGGCAAGCCTGAGACGCAAGATCCGGGTGGTGGCGATCTTCAGCTTGTCGTCGTCCACGGACAGAGCGCTCCAGTCACTGCCACGCACTGCTGGGGTTTGGCGCAGGGCGGTGAACGGCTGCGGGTTCTCCTCTACAACCCAGCACCAATCTGCTCTCCACTCATCCCACTTGCTGCGGAGCTCCCCCTCCAGATAAGTCTCCTTCTTGCCGGCTCGCGAGATCCAGGCGATCCCACCGGCAAGAGGTTCCCCTCTCTCGACACGAGGCATAAAAAAGTGGCGGAAGAGGGCTACGTTGGGGTGGACTCCGACAAAGTTTTCGCATAGATGGGCGAAAACTGCCATGGTCAGAACGGCGTTGGGGGTGAAATCAAGGAGGTGGAGTCCATAGGTGTTCATGATGTCGCAGAAGAAATCAGAGAATGGCGGGCAGAGCCCGCAGTAGAAGAACACGGCGAAGAAAGGGTACCCGCCAACTGGAGCTCCTTGCGAGGCGACGGCGGAGAGTACCTTCGTGCGCGGATGCGCCCGTGTCTCCGTCGACCAGAAGAGATAGTACCACTC
>NC_041389.1:261740228-261790689 GCF_002162155.2 Triticum dicoccoides
CTCCTTCCGCAGCGCCTCAAGCCGCTGTGCTTCGGTCGACTTCACAGCCTTCGCGGCCGCAGTCTTTGTGGCCTTCCCCTTCCCGGGCTTCGGAGCCATGGCGGAGGCGGTGGGGGAGATCGACGGTGCTGGTGGTGGCGGCAGCGACGGGGGCGGAGCGCTGCTCTCTTTCGACTTTGGAAGCGGAGGAGGGCGGCGGAGATTTCTGAGATTGCAGCAGCAAATGGCGAAGGTGGGGGAAATGCCCCTGTTTCCCCTGCTTATAAGGAGGAGGGGGCGAACGTTGCGCTCTTTCCGAATAAAGAACCACCCACGATCTCTCCCATGACGCCGCGATTGACGCGTGCCGTTACAGGGGGCGCGGTGGATACGGAGTTAGATTCGGCATACCCCAGGCCCGCGCGTGCCCGTGCCCTGTCTTGGGCCTGGCCCAACAGCGCTCGGCACCGTGTGTGGCCCAGGCCCGGGGGCTCCTGTCGGTGTACTAGAGTAGGGGTACCCTAGTATCCCGAACTTGTGCTTGGGCAGTTGCAGCGCCCCGCGGCAAGGCTTGTCGGGCGACCGCCAGGGTCCTCCGTTGGTTCCTTTGGAGCCATCCAAGAACAAAGTATTCAAGACGAAGAGACAAGACCCCGGCAAGAGGAGCTTGCCGGGAAGGCCAACCACGGCACCTCAAGAGACTTGCCGCGACGCACCGCGCGTCCCGGCAAGGACCGGCGAGCGACAAGCTTCCGGACGCGACAAGACGACAACCCCGGCAAGGTACTTGCCGGGGGCCCGCTACCACTCTATACCCGCGCTCCAGCGCACCCACCCGCGTGTCATCATGAGACTTTCTCATGGGCGCGTGGAGGGAGCCTGTGCAGCCAGGGGTACGCGGTGGCAAGCGTGGATGAAGAGGAGGCCATCGTGGCGAACGGTGGCGCTCTTAACGGTCACTTTTTGCACTGTTTAGGCAAATCAGATGGGCATTCAATGACCTTGTCCCCTGGCGTCAGAGTTAGGTAGGGTGCACTGTGTCCACAGTGGCGGTAGCTGCACCTACCGCATCCTTTTCCATCTTTGCCCTTCTAGTCTACGTTGCCACCTGTCGGTGACCCCTTGAGAGTGTAAAAGGAGGCCCATGCGCAACGTAGGGAAGGGGAGGAGGTTCCATTCCGTTCGGTTCGGTTCAGCTCATTCGAGACACCAAGAACATTCTCACGCTCAGTTTGGTAGCGTTCATCGCTCCTGAGCAAGAACTCAATACAAGCAAGCAGGAGAAGGGTTTTACGCATCCGTGCGGCCCGAACCTGGGTAAACTGCTCGTGTGCACTGCCTCGATCCGCTCTTCGTGCGACCTCCGCCCCCCTCCGAACCGAAAGGGGCTCGGTCCGCCGGTCCCCATAGATGTTCGTGGATCAGTCACCCCGACAATGATCACAAGGGTATCTCACAAACAAGCACAAATAGTAGCATAGGAATCAAATGATCAAACGATCAAAGCAAATGATTAAAGTAGCAAGAGAGGCAACAAAAGGCAAAACACACACACACACACACACACACACACTCTCTCTCTATCTCTCTCTCCCTCTCTCTCTCTCTCTCGAAGCCTAATGATCTATACACCTTATCCCCTTTTGGTAACAAGTTACCAAAAAGCTCAAAAATGCATAGTGCTATGCGGCACTCTAGGCACGACCTCTGGGAGCTCCTGGAGTGGTCTTCTGGTTGGTTGCTCTGGTGTGCATAGATGGCGTGGAGAGGAGTCCATTTGCAAAGGCTTTAGCTGACATCTGTGGAGCTGGAGGAGTTGAAACTAGAGGTGCAACAGTGGCAGTTGCTGCATGTGCTGAGAGTGTAGTCCTCGTGTCACTGACTACTGGCACTTGTAGCAACCCGGCCCGAATCAGTCAAGTCTCCGTGTAGCTGTACCATCCCTAGATCGTGCTGGCACACATAGTACATTGATGAAAAGATTCAAAGTTCAATCACACCTGAATTTATTACACGATTCTCATATCGAGTCTTTATTACATGATAATAAATTCGGCCGAAGGACAACTCATGAGAAATAAACTAAATAAAGCTACAGAAACGTGGACGAATAGCGAGTCCATACGACTCCATAGGGCAATCACCAAGCGTGGATCGTAGCCTCACTCCTGGTCGGAAAACTCCTCTGCAACATAAGACATTGCAGCCATGTAGGTCAACATTTTTGAATATGCCAACAAGTCATGAAGAGAGAACAACAATAAAATTACTAATACTATATGCAATTTGGGTGTGGGGCTCTAAGTTTTCTGTTTTTTGCGAAAAAGCCAGTTTTTTCCTACATCAAAGGACTTTTTTGCAATTACAACAAAATGTTGGTTGTTATTGAGATGGTTCCGCCAACCAATGTCTCATTCCCAATTATTAAATAACCCCTCAATTAATTTATTAAGTTCGTTGTTGAGATATCCGAAATACTCCAATTTCTAGAGGCTCAAATTGTCCGTAACCGGTGACACGGCTAATTGATTAGGTCTTCACTCTGCAGAGGTTTGTGCACTTTACCCTCCTTTTAAGTCTTCGCACTGCCTGGTGTTTGAAGACGAGACGAACAAAACACAGTCTTCCGAAGAGTTCCTTTGGGCCACTGCCGGTACCCATCCAATCCTACAGTTCTTCTACATCTCGTAGCACCGTCCGGCTAGAGTCACGCCTAGGGTCAACCAAGCCAGAGCCCATAATGGCTTGCGGCTGCACAGATAAGCTTCTGGTCAATGATGTATGCATCCATCTCTTCGTGGCTGGATGAAGCTTTCCGCAAGATGTCATGGCGCTTCTCCATGCATCCCGGCCATCCGCTGGTTTCTCCAGGGTGCCCGTCAACCATCCTCCACACAGTAGTGATTTTTTAAGTCCATCTTGAGCTTGAAGTCATGGGGTTGCCATCATCTTGACTCTCACATCTCCCTTATGAATCACTCAACCAACCCCGTGTACGAAAGCATAGCAATTAACTACATCGTCCCCGGCATTACAAGGGAAAGGGTTCATTCTACCTCATGATACTACTCAAGAACATAACTTAAAATTCTCCTATTGCATGCATGGTGGGGAGGTATAATTCTAATGCAAATAAATCATAGGTATTGTAAAACATGATCAAATGACTTGACTGGTTGACGGTCTTCGAAAGCTAGCGACTCGTAATAGCAGGCCTCACACTCCAGGAATTCTACCGAGTCAAACAATAGCACAAATAAGTATACCACAAATTAACATAACAGCAAGTTAAAGTAAATCACCCAAGCACTCGAACCAAAACCAAAGAAAACTCGAAGAAAAACAATTCAAGGTTTTCATCACTTCAAGTAACAACTAAGAAAT
Source organism: Triticum dicoccoides (assembly GCF_002162155.2). Lineage (NCBI taxonomy): Eukaryota > Viridiplantae > Streptophyta > Magnoliopsida > Poales > Poaceae > Triticum > Triticum dicoccoides. The sequence goes on from NC_041389.1 coordinate 261,743,592, forward strand.
AGTTTTATCCTACTAAAACTATTCTTAACAGAACCTAAACAATGGTTTTGCTAATGAACAGAAGGGAAAACAACATACAAACTAGGTGCATAATGAATCACATCAAAAGCTATTATAGAACTCCTATTATGCCTAAAACAATTCTAGCAAAGAAATAAAATAAAACTTTTTATTCTACTGTAAATAAAAGTTCATTCTCTGTAACTACAGAAACTAATCTAAAACAAATTATAACATAGGAAAAATAAAATTATATAATAACTAGAACAACAGGAAAACAGTAGCAAGCTAAATAAAACTAGAAAAGCTTGATTTCTACTAAAACTAATTTTAACTAAATCTGAAAATACCCAAACAAGTTCCTACTGCTAGGCATGGTCAAAACTAAGCAGTAGCAAAAAGAATCAGTAAAATAAAATTATTCTAGCTCACTCTATCGCAGAAAAGCTAATCTGACTAAAACTAATATAAAACTATTTTGATAAACTAAAACATGGCAAAACCTACTTTCTACAGAAACTACAGGAAATTTGTAAACTAAAAAAAAAGAATCAACTAAAAATACTAAACAACCTAAAAGTTACATCTAAAACAAAAACAGAACTAATCTGATAAAAACAGAAACTAAAAAATAAAAGAAAAAAGAAAAAAAACTAGCGCTAACGGGCCGAAACAGTGTGCGCGCTGAAACTAAGCAACGCTAAGCGTTTAATAGACTAGTACATCTACAGGCTAACAGAAATAAACCGATCGGTTCGTCCTAACCAAAAAAAATGTACACAAACCACGAAACAAAACCGATCTAAGTTTAAAAGCCATACCCCTTCGCTACTTCTAATCTCAGCCCTAGATTGGAGATCAGATGGTGGAGGGGAGTCCGGCGGCTTACAGGGGTTTTGACGGCAAACAACGGACGGCGGCGGGTCAGCGTTGAGTGGAGTGGCGGTTCCAGCGATCGGAGAGGACGGGGAAGTCGCCGGGCAGGTGCGGCTCGACGAGGGCGTCTTGGTGGTGGTGTTGGTGGAGCTCGAGAGCAGCTGAGGCGGCGGGACGTCGACGGCGCGACTCGGGTGCCCGCCAACTCCTGTGGCGATGCTCGGGACGACAGCGTCCGCAGTTCCTGGACGAAGAAAGGTGTCAATGGGGTGCGGGAGCTTAAGGGGGGTTCGGGTGGAGGTGTTGGTAGGATGGAGTGGTGCTCACAGCGTCGGGGACGGTGGCAAACGGCAGCGGTGATGGCGAGATCGGAGCGGCACGGGCGTCGTTTGTGATGAGGTGTGAGCTAGGGTTTTAGGGGGTTTCTAGGGAGGAGGCTGAGAGGATTAGATAGGACATCAACTTGGAGCAGGGGGCAAGCTCGGAGCGTGATCCCTAGAAGATCGGGGCATCGGGCGTGCTCTACGCGTGGGCTGGTGCGGCGAGGCGTGGGCGAGGGGAAAGAGTAGAGCGGGCCTGGGGCGTCAGCGAGAGAGAGTGGGGGGGAGTCGGTTGGGCGACCGAAGTAGAGAGAAACGGGCGCGGCGCGCTGGGCTGCGGCGGCTCGGGCGCTGGTGGGCTGCGGCGGCTTGCTAGCTGGGCTGTCGGCCTGGCAAGCTCGGGGGGGAGGGGCGTTTTTTTTGAATGACTACAGAGGGGAAAAACTAAATAAGAAAAATATATATACATATTTTATATAGGACATATATATATTAAAATTCTTAGGGGAATAAATCCTACAACGTGGACATTTTTCCAGGGGCAAAACACAAACTAAAAAAAACATTTTTCTAAAAATCCCAAATAAAACTCAAATTTGAATTCAAACCCTTTGGCAATACTTTTCTTCTGACATTTTTGGAGTGTCATGTTTACTCCTCTCATACTTTTGCTCAAGTATTTGCCAGGCTTTTTTTCTGAAATAAATTTCAATTGCCAAACGAGTTCAAATTAAAAAAAACTCAACTACCTCTGAAAATTTCAAATGCCACTCAATTTCAAACAATATGCATAGATGCTTAGCTAAAATTGTAAAACATTCCAAATTGGAAATTTGGGATGTTACAAACCTAACCACCTTAAGATGAATCTCGCCCTCGAGATTCGGGTTGGCTAGCAAATAGGTGTGGGTGGTCTCGGCGGAGATCTTCTGCTCGCTCCCACGTGGCTTCCTCCGCGGAATGATGACTCCACAGAACCTTGCAAAACTTGATGATCTTGTTGTGGGTAACTCTGTTCGCAGTCTTGAGAATTCTGACGGGTTTCTCCTCATAAGTCAGATCACTAGCAAGCTGTATGGCCTCTAGGGGCACTGTGTCTCTCAAAGGAATATCGGCCATCTCAGCATGGCATTTCTTCAGCTGGGAAATATGGAAGACATCGTGAACTCCAGACAATCCTTCTGGCAATTCCAGCTTGTAAGCAACATCTCCACGATGTTCGAGGATTTTGTAGGTCCCAATGAACCTGGGTGCCAACTTTCCTTTAACACCAAACCTCTTGATTCCACGAAGTGGGGACACACGAAGATATGATCGGTCTTGTGCTTTGTATGTTACTTCCTTGCGTTTACTGTCGACATAACTCTTCTGCCTCGACTGAGCTACCTTGAGTCTATCTCGAATCAGCTTGACCTTCTCTTTGTAGTCTTTGATAAGATCGGGACTGAAAAGTCTTCGATCTCCATCACCATCCCACAATAATGGTGTTCTTCATCTCCTTCCGTAGAGAGCTTCGAAAGGGGCCATCTTCAGACTGGTCTGATAGCTGTTATTGTACGAGAATTCTGCGTATGGCAAATTATCATCCCAGCTAGACTTGTAGTCTAGCACACAAGCTCTCAACATGTCCTCCGGAATCTGATTGACTCTCCCGGTCTATCCATCTGTGTACGGATGAAAAGCTGTACAGAACTCCAGCCTCGTACCCAAAGTTTCATGCAACTGATTCCAAAACTTTGAGGTAAATTGTGTTCCTCTATCTGACACGATACTCCTCAGAACTCCATGCAGACATACGATCCTGGTCATGTATATTTTGGCTAACTTAGCGCTGGTATAGGTAGTCTTCACGGGAATGAAATGAGCTACCTTGGTCAAGAGATCGACCACTACCCAGATGGAATCATAACCTGAACGGTTCTTGGGTAATCCTGTGATAAAATCCATCCCAAGTTTCTCCCATTTCCACTCGGGAATCGGCAGAGGTTGAAGTAACCCTGCTGGCTTCTGGTGTTCCGCCTTTACTTGCTGGCAAACATCGCATACTACTACGTACTCGGCAATATCCTTCTTCATACCTATCCACTAGAAGCTTTGCTTCAAATCCAGGTACATCTTGGTGTTACCTGGGTGAATTGAGTATGGTGAATCATGAGCCTCCTGAAGAATTAGCTTCCTGAGTTCAGGATCATTGGGTACATAAATACGATCCTCGAACCATATAGCTCTATATTCATCCTTACGGAACCCTTTAGCTCTTCCTTCATTCATCCTTTTCTTTATCTCATCGATTTCCTTGTCCGACTTTTAGGCTTCACGAATTCTTTCGGCCAAAGTGAACTGAACTTCCATTGCGGTAACATATCCTCTCGGAACTATCTCTAGTTGAAGGTCTTTGAGGTCATCGACTAACTCCTGGGGTAATCCTCCTGCTGTAAGAGTATTCACATAACTCTTACGGCTCAAGGCATCTGCTACAACATTAGCCTTTCCTGGGTGGTAATGCAATCTCATGTCATAGTCCTTGATTAACTCTATCCATTTCCTCTGCCTAAGGTTCAACTCCTTCTGCATGAAAATATACTTCAAGCTCTTACAATCCGTGTAAACATCACAACTGTTTCCGATAAGGAAATGTCTCCAGGTCTTGAGTGCATGCACTACGGCTGCTAACTCCAAATCATGTGTGACATAATTCATCTCATGAGGTCGTAACTGTCTGGAGGTATAAGCTACAACCTTTCCTTCCTGAATGAGTACTCCTCCGAGTCCCTAACGAGAAGCGTCACAATATACCTGGTAATCCTTGTGTATGTCTGGCAAAATTAGCACTGGGGCTGTAACCAAACGTTTCTTCAATTCCAGGAAACTGGCTTCACAATCCTCGGTCCAAATGTACTTGGTGTCCTTCTTCAATAGCTCAGTCATGGGTTTGGCAATCTTAGAGAAACTCTCAATAAACCTCCGATAATATCCTGCGAGTCCGAGAAAACTGCGGATATCCTTGACCGAGGTGGGTGACTGCCAATTGGTGACTGATTCAACCTTGGTGGGGTCGACTGCTATTCCTTCTCCTGAAATAACATGTCTGAGGAATCCGACTTCCTTCAGCCAAAATTCACATTTGATAAACTTGGCATATAACTGATGTTCTCGAAGTTTCTCCAGAACTAGACACAAATGTTCCTTATGCTCTTCCTAGCTCTTGGAGAAAATCAATATATCATCGATGAAAACCACGACAAACTTGTCCGGATATTCCATAAATACCTTGTTCATCAAACTCATAAAATATGCAGGGGCATTAGTCAATCCGAATGACATGACGGTATACTCATATAAACCATACCTGGTGGTGAAAGCTGTTTTGGGTATATCCTTTTCATGGATCTTCAACTGATGATATCCTGATCGAAGATCGATCTTGGAGAATACTTTGGCTCCAACTAGCTGATCAAATAAATCATTAATCATCAGTAGAGGGTACTTGTTCTTGACAGTCACGTCGTTCAACGAACGATAATCCACAACCATTCTCAGGGTTCCATCCTTCTTCTCTACCAAAAGAACTAGGGCTACCCAAGGTTATGATCTTGGCCGAATATATCCTAGCTCATTAATTTGCTTCTTGATCTCTTCCAAATCGTTTGGGGGCATCGGATAAGGCCTCTTGGATATTGGGGTTGTGCCGATCAATAACTCAATCAGGAATTCAATGTCTCTGTCCGGTGCCATTCCTGGTAATTCCTCCGGAAACACATCGGGAAAATCCTGCACTACTGGCACTTCCTCCTGAACAACTCCCATGTGGGAATTCACCTGATGCTTCGTCAGGGTGCGCCTGGATACATACTTGATTCTCTTCTACTCTGGGGTGGTGAGCTGAATTATCTTGCGGGCACAGTCGATGTTCCCTTCAAATCTCGTCAACCAATCCATGCCTAGGATTACGTCCAAACTCTGGGATTCCAATACTATGAGGTATGCGGGAAAATTATGGTTTCTGATGCTGAGGGTTGCACGACAGCCTAAGCCTGCCATCATTTCTCCTCCTGGGGAACTGACCTGAAGAGGGCTTCTAAGGTTCTAGTGGGCAACTGATACGTCTCCAACGTACCTATAATTTTTGGTTGTTCCATGCTATTATATTACCCATTTTGGATGTTTATGGGCTTTACTTTACACTTTTATATTATATTTGGGACTAACCTACTAACCGGAGGCCCAGCCCGTATTGCTGTTTTTTTTTGCTTATTTCAGTATTTCGAAGAAAAGGAATATCAAACGGAGTCCAAACGGAATGAAACCTTCGGGAGCGTGATTTTTGGAATGAACGTGATCCAGAGGACTTGAAGTGCAAGTCAAAAAGCAATTGAGGAAGCCACGAGGGTGGAGGGCACCCCTCCACTACAGGGCGCGCCCCCTATCTCGTGGGCCCCTCGGGCGTCCACCGACCTAGTTCTTCCTCCTATATATACCCATGTACCTCGAGAACATCAGAGGCGACCACGAAATACTATTTCCACCATCGTAACCTTCTATATCCGTGAGATCCCATCTTGGAGCCTTCGCCGACGCTCTGCTGGAGGGGGAATCAACCACGGAGGGCTTCTACATCAACACCATAGCCTCTCCGATGAGTAGTGAGTAGTTTACCACAGACCTTCGGGTCCATAGTTATTAGCTAGATGGCTTCTTCTCTCTCTTTGAATCTCAACACCATGTTCTCCTTGATCTTCTTGGAGATCTATTCAATGTAACTCTTTTTGCGGTGTGTTTGTCGAGATCGAATGAATTGTGGGTTTATGATCCAGTTTATCTATGAGAAATATTTGAATCTCCTTTGAATTCTTTTATGTGTGATTAAGTTATCTTTGCAAGTCTCTTCGAATTATCAGTTTGGTTTGGCCTACTAGATTGATCTTTCTTGCAATGGGAGAAGTGCTTAGCTTTGGGTTCAATCTTGTAGTGTCCTTTACCAGTGACAGCAGGGGTAGCAAGACACGTATTGTATTGTTGCCATCGAGGATAAAAAGATGGGGTTTATATCATATTGCATGAGTTTATCCCTCTACATCATGTGATCTTTCTTAATGCATTACTCTGTTCTTTATGAACTTAATACTCTAGATGCATGCTGGATAGCGGTCGATGTGTCGAGTAATAGTAGTAGATGCAGGCAGGAGTCGGTCTACTTGTCACGGACGTGATGCCTATATATACATGATCATGCCTAGATAATCTCATAATTATTCGCTTTTCTATCAATTGCTCGACAGTAATTTGTTCACCCACCGTAATACTTATGCTATCTTGAGAGAAGCCACTAGTGAAATCTATGGCCCCAGGTCTATCTTTTATCATATAAGCTTTCAATCTACTTTTATTTGCATCTTTACTTTTCCAATCTATATTATAAAATACCAAAAATATATATTTATATTGACAACCCCTTTATTGCGTTGGTTGCGAGTTCTTATTTGTTTGTGTAGGTGCGTGGGACTTTTGAGGAGCCTCCTACTGGATTGATACCTTGTTTCTCAAAAACTGAGTGAAATACTTACGCTACTAATGCTACATCGCCCTTTCCTCTTCAAGGAAAACCAACGCAAGCTCAAGACGTAGCAAGGAGGATTTCTGGCGCCGTTGCCGGGGAGGTCTTCGCTCAAGTCAAGACATACCAAGTACCCATCACAAACTCATCTCCCTCACATTTACATTATTTTCCATTTGCCTCTCGTTTTCCTCTCCCCCACTTCACCCTTGCCGTTTTATTCGCCCTCTCTTTCCAATCTCCTCTCTCTTTAGCTTGCCTTTTTGTTTGCTTGTGTGTTGGATTACTTGTCGCGATGGCGCAAGATAATACCAAATTGTGTGATTTCTCCAATACTAATAAGAATGATTTCCTTAGTACTCTGATTTATCCTCTTAATGATGTTGAGTCTTGTGAAATCAATACTGCTTTGCTGAATCTTGTTATGAAAGATCAATTCTTCGGCCTTCCTAGTGAAGATGCCGCTACCCATCTAAACAACTTTGTTGATTTGTGTGAGATGCAAAAGAAGAAAGATACAGATAATGATATTGTTAAATTGAAGTTATTTTCATTTTCACTTAGAGATTGTGCTAAAGTTTGGTTTTCGTCTTTGCCTAAGAATAGTATTGATTCATGGAACAAGTGCAAAGATGCTTTTATCTCCAAGTATTTTCCTCCCGCTAAGATCATCACTCTTAGGAACAATATTATGAACTTTAAACAACTTGATCATGAGCATGTTGCCCAATCTTGGGAAAGAATGAAATTGATGATTCGCAATTGCCCTACTCATGGTTTGAATTTATGGATGATCATACAATTTTTTTATGCCGGATTGAATTTGCTTCTAGAAATCTTTTAGATTCGGCCGCGGAGGCACGTTTATGGAAATCACCTTAGGAGAAGCTACAAAACTCCTTGATAATATTATGGCTAATTATTCTCAATGGCACACCGAAAGATCTACTAGTAAAAAAGTGCATGCTATAGAAGAAATTAATGTTTTGAGTGGAAAGATGGATGAACATATGAAATTGTTTGCTACTAAGAATGCTCTTATTGATCCCAATGATATGCCCTTGTCTACTTTGATTAAGAATAATAATGAATCTATGGATGTGAATTTTGTTGGTAGGAATAGTTTCGGAAACAATGCTTATAGAGGAAACTTTAATCCTAGACCGTTCCCTAGTAATTCCTCTAATAATTATGGAAATTCTTACAATAATTCTTATGGTAATTTTAATAAGATGCCCTCTGATTTTGAGAATAGTGTGAAAGAATTTATGATCTCTCAAAAGAATTTTAATGCCTTGCTTGAAGAAAAATTGCTCAAAGTTGATGATTTGGCTAGGAACGTTGATAGACTCTCGCTTGATGTTGATTCTTTGAAACATAGATCTACTACTCCTAAGCATGATATCAATGAGTCTCTCAAAGCTATGAGAATTTCCATTGATGGGTGCAAAGAAAGAACTGCTAGATTGCGTGCTAAGAAAGATTGCTTTGTAAAAGCATGTTCTTCTAGTTTCCATGAAAATAATGATGAAGATCTTAAAGTTATTGATGTGTCCCCTATTAGATCTTTGTTTTGCAATATGAATCTTAATAATGATGGGACTGGAGATGAGTCAACTTTAGTTAAAAGGCTTCCCAATGATTCGGAGTTTTTAGATCTTGATGCTAAATTTGGTAAAAGTGGGATGGGAGAGGTCAAGACTTTAAATAGCATTGAACCCACTATCTTGGATTTCAAGGAATTTAATTATGATAATTGTTCTTTAGAAATTTGTATTTCCTTGTTGCAATCCGTTGTGAATTCTCCTCATGCTTATAGTCAAAATAAAGCTTTTACCAAACATATTGTTGATGCCTTGATGCAATCTTATGATGAAAAACTTAATTTGGAAGTTTCTATACCTAGAAAACTTTATGATGAGTGGGAACCTACTATAAAGATTAAAATTAAAGATCATGAGTGTTATGCTTTGTGTGATTTGGGTGCTAGTGTTTCCACGATTCCGAAAACTTTATGTGATATTCTAGGTTTCCATGATCTTGATGATTGCTCTTTAAATTTGCACCTTGCGGATTCCACCATTAAAAAGCCGATGGGAAGGATCAATGATGTTCTCATTGTTGCAAATAGAAATTTGGTGCCCGTAGATTTTATCGTTCTTGATATAGATTGCAATATTTCATGTCCTATTATTCTTGGTAGACCTTTCCTTAGAACGATTGGTGCGATTATTGATATGAAGGAAGGGAATATTAGATTCCAATTTCCATTAAGGAAAGGCATGGATCACTTTCCAAGAAAGAAAGTTAAATTACCTTATGAATCTATCATGCGAGCTACTTATGAATTGAGTGCCAAAGATGGCACCACTTAGATCTATCCTCGCTTTTATGTCTAGCTAGGGGCGTTAAACGATAGCGCTAGTTGGGAGGCAACCCAATTTTATTTGTGTTTTTTGTTTTTTATGTTTAGTAATAAATTTTGCATCTACCTTCTGTTTAGATGTGTTTTTATGTTTTAATTAGTGTTTGTGCCAAGTAGAACCTATAGGATAACCTATGGTGATAGTTAATTTGATTCTGCTGAAAAACAGAAACTTTGCACGCATGAAAATAATTTTAGTAATTCACAGGAATGTGCTTTTGTGTTGATTCTTTTTTATGTATATCAATAGACAAATTTCCCAGGACTTCCTATTTTGGTAGGATTTGTAGAGTTCCATAAGTATTCGAGAGTTACATATTGCTACAGACTGTTCTGTTTTTGACAGATTCAGTTTTTCGTGTGTTGTTTGCTTATTTTGATGCATCTATGGCTAGTATGTAAGGGTATGAACAATAGAAAAGTTAAAATACAATAGGTGTCGGTGTCAAAACCGGTGGATCTCGGGTAGGGGGTCCCGAACTGTCCGTTTAGGCGGATGGTAATAGGAGACAAGGGACACGATGTTTTACCCAGGTTCGGGCCCTCTTGATGGAGGTAAAACCCTACGTCCTGCTTGATTGCTATTGATGATGTGGGTATTACAAGAGTAGATCTACCACGAGATCAAGGAGACTAAACCCTAGAAGCTAGCCTATGGTATGATTGTTGTTCGTCCTATGGACTAAAGCCATCCGGTTTATATAGACATCGAAGAGGGCTAGGGTTACACAGAGTCGGTTACAATGGTAGGAGATCTACATATCCGTATTGCCAAGCTTGCCTTCCACGCCAAGGAAAGTCCCATCTAGACACGGGACGAAGTCTTCAATCTTGTATCTTCATAGTCTTGGAGTCCGGCCGATGATGATAGTTCGGCTATTCGGACACCCCCTAGTCCAGGACTCCCTCAGTAGCCCCTGAACCAGGCTTCAATGACGATGAGTCCGGCGCACATATTGTCTTCGGCGTTGCAAGGCGGGTTCCTTCTCCGAATTATTTATAGAAGATTGTGAACACCAGGATAGTGTTCGCAAAATAAATTCCACATACCACCGTAGAGAGAATAATATTTATACAAGTTCAATCTGCTGATGTATTTGGTGGCGTGACGTCACACCACTACCAAGACTCTACTCGAATCGTTTTTATTGTACCACCTCGGTGTGTTTAGCCAAGCGGTTTCCTCGGCACGTATTGTCGAAGCAGAGATTGTGTTCCCCTTATTCCGGGATTCCCATCAATACGGACGTGGGTAACCCAACCGTGCCATTGATTGCAGCGTTTGGGAGATAAGCGAGTTTTATCAGGCCGGTGGGGACGCATGTTTTCGTCCGCCCATATAAGGGGATAAAGATCCAACCCTTTTACCTACGCCTTCTTCCTCCTTGGCTTATCCATCTCCGCGAACTCGAGCTCCAGCGCCCAAGTCCGCACATCTCACCTCAACCTCCTCCAACTATGTCCTGAGTGGGAGGCAAGTGGATGGCCTCCTCCTTTACGGAGGGGCACATCCAGAAGCTGCGCAGCGCCGGATATCTGTCCAGCAACATCGCGCACCAGCTCCCCGACGAGGGAGAGCTCATCCCCACCCGCAGGCCCCATGAGAGGGTAGTATTTCTTTCCCATTTCCTCCGCGGACTGGGCTTCCCACTCCATCCCTTTGTCCAGGGGCTCATGTTCTACTACGGCCTGGATTTCCATGATCTGGCCCCGAATTTCATCCTCAATATCTCGGCGTTTATCGTCGTGTGTGAGGCCTTCCTCTACATCCAGCCCCACTTCGGCTTGTGGCTCAAGACCTTCAATATCAAGCCGAAGGTTGTGAAGGGCAGCCAAGCGGAGTGCGAAGGCGCCATGGTGGGCAAGATGCCCAACATTACTTGGCTTGAGGGCACTTTCGTGGAAACCATTAAGGGGTGGCAATCGGGGTGGTTCTACATCACCGAGCCGCATGACCCTGAATGGGCAGCGGCCCCCGAATTCATATCTGGTATCCCCATACGGCTCACCTCCTGGAAAGAGAGCGGCCGGACATGGGGTGATTCGGAGGAGCTGACCTGACTCCAAGCCTACATCCAAAAGCTAGTGAACAAGAAGCTCAAGCTTGTCAACGTAGTCCAGGTCATGCTCATCCGCCGGATTCTCCCGTGCCAACGACGGGGCTTCAATATGTGGGAGTTCGATTCAGCGCAGCACCAGACTTTAAGCGGGCTCTTCGACACTACGTACGAAGATGCCTGGAGGGTGTTGTTTAAGGGCGCCGAGGCCCCCGCATCCGCTACCGAAGATCGCGGATTCAGCTCGCAGCGTCTGGCTAGCGAGGTAAGCGATTTTGCCCTTTACGGGACACTTGTTTTCCATAGTTTGACTCTATGCGGGATCTAAACTCCCCCTCCTTTGACAGGATTGGCTGAAGAAGGTTGAACAGACTATCTGTCCGGCCCCATTGCCAGAGGACCCAGCAGACGCCCGCTTAACGGGGCTGCTGGCTCCGGCACCCCACGTGGTGCCGGAGAAGAAGGCCAAGAAGAAGGCCACGGGCACTCGGAAGAGTTCTCGTTTTCAGGTGTCATCGGACGATGACTCCGAGGCAGACTCCTCCCACAAAGGCAAGGAGGAGAAGAAGAAGGCCTCTCCCCCAGCAGGGGGAGAGAAGAAAAGGAAGGCTTCCCCAACGAGGGAGGCCAAAGGTTCCAAGAAGGGAAGGACTCTTCCCCTGGACTGCTCTGCCAACGCCAGAGATGACGACCAGGATTGGCCTCCAAGGGCCAAGCCCCTAGCGAGATCGTAAGTATCCAGACTCCTGAATAACTTCATGGTTTTTCTTTTCGCCACATAGTGTCTTTCTAATGCCGCATACAACTCTGCAGTCCGCCCAAGGATGATCTTCCCGCTTCGTCGAGCGGGTCCTTGGGTGTGTCGGATATGGATTCTCTTCCGACCGCCTCCACCCCCCGTGATGCGGACGATGCCGAGGTGGGATCCCAGGAAGGGACCCGCCAGGAGGAGGAGGCCCCGGAGGTGCCGCAGGGCAACCTCCTGGACTTTGCACCGGACTCGGCCCCGGAACCCGTAGTGGCTCCGAAGTCCGGCGGGCGGCCCCTTCGTAAGAAGGGCAAGACCGTGACGCCGGAAGCCTCTGTCCAACCGGAGGCGCCGGATAGCTTGCTGGAGGCGCTCAACGGCGCCTCCATCGAAGAGGAACACCGCACTGTTATGAGTGCGGTGATTCAAAAGGTTCAGCTCGCCAAGAGCGGGCTGATCGAAGCCTGCAGCAGCCTTCTAACAGGCTTTAAGGTAAGAATTTTGATATATGTAAAATAGTACCGCATTGGAAGTAGCCCTGATGCTCGGTTCGGTATTCGGAAAGAAAAGCCGGACTGAGGATCTAAGAAGATATACGCAGGGGTCATATAAAAAATATGTCAATATGGGATTGCAGGCTGTGCTGCTGACCTCTGCCGCACTGACTGCGGAGGTCAATACTTTGAAGCAAAGCCTCGAGCGGTCCGAGAGCGAGCTCGGCCGTGCCAAGAAGCAGCTCGAGGACAAGGAAGGTGAGTAACACCTTATTAAAATTGTACCTTACAGAAAAGGATTTGGTTGCAAGAAGAATGACAAGGATAACGTGGGTATTTCAGGGGCCACAAACGAGGTGGCGACCCTGAAGGAGGCAGTGTCCGTGGCCGAACGTAATGCGGCCGCGGAGTGCACCGAGCGAGAGAGGCAGGAGGCGCAGGTGGCGGAGGTACAGCAAGAGCTCCAGGCTCTCGTGGAAAAACATGAGAGTTTGGAGCGTGACTCGAAGACTCGAGAGTCCGAGCTTGCAACGGCTCTTGATAGTGCCAAAGCCGCTAAGGCCGAAGCCTACAAGGCCCTCCAGGAAGTCGAGGCATTGAAGAAAATAGCGGCGGGTAAGGCATTTTTCATGCAAAGTAAGCATGTGAGTGTGAATTACCTATCACTTACCCGAATTCGAAGCTCTCCAGGAGAGTTCGCAGATCTGCCCTGCAGCGTGTCCGATGCTGCCGCTTTCTATAGGGCCGAGGAGGGGAGCTCGACGGAGAAGGTCTTCTGGTCTCAGTATGCTGAGGCCGGACATCCTGTGCCCCTTAGCGACCAGCTGAAGCAGCTGGTCGAGCTCCACAAGGTGGCCGAACAGGCCATGAAGGGCCTCATAGTTCGGCTATGGCCTAAGGAGGCCATGCCTGGGAGCTACTTCGGCCTGGTGCGGCGGCTGGTGGATGCGTGTCCATGGGTTGAAGTCATCAAGCACTCCGCCTGTATTGAAGGTGCCCGTCGGGCCCTTGCCCGCGCAAAGGTGCACTGGGGCAAGATGGATGCTCAGAAGCTTGTGACGGACGCACCACCGCTGGGCAAGGAGTATCGCACGCCCGAGATGTATTATAAGAGTGTCCTGAAGGGTGCCCGCATTATTGCGGGTGAGTGCTCCAAAGATGTAATATTTGAGTAGACTCGCATTCTGTTATCCTGTGCGCTAAAAAATTTGTTCATATGCGCTAAGCAATGCTTGTTAATTTAAAATATTACCTTCTGTGCGGCTGTTTATCAAATCTGAGAGATGGCAAGTCGTCGGCTTCAGCCCCCATGCCACGAGTGCTGGGGTGTTTAGGATAAATGTGAGCACTCTTGTTCCCATTTTTGGGTCCATCTAGGGAGGCGCTCAACACAACAAACAAGGCAACCGGACTTATAACGCTTGAACACTCTCACTTAGCCATAGAATTCTATAATTTTAAATTTCGGCGAAGCCCCTAGTGTTCGGAAGGCCGAATTTGGGGCGCTATCCATGCCTGGGCCGGACAAAGCCGGCTCCTCGCTCTAAGCGGCATAAGTCTTTAGGGACTCGCAAAAAACCTCCCGAACAGCGACCGGCTCTCGCCTCATCATGACGGTCAGTTTTAGCTTTCTCCATTGAGGCGCTCGCCCAGCTCAACTGGGGCAATATCGCAGTGGTTCTCCCAGTGCTACCTTAGCCGATACAACGGAACATAAGGTACCAAAACATGGGAGCCGGGCAAACCCAACTATTGACCCAAGACATGATTCGGAGCCGATGCATATAATGCTATAAGTTCGGGGTGCCGCACTTGTGAAAGTGTTCGGACTTATCACACCATGATGCAGGAAACATAAGCCCCTGGTGTATTTAGCCGTACCAAAGTGTACGGATGCAACATGTCATAAATGAACATATCTATAAGAAAGAAATGCAATTGTAAGCAAAAAGGTGCTGCATTGTTTATTCAAGAGATACTGCTGTGAATGCAGAACGATACAAATGGTGCGATAAGCAAGGGATGGGACTATTAAACATGTCTCCCTCCAGGGGTAGGCTGTGGAATGGTGTATAAAACAGATTTAATGCTCATAATGGAGACCACCTGGATATTCGTCGTAGCCTTTCTCCTTCCCTGGCTGTTGCATCGTGAGTTCGGCAGGTCTGCTGCTGGACAGGGCCTCTGATGAACGGAGTCCTGTGGGTAAAAATAAGAAAAAGAGAGAAAAAAAAAGAACGACAGACTTGAGAGCCCCTGGTGTGGTTAAGCCGCATTATGGGCCTATCGTGGTCGTGCCCCTCCCCCCATGCCCATGGTATCTCCAGAGCATAATGATGTATGTGAAGGACATGTCTTGAAATTTTGTAGGGGCTGGGGTTGGGGCCGCACTGCTATGCGTGCTCGGAACGTGCCAGGTGGTCTTGTTGTAGGTTACTCCGGGCGCATTTGGCCGTGTCCGGTCGCTTAACGGCCGGACTCGAGAATTGCCTTAGGAGGCTGCACTGTACTTCTGCCGCGAGAGCCGCTATATGTTCCTCCGTTCGGAGAGAGCGTTCAGTGTTTCCGTTGACCGTGATGACTCCTCAAGGGCCTGGCATCTTGAGCTTGAGGTATGCATAGTGCGGCACCGCGTTGAACTTTGCAAACGCGGTACGTCCGAGCAAAGCATGATAGCCGCTGCGGAACGGAACTATGTCGAAGATTAACTCCTCGCTTCGGAAGTTATCCGGGGATCCGAAGACCACTTCTAGTGTAACTGAGCCTGTACAATTGGCTTCTACACCTGGTATGACGCCTTTAAAGGTCGTCTTGGTAGGTTTAATCCTTGAGGGGTCTATGCCCATTTTGCACACTGTATCCTGATAAAGCAGGTTCAGGCTGCTGCCGCCGTCCATCAGGAATCTGGTGAGGTGAAATCCATCGACGATTGGGTCTAAAACCAATGCGGCGAATCCGCCGTGGTGGATGCTGGTGGGGTGGTCCCTTCGGTCAAAAGTGATCGGGCAGGAGGACCATGGATTGAACTTCGGGGCAACTGGCTCCATCACGTATACATCCCTGAGTGCACGCTTCCGCTCCCTTTTGGGTATGTGGGTTGCGTATATCATGTTCACCGTCCGCACTTGTGGGGGGAAACCCTTCTGTCCTCTATTGTTCGGCGGTCGGGTCTCTTCCTCGTCATCGCTATGCAGCCCATTGTCGTTGTTTTCGGCAATTAACTTGCCTGCCTGCTTGAATACCCAACAGTCCCGGTTGGTGTGGTTAGCTGGCTTTTCGGGGGTGCCGTGTATCTAACACGAGCGGTCGAGTATTCTGTCCAAATTGGACGGACCCGGGGTAGTTCTTTTGAATGGCTTTTTCTACTAACCGGGTTTAGAGCCTCTGAATCCGGCATTGACTGTCGTATCCTCGCTATTGTCGCCGTTAATGCGGCGTTTGTTTTTGTTGCGACACGACCTGCCATTGTGGTCCTTGATGTCTGGACTGCTAGAATTTTTGCTGAGGTTGTTGTTGCGGGCTAGCCAGCTGTCCTCACCCGCGCAGAAGCGGGTCATGAGTGATGTGAGGGCTGCCATGGATTTCGACTTTTTTGTCCCAGGTGTCGGGCAACCAACTCGTCGCGGATGTTATGTTTGAAGGCCGCGAGGGCCTCCACATCCGGACAGTCAACGATTTGGTTTTTCTTGGTTAAGAACCGTGTCCAGAATTGTCTGGCCGATTCGTCTGGCTGCTGGATTATATGGCTTAGGTCGTCAGTGTCTGGTGGTCGCACATATGTGCCTTGGAAGTTATCGAGGAATGCGGCTTCCAGGTCTTCCCAACTCCCAATTGACTCTGCTGGCAAGCTGTTAAGCCAATGCCGGGCTGGTCCTTTAAGCTTGAGTGGGAGATATTTGATGGCGTGAAGATCATCACCGCAGGCCATCTGGATGTGAAGGAGATAGTCTTCGATCCAAACCGCGGGGTCTGTTGTGCCATCGTAAGATTCAATATTCACGGATTTATACCCTTCAGGGATTTGATGATCCAATACTTCATCTGTGAAGCATAGTGGGTGTGCGGCGACTCTGTATTGGGCGATATCATGATGGAGTTCAAAAGAGCTTTGTCTACTGTGTTCTGCCCGGCCAGACTTATTGTGTCCGGCACGACGGTTGTCGTCACGTATCATGGGGCACCCACGCGATCCATAGATCGATCTTGATTGTCTTGCCTTATCCTCCAATATATCTCGCAAGTCCGGAGCGTTCCCCTGTGGCCTTGTGCTTTTTGAGCGATGCAGGGGTACGGTTCTAGTGGAGGGCCTAGAGGCCTCTCTGTCACGGCCACGGGGTGGTCGGTCCGCCGTATTGTCTGCTAGTGATGCAGGTTCATATGCCTCCTCCTCTAATCGGGGGAGCAGCTTGCGTTTAGGGTAGCTTTTGGAGGGGCGTTCGAGCTCGTGCTCTTCGGCCGCAAGGACTTCAGTCCATCTGTCGGCTAGCAGATCTTGATCAGCTCTAAGCTGCTGCTACTTTTTCTTGAGGCTGTTTGCCGTGGCCATAAGCCTGCGTTTAAAATGCTCTTGTTCGACGGGATCCTCAGGCACGACGAATTCGTCGTCGTCGAGGCTTGCCTCGTCTCCGGAGGGAGGCATTTAATCCTCTACCTCTTCGTCTGCCGTTCTCTCATGAGGGTTGGCGTCTCCGTCCTCCTGTGCTGAATCTTGCTGGAGGGGGTTGTCGTCGGCACTGTCTGGGGTGTTATTATCTCCGGTGCCGGAATCTCCATTCTTGTTGTGGCGGGATTTAGAGCGGCGCCGCTGACGCCGACGCTTGGGCTGTTTCTTGGAGGGGTCATCCTCCGCTGTTCCTTCGCCATTCCCATCCTTTGGGATATCCACCATGTATATGTCATATGATGAGGTGGCTTTCCAGTGCCCAGTAGGCGTTGGTTCTTGTTCGTCTCCGGCATCGTCGTCCATACCGTCGATGTCTTCGGAGTCAAAGTCTAGCATGTCGGTTAGATCGTCGACAGTGGATACTAAGTGGGTGGTGGGTGGGCTTTGAATTTCTTCGTCGTCCGCATCCCAACCGTCCTGGCCGCAGTCCTGCCAGGGCTCTCCTGATAATGAGAGATACCTTAGCGAATTCAAGATGTCGCCGAAAGGTGAGTGTTGAAAGATGTCCGCAGCGGTGAACTCCATGATCGGCGCCCAATCGGATTTGATTAGAGGGGGCGCGGGAGGTTCGGAGTCCGGCGAGGAGTTCGGCACCTCGGAGTCACGAGCTTCATGAGGGACAAGGTCAGTGTTCGGCTCTATCGCCGTAGAGGTTGCAGCCCCCGAGGCCGTGTCTAGCCCCCCGTCCTCGATCTGCGCAGCCGACTCCGAATTGAAGATCGGAGCGGACTTGTGTGCGGCCTCCAGGTTACTTTCCGGCTGTAGAGCTAAATCATGCCCGTCGTGACAGTGCGGCGCGCTCGGCTGTGGCTCGAATCCATCGAAGATCAAGTCCCCGCAGATGTCAGCCGTGAAGTTCAAACTTCCAAATCTGACCTGACGGCCAGGGGCGTAGCTTTCGATCTACTCCAGATGGCCAAGCGAATTGGCCCGCAGTGCAAAGCCGCTGAATATGAAGATCTGTCCGGGGAGGAAGGTCTCACCTTGGACTGCATCGTTGTTGATGATCGAAGAAGCCATCGAGCCTATCGGTGATGACACAGAGGAACTCTCAAAGAAAGCACCAATGTCGGTGTCAAAACCGGCGGATCTTGGGTAGGGGGTCCCGAACTGTGCGTCTAGGCGGATGGTAACAGGAGACAAGGGACACGATGTTTTACCCAGGTTCGGGCCCTCTTGATGGAGGTAAAACCCTATGTCCTGCTTGATTGATATTGATGATGTGGGTATTACAAGAGTAGATCTACCACGAGATCAAGGAGACGAAACCCTAGAAGCTAGCCTATGGTATGATTGTTGTTCGTCTTATGGACTAAAGCCATCCGGTTTATATAGACACCGGAGAGGGCTAGGGTTACACAGAGTCGGTTACAATGGTAGGAGATCTACATATCCGTATTGCCAAGCTTGCCTTCCACGCCAAGGAAAGTCCCATCCGGACACGGGACGAAGTCTTCAATCTTCTATCTTCGTAGTCTTGGAGTCCGGCCGATGATGATAGTTCGGCTATCCGGACACCCCCTAGTCCATGACTCCCTTTGTAGGTTTAACACCAATATAAATAAAGAATGAGTTTATTACAGTACCTTATGTGGTGGTTTTTCGTTCTTTCACTAACAGAGCTTATGAGATTTCCTGTTGAGTTTTGTGTTGTGAAGTTTTCAAGTTTTGGGTAAAGATTTGATGGACTATGGAATAAGTAGTGGCAAAAGCCTAAGCTTGGGGATGCCCATGGCACCCCAGGATATTCAATAATAGCCAAATACCTAAGCTTGGGGATGCCCCGGGAAGGCATCCCCTCTTTCATCTTCATTTATCGGTAACTTTACTTGGAGCTATATTTTATTCGCCACATGATATGTATTTTGCTTGGAGCATCTTGTATGATATTAGCCTTTTCTTTTTAGTTTACCACAATCATCCTTATTGTACACACCTTTTGGGAGAAACCCACTTGATTGGAATTTATTAGAATACTATATGTGCTTCACTTATATCTTTTGAGCTAGACCGTTTTTACTCTAGTGCTTCACTTATATCTTTTAGAGCACGGCGGTGGCTTAATTTTGTAGAAATTGCTAGTCTCTCATGCTTCACTTATATTATTTTGAGAGTCTCTTAGAACAGCATGTTACTTGCTATGGTTATAAAATTGGTCCTAGAATGGTGGGCATCCAAGTTGGGTATAATAAAAACTATCATAGGAAGTGGATTGGATGCTATGATCAATTTGATACTTGATAATTGTTTTGAGATATGGAGGTAGTGATATTAGTGCCATGCTAGTTGGGTGATTATGAATTTAAAGAATGCTTGTGTTGAAGTTAGCAAGTCCTGTAGCATGCACGTATGGTTAAAGTTGTGTAACAAATTTGAAACATGAGGTGTTCTTAGATGGTGCATCCTTATGAGTGGCGGTCAAGGACGAGCGATGGTCTTTTCCTACCAATCTATCCCCCTAGGAGCATGCGCGTAGTGCTTGGTTTTTGATGACTTACAGATTTTTGCAATAAGTATATGAGTTCTTTTGACTAATGTTTAGTCCATGGATTATACGCACTCTCACCCTTCCATCATCGCTAGCCTCTTAGGTACCGTGCATTTCCCTTTCTCACCTTGAGAGTTGGTGTAAACTTCGCCGGTGCATCCAAACCCCGTGATACGATACGCTCTATCACACATAAACCTCCTTATATCTTCCTCAAAACAGCCACCATACCTACCTATTATGGCATTTCCATAGCCATTTCGAGATATATTGCCATGCAACTTTCCGTTGTTCCGTTTATCAACATGACACACATTACCATTGTCATATTGCCTTGCATGATCATATAGTTGACATCGTATTTGTGGCAAAGCCATCATGCATAAATTTTCATACATGTCACCCTTGATTCATTACCCATCCCGGTACACCGCCAAAGGCATTCATATAGAGTCATATCTTGTTCTAGTTTTGAGTTGTAATTAATGAGTTGTAAATAAATAGAAGTGTGATGATCATCATTATTAGAGCATTGTCCCCAAATAAAAAAGGAAAGGCCAAAAAAAGGCCAAATAAAAAAAAGGCCCAAAAAAAGAAAATAAAAAAGGGGGCAATGTTACTATCTTTTTTCCACACTTGTGCTTCAAAGTAGCACCATGTTCTTCAGATAGCGAGTCTGGTATGTTGTCACTTTCATATACTAGTGGGAGTTTCTCATTATAGGACCTGGCTTGTATATTCCTACGATGGGCTTCCTCAAAATGCCCTAGGTCTTCATGAGCAAGCAAGTTGGATGCACACCCACTAGTTTCTTTTGTTGAGCTTTCATACATTTATAGCTCTAGTGCATCCGTTGCATGGCAATCCCTACTCCTCATGTTGACATCAATTGATGGGCATCTCCATAGCCCGTTGATTATCCTCGTCAATGTGAGACTTTCTCCTTTTTTGTCTTCTCCACACAATCCCCATCATCATATTCTATTCCACCCATAGTGTTATATCCATGGCTCACGCTCATGTATTGCGTGAAAGTTGAAAAAGTTTGCAATTATTTAAGTACGAAACAATTGCTTGGCTTGTCATCGGGGGTGTACAAGATGGGAGCATTTTTGTGCGACGAAAATGAAGCATAGCCTAACTGTATGATTTTGTAGGGATGAACTTTCTTTAGACATGTTATTTTGAGAAGACATCATTGCTTTGATTAGTATGCTTGAAGTAGTACTATTTATTATGTCAATATGAACTTTTATTTTGAACCATTTGGATCTGAACATTCATGCCACAATAAAGAAAATTACATTGAGAATTATGCTAGGTAGCATTCCACATCAAAAATTCTGTTTTTATCATTTACCTACTCGAGGATGAGCAGGAATTAAGCTTGGGGATGCTTGACACGTCTCCAATGTCTCTATAATTTTTGATTGTTCCATGCTATTATATTACCAGTTTTGTATGTTTATGGGCTTTACTTTACACTTTTATATCATTTTTGGGACTAACCTACTAACCGGAGGCCCAGCCCGTACTGTTGTTTTTTTTTCCTGTTTCAGTATTTCGAAGGAAAGGAGTATTGAACGGAGTCCAAACAGAATGAAACCTCCGGGAGCGTGATTTTTTGAACGAACGTGATCCATAGGACTTGGAGTGCAAGTCAAGAAGCAATCGAGGAAGCCACGAGGGTGGAGGGCGCCCCCCTACTAGGCGCCCCCTATCTCGTGGGCCCCTCGGACGTTCACCGACCTACTTCTTCCTCCTATATATACCCACGTACCCTGAGAACATCAGAGGCGACCACGAAAAACTATTTCCACCATCGTAACCTTCTGTATCCATGAGATCCCATCTTGGAGCCTTCACCGGCGCTCTGCCGGAGGGGGAATCAACCACGGAGGGCTTCTACATCAACACCATAGCCTCTCTGATGAGTTGTGAGTAGTTTACCACAGACCTTCGGGTCCGTAGTTATTAGCTAGATGGCTTCTTCTCTCTCTTTGAATCTCAATACCATGTTCTCCTTGATCTTCTTGGAGATCTATTCGATGTAACTCTTTTTGCGGTGTGTTTGTCGAGATCCAATGAATTGTGGTTTTATGATCAAGTTTATCTATGAGAAATATTTGAATCTTTTCTGAATTCTTTTATGTGTGATTGGTTATCTTTGCAAGTCTCTTCGAATTATCAGTTTGGTTTGGCCTACTAGATTGATCTTTCTTGCAATGGGAGAAGTGCTTAGATTTGGGTTCAATCTTGCGGTGTCCTTTCCCAGTGACAGCAGGGGCAGCAAGGCACGTATTGTATTCTTGCCATTGAGGATAAAAAGATGGGGTTTATGTCATATTGCATGAGTTTGTCCCTCAATTGCTTGTATTCTTGCCATTGAGGATAAAAGGAGTCGGTCTACTTGTCACAGACGTGATGACTATATACATGATCATGCCTAGATAATCTCATAATTATTCGCTTTTCTATCAATTGCTCGACAGTAATTTGTTCACCCACCGTAATACTTGTGCTATCTTGAGAGAAGCCACTAGTGAAACCTATGGCCCCCGGGTCTATCTTTTATCATATAAGCTTTCAATCTACTCTTATTTTCATATTTACTTTTCCAATCTATATTATAAAATACCAAAAAAATATTTATCTTATCATATTATCTCTATCAGACCTCACTTTCACAAGTGGCCGTGAAGGGATTAACAACCCCTTTATTGCGTTGGTTGCGAGTTCTTGTTTGTTTGTGTAGGTGCGTGGGACTTTTGAGGAGCCTCCTACTGGATCAATACCTTGGTTCTCAAAAACTAAGGGAAATACTTACGCTACTATTGCTGCATCAGCCTTTCCTCTTCAAGGAAACCCAACGCAAGCTGAAGACGTAGCGGCAACCCGTACTTTGCCACAACTACCCTTGATATAAATGAATGTGTTGCACCAGAATCAAAGAGTACCAATACTGGACTTGAATTTAATAAAAACTTGCCAACCACAGTTTCTGGCTGGATCATAGACGTCCTCCATGTCAATGTGATTCACCTGCACATGAGGAAAAGGGTTGGGCTTCTTTGTTGAGATTCCATTGCCATTGTCGTTTCCATTCCTCTGCTTGGCCTTCGGGCAGTCGGTGGCATAGTGTCCTGTCTTCTGGCACTTGAAACAAGTGATGTGACTCAGATCCTTCTAAGCCGGGGCAGGATGAGATTCTAGTTGCCATTGCCTCCAGTGCCTGACTTGGAGTTGTTGTCGTGGTTGCGGTTGTTCCCATTCCCTGCATGGTTATGTCCTCCATGAGTGTGATGGGTATGCCCTCCCGAGTATGGGGCATAACGGGGCTTCTGCTGAGCTATGGAGTTGTACTGCCCCTGGCCATATTTCCGCTTCCGGCTATCAATGTGTTGCTGCTTGCCTTCAAGTATGGTGGCCTTGTCTACTAGCTCCTGGTAGTTGTTGAAGGTAGCCACCATTATCTGCATTCCCAGCTCATCATTGAGTCCCTCGAGAAACTTCTCCTGTTTTGCGGCATCTGTGGCCACATCATATGGGGCATAGCGAGATAATTTGCTGAACTCATCCACGTACTTCCCCACAGTACGGTTCCCCTGGCGTAAGTTGCGGAACTCACGCTTCTTCAGACTCATGGCTCCAGCTGAGACATGAGTGGTGTGGAAGGCCTGCTGGAACTGATCCCATGTCATGGTGGCGGCCAGAAAAGTGGCGGTGTAGTTCTCCCACCAAGAAGCTGCAGGTCCATCTAGCTGATGTGCGGCAAAGCGCACCTTCTCTACATCTATGCATCTAGTAGTGGCTAACTCCCTTCCGACCTTGTGGAGCCAATCGTTGGCCACAATCTGCTCACTGCTGCTAGAGAACACTGGCAGATTCAGCCTTAGGAAGCGGGTCAAGTTGTCAACAAGGGGTGGTGGTGGTGGATTGTTGTTGTTGTTGTTGTTGTTGTTGTTGTTGTTGTTGTTGTTGTTGTTGTTCTGGTTCTGGATGAGCATCTGCATGAGGGCATTCTGCTGCTAGATCAGCTGGGTGAGCTCCGGCGGAAAGTTGAAACCGGGGTCACGTCTCGGAGGCATCTGGTGTTTTGGAGTGGATGAGAAAATTAGAATAGAGCAAGGGTCTAATGAGAAAATAGCACTACCCATATGAAAGCACAATCAAAATCACACCAATCATTTATTAAATCATCTCAAACATGGTTCAATCTCGGATTACAAAATCTCACGACTAATCAAAAATAACGGCCTAACTGATCAACGGAAAAATAAAAATAAACATGGTAGTCAACTAAATGTCTTCATCAATCATCCTTGCGTCCTCCGGTGCAGTGTCCTCTGGTGCGGCGTCCTCTGCTGTGGCGCCTCCTCTTGCAGCTTCCTTTGGTGGAGCTCTCTTCATAATCCTAGTCATTGCTCACGAGAGGTCCATCATCTCCACTCGGAAAAAGGTCTTCTCCCTGATCCAGCTTCTCCTCCAATGCGGCCACATCCATATTCAGCTTATCGACTCTCTCCATGAAATCCTTGACTTCATCCTCATGCTCATAGTGGGCTTCACATGCTACAGCCTCCAAATCAAGTTCACGATGGTGCAACTTCTGGATCGTCTTCAAGTTACTGTGCATCTGAATCTCTAGAGCCCTCATGAGAGCCTCCAAGTCTTGGACAAATGAGTGAACTGAGTCGTCATCTCTTGTGCGGATGATCTCTCCCTCTGCAGTCCTGCGAGAAATCATGGTGTGGTATGATCCAACAAGCTCGGCCCTATATTCCTCCAGTATGCGTCCAAGTGCACTATGAACTGCTATGTCTCTCCCGAGGATCCAATTGGGAGTAGTGAACCTGAATTCAATGGGCGCCGAGAGGTTTCCGAACGTCCTCCCTAGTATGTGCACCTTAATCCTGTAGCGATGGTCTTCTACAAATGCCATGGTAGGGGTCCCGGTGATTGAAGGCAGAGCAATCTTCAATTCCTTGGCGATCTGGACCAACCTCCTGCTAAAAAGCATCGTTTCATCTGGCTGGAAAAACTCCGGGAGCAGAACAGGGATGAACTTGACGGCCATCTAGAATGTTGAAATCGGAGAGAAGTCAGAAATGAAAAGGGGAGAATTATGGAATAATAAAGACATAAGTTA
Source organism: Triticum dicoccoides (assembly GCF_002162155.2). Classification (NCBI taxonomy): domain Eukaryota; kingdom Viridiplantae; phylum Streptophyta; class Magnoliopsida; order Poales; family Poaceae; genus Triticum; species Triticum dicoccoides. Next base: position 261,768,366 of record NC_041389.1, read on the forward strand.
AATAGTCTCTTACTATGGCTTTTCGGGGTTACGTCCTACGGTCAGCGTGTGCTTTGAATACCATCTCTGTAGTGACCCGACCTGAATCGGTCAAGTCTCTGTGTAGCTGTACCATCCCAAGATCATGCTGGCACACACAGTACATTGATGAAAAGATTCAAAGTTCAATCACACCTGAATTTATTACACGATTCTCATATCGAGTCTTTATTACATGATAATAAATTCGGCCGAAGGCCAACTCATGAGAAATAAACTAAATAAAGCTACGGAAACATAGACGAATAGCGAGTCCACCCGACTCCATAGGGCAATCGCCAAGCGTGGATCGTAGCCTCACTCCTGGTCGGAAAACTCCTCTGCAACATAAGACGTTGCAGCCGTGTAGGTCAGCATTTTTGAATATGCCGGCAAGTCATGAAGAGAGAACAACAATAAAATTACTAATACTATATGCAATTTGCCTGTGGGGCTCTATGTTTTCTGTTTTTGCAAAAAAAAGCCAGTTTTCCCTACATTAAAGGACTTGTTTGCAATTACTACAAAATGTTGGTTCTTATTGAGATGGTTCCGCCAACCAATATCTCATTCCCAATTATTAAATAACCCCTCAATTAATTTATTAAGTTCGGTGTTGAGATATCCGAAATACTCCAATTTCCAGAGGCTCAAATTGTCCGTAACCGGGGACATAGCTAATCGATTAGGTCTTCACTCTGCAGAGGTTTGTGCACTTTACTCGCAAGAATCGTTCCCTCCTTTTAAGTCTTCACACTACCTGGTGTTTGAAGATGGGATGAACGAAACAGGATCTTCCGAAGAGTTCCTCTGGGCCACTGCCGGTGCCCATCAAATTCTACCGTTCTTCTACATCTTGTAGCACCGTCCGACCAGAGTCACGCCTAGGGTCGACCAAGCCAGAGCCCATAATGGCTTGCGGCTTCACATGTAAGCTTCCAGTCAATGGGGTATCCATCCGTCTCTTCGTGGCTGGGTGAAGCCTTCTGCAAGATGTCATGGCGCTTCTCCATGCATCCCGGCCATCCGCTGGTTTCTCCAGGGTGCCCGTCAACTGTCCTCCACCCAGTAGTGAATTTTGAAGTCCATCTTGAGCTTGAAGTCATGGGGTTTCCATCATCTTGACTCTCACATCTCCCTTATGAATCACTCAACCAACCCCGTCTACAAAAGCATAGCAATCAACTACATCGTCCCGGGCATAACAAGGGGAAAGGTTCATCCTACCTCATGATACTACTCAAGAACATAACTTAAAATTATCCTATTGCATGCATGGTGGGGAGGTATAATTCTAATGCAAATAAATCATAGGTATTGTAAAACATGATCAAATGACTTGCCTGGTTGACGGTCTTCGAAAGCTAGTGACTCGTAATAGTAGGCCTAGCACTTCGGGAATTCTACCAAGTCAAACAATAGCACAAATAAGTATACCACAAATTAACATAACAGCAAGTTAAAGTAAATCACCCAAGCACTCGAACCAAAACCAAAGAAAACTCGAAGAAAAACAATTCATGGTTTTCATCACTTCAAGCAACAACTAAGAAATAGTTTTATCCTACTAATTATTCTTAATAGAACCTAAACAATGGTTTTGCTAACTAACAGAAGGGAAAACATCATACAAACTAGGTGCAAAAAGAATCACATCAAAAGCTATTATAGAACTCCTATTATGCCTAAAACAATTCTAGCAAAGAAATAAAATAATTTTTTTTATTCTAGTGTAAATAAAAGTTCATCCTCTGTAACGACAGAAACTAATCTAAAATAAATTATAACATAGGAAAAATAAAATTATATAATAACTACAACAACAGGAAAACAGTAGCAAGCTAAATAAAACTAGAAAAGCTTGATTTCGACTAAAACTAATTTTAACTAAATCTAAAAATACCCAAACAAGCTCCTACTGCTAGGCATGGTCAAAACTAAGCAGTAGCAAAAAGAATCACTAAAACAAAATTATTCTAGCTCAATTCATGACAGAAAAGCTAATCTGACTAAAACTAATATAAAACTATTTTTATAAACTAAAACATGGCTAAACCTATTTTCTATGGAAACTACAGGAAATTTATGAACTAACAAAAAAAGAATCAACTAAAAATACTAAACAACCTAAAAGTTATAGCTAAAACAAAAACAGAACTAATCTAATAAAAACAGAAACTAAAAAATAAAACAAAAAAGAAAAAATCTAGCGCTAACGGGCCGAAACAGTGTGCGCTCTGAAACTAAGCAACTCCTAAGCGTTTAATAGACTAGTACATCGACGGGCTAATAGAAATAAACCGATCGGTTCGTCCTAACCAAAAAACCGTAAACAAACCGGGAAAGAAAACCGATCTAAGTTTAAAACCCATACCTCTTCGCTACTTCTAATCTCAGCCCTAGATTGGAGATCGGACGGTGGAGGGGAGTCCGGTGGCTTACAGGGAGTTTGAAGGCGAACATCGAATGGCGGCGGGTCGGTGTCGAGTGGAGCGGCGGTTCCGGCGATCGGAGAGGACATGGAAGTGGTCGGGCGGGTGCGGCTCGACAAGGGTGTCTTGGTGGTGGTGTTGGTGGAGCTCGGGAGCAGCTGAGGTGAGCAGGACGTCGACAGCGTGGCTCGGGTGCCTGCTACTTTGTTGGCGATGCTCGGGACGATGGCGTCGGCCGTTCCTGGACGAAGAAAGGTGTCAACGGGGTGCGGGAGGTTAAGGGGGGTTCGGGTGGAGGTGTCGGGAGGGTGGAGTGGTGCTCACGGCGTCGGGGATGGCGGCGAACGGCGGCGGTGACGGTGAGATCAGAACAGCGCGGGCGTTGTCTGTGGTGAGGTGTGAGCTAGGGTTTTAGGGGGTTTCGAGGGAGGAGGCCGAGGGGATTATATAGGACATCAACTTGGAGCGGGGGGCAAGCTCAGAGCGTGATCCCTATAGGATCGGGGCATCGGGCGTGCTCTGCGTGTGGGCTGGCATGACGAGGCGTGGGCGAGGGGAAAGAGAAGAGCGGGCCCGGGGCGTCAGCGAGGGAGAGGGAGGAAGTCGGTCGGGCGACCGAAGCGGAGAGAAACGGGTGCGGCGCGCGGGGCATTTTGTTTGAATAATACAAAGGGGAAAAACTAAATAAGAAAAATATATATACATATTATATATATATATATATATTAAATTTCTCAGGGGAATTAATCCTACAACATGGACATTTTCCAGGGGCAAAACACAAACTAAAAAAACATTTTTCTGAAAATCCCAAATAAAACTCAAATTTGAATTCAAACCCTTTGGCAATATTTTTCTTCTGACATTTTTGGAGTGTCATGTTTACTCCTCTCATACTTTTGCTCAAGTATTTGCCAGGCATTTTTTTGAAATAAATTCCAATTGCCAAACAAGTTCAAATTCAAAAAAAAAACTCAACTGCCTCAGAAAATTTCAAATGCCACTCAATTTCAAACAATATGCATAGATGCTTAGCTAAAATTGTAAAACATTCCAAATTGGAAATTTGGGATGTTACAGCACTGCTGAAGACCTCTGTGCTCTTGGCACACGCTGAAAAGTTTCGGTGGTAGGTCTGTCATTCCTGTCTTCAATATCTTCCTGGAGCTTCTCCACAGTAGTTTGGATATCTGTGACCTTCACATCTAGATCATGGAATTTGGTCTCAATGATCCTCTCAAGACTTTCTTGATTCTGAGTCAGGGTGGCCAAGCCCTTCTCAATCCTCACAATAGCCTCAAGCAGATAACTGAGTTGACCTTGCTTGGTCTTGATGATCACTTGTGAAGCATCTGGTACACTAGCTGCCCTTGTTGCTTTAGCAGCCTTTGCTCTCTCTCTCTCTCTCCCTCCCTCCCTCCCTCCCTCCCTCCCTCTCTCTCTCTCTCTCTCTCTCCCTCTCCCTCTCTCCTCCTGGGCTTTTGCACTGGTTAGATGAGATTCATCCATGACAATCTGATTGTGCTCAAATTCTGGCCTCAAGGGAAGATGCTCTTTATCAAGATATGTCCATGTCCCCATCTTGGAGTTGATTAGCATCTGTATGTGAGGGGCATATCCACATGATCTTTTCTAATCAGCTATAGTTCTCTTCACTATTTCAACTATTAAGCTCATCACTTTGAACTTCTCTGGCACATCAAACATATGGAGCAAGTTGATGGAGTGACCACAGATCATCCTATGATCTCCTAATTTGGGCAACAGAGTGTGCCTCAAGATGGTGGTGATGGTGGTAAAATAGCCAGCAGATAGTATATGGACCCAAGCTTTTGAGTCTCCAAGGCAGCATCTGGAATGGTCTTGTACATGTTTGCCATGGAGTTGTGACCTTTCCTTGGCTTGTCATATACATTCGTGTCATTTTCATCTTCCTCGGGGGCATTGATCAACTTGGCCCATTCAACAATTGAAGATTGATACCTTGTTCCTTCTGTCATCCAGACTACTTCGCCATCTGGATAGAAATGAGTAGTGGAGTAGAATCGCATAATCATTTCATCATTCCATTTTGTTGACTTTTGACCAAAAAACTTGTCGACTCCATTCATCCTGAAGCTCTCATGCACACCTGGGAAGTAGTCCTCATTGTCATCAATGTATGTCCAATCAACCCATCTCATATCATTGACAATAGGTTTCTTGTCTAGCAACACAGTCTCATAGAAGTCATGTTGTTCGTTGGTGTAGAAACGGTAATCTACATTAGTTCTTCTCCTGGTGGCATAGGGATCAGTCCGTCTCCATAGTCTCAGACTTGCATCCTTTCTTTCCTTCATGTTCTCACCAATAGAATGATCATCACTATGATCAGGAATCTTTGGCTTTAACTTTCTGAGCACTTGCTGCACCTTATCCTCTTGAACTTCAGGCACTGGGGCCTTGTTCTTCTCAGCAGTAGAAATGTTCCTAGTGGATCTCTTGGGTGCAGAAGGTTTTGGAGCTTGAGCTTGAGTTGGAGGCTTGGGGGCTGTCTTGGGCTTAGCTGGAGCAGCCCCAGACTTTATGGCATGCCCCATTAGCTTTAGAGACTTTGGAGGTGGTGCAGATGCCTCTTCCTCCTCCTCATCTTCATCTAACTCTCTCATCATAGATGATCTGCCAACGACTTTGGCAATAGTCTTCTTGACTCTCTCCTTCCTTTTCTTTCCTCCAGTAGCCTCTTCCTCTCTTGGTTCAAGAGTGAACTCCGTAGTTTCTTGAGTGGAGGCTCTGGCTTTTGACACTAGTTTCCTCTTAGCAGGAGCCTTCTTGGGCATACCAGGCTTGGTGGCAACAGCAACAACATTCTCCTTCTTGAGTACCTTTTTCTTTGAGGTTACTTCCTCATCAACAACAAAGTCCTCATCTTCAGATTTTGAGGTTCTCTTCTTCCTTGTCCTTTTAGAGGCTTTTGGCAAGTTGCTGGGTGTACTTATGCTACCTTCATCATAGATGTTATTGGAGGGACTAGTGCCCTCACTAAGATTCACCTGTTCCTCTGACCTGTTCTGAATGTTACTGCCTTCTGACATCTCTGAAACTGACCCTATGAATAGATAGGTATAGGTAGAGTGGATGAGCATCACAAAGCACTGCTATTTTGCAAAAAACATTGAGACAAAAACTTAACTTTAGTTTTCTGCAGAAAGCATTTCGGAGCTACCGATATGACAAACTCGGTGACACCGAAGCACAATCAGAGTCTAAACATACAGTTTCGGTCAGACCGAAATACAGTTTAGTGACTCCGAGATGCTAGGCTTTCACACAGAAAGTGAACTCGGTCACACCAATTAGTACACTTTGGTCAGACCAAGTAGTACATGTGGAATGGCATGAGCCAAATTGGTGAGACCGAAATCTTCAGATTGGTCGGTCCGAGATGAGTTCGGCAGAAACCGAACCCTAAGTTTTTGCATCAAATCTATTCTAAAGGAACTTTCGGTGGATAGATTGATCTCAATCGTGGCAAGAAAGTAGGCATTGATCTTTGTGCAATAATTGGAGTTAAGGAAAGCACAAATAGGTCGAGTCCGTACCCTAACTTGGTGACAAGCTCGCTATGGTGACAACGGCGGTGAGATTTCCGTTGACGGTGACGGAAACCAGCGGTAGGAGGCACTGGCGACGAGGGAGAATATCTGGAGACCAGGAGCGCGGTAGAGCTGGGAGGCGCGGATGAGTGGATTGAAGAAATTTCCAAAATTCCAGGCTGCATTATATATACCCAGTCACTATCGGCGTGACCGAGTGGAACGACTTTGTGGCACCAAGATGCAGAATTGCAAGCGATTACTGCAACTCGGTGAGACCAAACAGTTCTAATCGGTTGAACCGAGGTGAAAATCTAGATCAACTCAACGATTTTGGTGGGACTGAGAGGAATGAATAAGTCAAACCGAAAGCCATTAAGAGGTTTTGGAAGTTTAATCCCTTGACAAATCAGTGGATCCGAGTGCTCCTCACTCGGGGGCTCCAAATTCGACTTGTTCAAACTTTGTGATGTAGCATGAATAGAGTTTGAGCCGAGAAAAGCATAGATAGCTAGAGGGAGTTCTTAGGCATTCTTGTCCATCCATTTGGCAAAAAGAAAGACCAAACAATCAAAGCAACAAATGGATGTCCTTGAATGGAGAAAATTATGCAACCAACATGCTCACTCAATAAGATAACAAATGAAATATGTGGCAAAGCATGCACAAACACTCTAGCATCTATCAAACAATTGGCGATGACTAGGTCATCTATAAATGAGTATATTGACTAAGGAGTCAAATGAGAACATTTGATCGTAGGTCATACTCATCGTTTAAGCACAAGTGGGGTTACCACTTTTACATAAAGCATTGTTGTGTGTTCCCACCATTAGAGTTGCTTTAGCTCAGTTCTTAGAACAAAGCTCCCCCTAGATGTGATATCACCCCTAAGATGGATGAACTAACCATGGGTTTTGTCGATGATGTCTTCATGTAGGTGTTGAAGATGTAGATGCTCGATGTTGATGTAGATCATTTGGAGCAATCCATTTGAGTGAGTTGCACTTACCTACCTGGGTTAGTCCCACAAGGAACACACAAGGATATCCATAGACATAGAGTGAAATACACATATGTTGATGTCCATGAAAGCATTAGGTTACCTTGTCCCTTGTCTTTACCAACAAGAGGGTTTATGACTCCTTGAACTAGTGCAAGATATGAAAGTTGATTGCACTCGTCCTTGCAAAAATGAATATGAGTGAAGTCTGTTGGCGGAGTCACCTTGAAGAACTCTCTAGTTCTTCTTCTTTGGGACCCACATCAACTTGATGTGGATCCTTGGAATTGTAGTTGTACTTGATGAAGTGGAACTTGATGTAGTCTTGGGAACGCACTTGACCAAGGCCTTTGGAGCTTCTTAAAATGAATCAATCTCTTCTTGAAGCTTGTCCTTGCATTTTAGTTTGTGGTCTTGTGGTGGAAGATCATCTTGAGCTTGTGTTCCCTTGAAAGAAGTGGGATCATACTTCTCTTGTTGAGGAACAAACTTCGTCTTGGGGTATTGATCTTCTTCCCACTCAACTCCATTGGCATTGAACTTGCGTTCAAAACCAACACCTTGATTCTTTCGGTGCCTTCCTTGCTTGCGTACAATTTCCTCAAATTGCTTACTTCCGGCAAGGCTCTTGTAAACACCGTTCTCTATAATTCCCTTCAATAAGCTATTTTCTTGCTCAAGTGTAACTTGGCTAAGAGAATCATTAGTGGAATCAAGAGAACTACTAGAAGCAATAATATTGGATTTAGCATGATTATTGTTACTACTATAATAATAATATTTCTTGCTCTTATTGCTAGATTTTTACTTGTGGCATGTAAGTAGACAAGAGTAAACGCTTGGCAATGTAAGAAGAACTTTTCTTACGAAGATCATCATTGATTGCTTTTAAGAACCCATGCTCTTGCTCTAAATTGAGCTTTTCAAAGCGTAGCTTCTCATGAGTCTTTAAAAGCTCACGATGATCCTCTAAGGTAGTTTCATGAGCTAACTTCAGAGTGTTTAGTTCTTTAGTTAGACGCTCAATCTCCTTCTTATCATTGTCATTCGCTTCATCTTGATTAGCATGATTAATAGCAATCTCATCATAGTTTTCATCACTAGTGTAGTCAACAAGTAAATCATCAACACCTAGCAAATCATCTTCATAACTACTGAAATCAACATGCTCAAGGTGTGATACCTTGGGGCCTTTAGACATGAAGCATCTTCCAATCCTTTCATTTGGTGAGTCGAATATGTCGTAGGAGTTGGATGACACAAGGGCAAGACTGGCAACACCTTCATCTTGAGTATATTCGGAATCAAAGTGATAAATTCTCTCAGAGTAGTTGTCGGAGTCGGAACCGGATACCAATTCACCAATGTGAGCTTGATGTCTTCGTATTGTATAGCTCTTCAATGACTTGTCCTTCCTTTCCGAATCCTTGCTTCTACGAGAGGGTCTTCGTTCATAATGATCATCTCTACTCCTTCTCTCTCTTGGTGGTGATTCATCTCTTTTTCTTCTCCTTTTAGGTGAGTCTTCTCTTCTTTTGTAGGGAGCCATACACTCATTGGAGTAGTGTCCGGGTCTTGCACAATTGTAGCAATTGCTATCACGACTAGAAGATCTTTTGTCATTGTATGCCCTTGACTTGGAGTTTCTTTTTTTGCTTCTACTCTTGTAGAACTTGTTGAAGTTCTTCACCATTAAGCTCAATTCTTCATTGAAGAGTTGTTTCTCACTTGATGTTGTAGGAGCATCACATGAAGCCTTGTAAGCACCACTAGACTTGTTGTGAAGCTCTTCCTTATCCATAAGTGACATCTCATGAGCAACAATTCTACCAATGACTTCCATTGGCTTGAGATCTTTTTAATTGGGCATCATTTGGATCAAGGTGTACATGGTGTCTTATTTTCCATCCAAGGCTCTTAGGATCTTCTTGATGATGAATCTGTTGGTCATCTCTTTGCTTCCTAAGCCGGCAATCTCATTTGTGATGAGAGAAAGCCTAGAGTACATCTCAGCGACTCCTTCACCATCCTTCATTTTGAACTTGTCAAGTTGACTTTGAAGCACATCCAATTTGGATTCCTTGACGGACTCGGTACCTTCATGCATATCAACCAAAGTATCCCAAATTTCCTTTGCATTCTCAAGGCGGCTAATTTTGTTGAATTCTTCGAGGCACAATCCATTGAAAAGAATATTGCAAGCTTGAGCATTGTATTGCAACATCTTCAATTCTTCCGTGGATGCTTCACGATCCGGTTCTCTTCCATCCTCGAAGTATTCACCTTGCAAACCAATACGCAAATAGCCCAAACGGTGGGGTTATGACCAACAATATGCATTTTCACCTTATGATTCCAACTAGCAAAATTAGTACCATAAAGTAAGGACCTCTACGGTGGTAATTTCCCTTGCTAGAGGCCACACTCTCCTATGTTGTGAAACCAAGGCTATGAAAAAGCTATGGAAATCAAGGCAAATGGAGACCAAAGCTCTGATACCACTTGTAGGATTGAAAGTGGGTCTAGAGAGGGGGGTGATTAGACTATTTGACCAAATAAAAATCAAGCCTTTTCCCAATTTTAAGTCTTGGCAGATTTTAGCAACTTAGCACAAGTCAAGCAATCAACCTACACATGCAATTCTAAGAGTGTAGAAGGGGAAAGTAAAGCATTTCATATGAAGGTAAAGGGAAGGGTTTGGATAAGGAAAACGCAATGTAGCCACAGAGATTTTTTGGTGTGGTTCCGATAGGTGGTGCTATCGTACGTCCACATTGATGAAGACTTCAACCCACAAAGCGTAACGGCTACGCGAGTCCATGGAGGGCTCCACCCACGAAGGATCCACGAAGAAGCAACCTTGTCTATCCCACCATGGCCATCACCGATGAAGGACTTGCCTCACTCGGGTAGATCTTCATGAAGTAGGCAATGTCCTTTCCCTTACAAACTCCTTGGTTCAACTCCACAATCTTATCAGAGGCTCCCAAGTGACACCTAACCAATCTAGGAGACACCACTCTCCAAAAGGTAATAGATGGTGTGTTTATGATGAACTCCTTGCTCTTGTGCTTCAAATGATAGTCTCCCCAACACTCAACTCTCTCTCACAGATTTGGCTATGGTGGAAAGATGATTTGAGTGGAAAGCAACTTGGGGAAGGCTAGAGATCAAGATTCTTGTGGCTGGATTGGAATGTCTTGGTCTCAACACATGAGTAGGTGGTTCTCTCTCAGAAAATGAGTAGTGGGAGTGTAGGCATGTTCTGATGGCTCTCGCTTGAATAGAGAAGGGGTGGAGGGGTATATATAGCCTCCACACAAAATCCAACCGTTACACACAATTTATCCAACTCGGTCAGACCGAATAGAAGAACTCGGTAAGACCAATTTAGTTAAAAATGTGAATGTTAGGAATGTTGGTGGGACCGACATGATCAACTCGGTGGGACCGATGTGCTAGGGCTGGGGCAAAACCTCATCTCGGTGTGGCCGATTGCATGAACTCGGTGAGACCGATTTCAGCAATGAGTAAACAGAAAGTTGGTCAGGCAAACTCGGTGGGACCGATTGCTCATTTCGGTAAGACTGAAATGTTATGAAGGGAAACAAAGAGTTTGCATTGTGAACTCGGTGGGACTGATCGCTCATTTTGGTATGACCGAAACATTACGAAGGGAAACAGAGAGTTTGTAGTGCCACCTCAGTGAGACCGAGATCTGTATCAGTGAGACCGAATTGTCTAGGGTTTCTGGAAATAACTATGTCAAAAGAACTCGGTGGCGCCGGATAGATCAAATCGGTGGGGCCAAGTTTGACTTTAGTTTTTGGACATATTTCGAAATGAGAAAGTGGCTGAGGGTTATGGAGCAATATCACTAAGCACTTTGAGCAAGTAGACCATTAAGCAACACATTCTCCCCTTTTAATAGTATTGGATTTCCTATGGACTCAATGTGATCTTGGATCACTAAAATGAAAATGAAGAGTCTTGAGCTTTTGCCAATCTTTGTCCTTAGCATTCTGAGGGGTCCACATCTCTAGTCCATGCCATGCCAATCATTGAACTTTCTGAAATATTTAACTTGAATGGATATTAGTTCAATGAGCTATATGTTGTTATGAATTACCAAAACCACCTGGCAATTAGTTGCACTTTGAAATGCCCCTTAGGAAGATGAGAATGACGTAGATGTCTATGGTAAACCAAGGATGGACCATAACGCTATGGCTCACAGGTACAAGCCTATCCCTGACAAAGCACTTGAGACTCAGAAGTTTGGTTCTATCTACTACTTGCTTGCTGGTTTGGCCACCACCAACTAGAACTTGAGGCATACCTTGTTGCCCAAGTCCGGAGATGATAGAATGATCCGTGGCCATTCCATCAACCTGCTGCATCTATTTGACATACCACAGAAGTTTAAGGTTATGAGTCTGATAGTTGAGACAGTCAAGAGGACATCTGCTGACCAAAAAAAGGCCATGTGGATATGCACCACATATTCAGATGTTGATCAATTCCAAGGTTGGAAGTGACACATATCTACTTTACAGAGAGCATCTACCTCTTAGGACAGAATTTGAGGACAATGAAGTTGTGATGGATGCTTCACATCCTACATCAGTTGAGGCCCAGGAGAAGGCTGAGAAGGCAAAGGCTGCCAAAGCAGCAAGTGCTCCAGATGCATCAATTGTAAATCTCAAGACCAAGCAAGATCAACTCACATATCTGCTAGAAGCAACTCTGAGGATAGAGAAGAGTCTAGCCAACATGAATAAGAATCAGGAGAGCCTAGAGCGGATTGTTGAAGACAAGATGTATAACCTTGATGTCAAGGTCATAGAGATTCAAACAATTGATGAGAAGCTGAGAGATGACGTCGAGGACAGAGATGACAAACCTACCACAGACAGATTTCAGACTGTGCCAAGGGCACCCAGGTCTACTGTTGAGCCAGTTGCAGACACTAGGCCTACTCACTCTGCTCCTACCACCATTACCACAGTGCCACCACCAGTGTCAACCCCTCCTGCTCAACAGACTTCAGTTGAAGCATTTGCAGATGCAGTTCTCTCAACGCCGTCTAGGCACACCGGAGCAACAAGCCAGAAGACCCCTTCAAGAGCTCCTGGAGATCGTGCCTAGAGTGTCGTATAGCACTATACATTTTCAAACTTTTTGGTAACTTGTTGCCAAAGGGGGAGAAAATGTATAGATCATAAGCTGAGAGAGAGAGAGAGAGAGAGAGTCTTCTACTTCTTTGTTGGTTCTTATTTGCCTTGCTACTTTCCTTTGGTTGATGCTACTTGATGCTACATTTATGTTATGCTTGTGAGATACCTTGTATGATCATGTGTTTGATCATACTATGCTTAATGTGTGCTCGCATGTCTATCTCTATGATTATTTGTGTATGATCAATCACTTGTATCTTTGGTGAAGAGTGCATGTTATTTTACTCTTATCATTTTGTGTGCTCCACCAAGATGTATGTGACATGGAAGAGTGACCCATGATCCTAATCGATTGTGCATTTGCATTCTAACGCAAATTTTAAACAATTCACAAATTTAGGGGGAGCTCTTGCTTACCACATACTTCTCAAAGCGACGATGTATTTCATTCATTTTATCATTTGTCGAAGCTTTGATCAATATGTTGTCATCAATTACCAAAAAGGGGGAGATTAAAAGTGCAACTAATCCCCGGGTGGTTTTGGTAATTCATAACAAAATATAGCTCATTGAACTAATATCCTCTCAAGATGCATATTTGAGGAACTTCAACGAATGGCATAGCATGGACTAGAAATGTGGACCACTCAAAATGCTAAGGATACATATTGGCAAAAGCTCAAGACTCTTCATTTTGTTTAAGTGATCCAAGATCACATTGAGTCCATAGGAAAGCCAATACTAATAAAAGGGGATGAAGTGTTGCTTAACGGCTTGCTTGCACAAATGCTTAATGATATATATTTCTCCAAAAAACCCAACCACTTTCTCCATCCAAATATGTCAAAACCCTAAACTCCAACTCATCCCCACCGATTCTTTCTATCCGGCGCCACCGAGTTTATATGACATAGCCATTGCCAGAAACCCTAGCAATTCGGTCTCACCGATACGGGTCTCGGTCTCACCAAGTTGGCCTTGCCAACGCTCTGTGACTTGTTGCATTTATTTCGGTCTCACCGAGTTATGCAATCGGTCTCACCGAGTTGGCTTGACATTCTCTGTGTTGCCATATTGCTTCACTTCAATCTCACTGAGTTGATGCAATCGGTGCCACCGAGATGATGTTTGCCCTAAAGCCCTAGCACATCGGTCCCACCGAGTTGTTCAGTTTGGTCCCACCGAGATTCCTAACGCTCACATTTTGAACTAATCGGTCCCGCCGAGTTTAGCTATTCGGTCTCACCAAGATTGGTCAAATGTGTGTAATGGCTGGATTTTATGTGGATGCTATATATACCCCTCCACCCCCTTCTCCATATGTGAGAGAGCCATCAGAACGTGCCTACACTTCCACCATACATTTTCTGAGAGAGAACCATCCACTCACGTGTTGAGATCAAGATCAAGATATTCCAATCCTACCACAATAATCTTGATTTCTAGCCTTCCCCAAGTTGCTTTCCACTCAAATCATCTTTCCACCATATCCAAATCTGTGAGAGAGAGTTGAGTGTTGGGGAGACTATCATTTGAAGCACAAGAGAAAGAAGTTCATCATCAACACACCATCTATTACCTTTTTTAGAGTGGTGTCTCCTAGATTGGTTAGGTGTCGCTTGGGAGCCTCCGTCAAGTTGTGGAGTTGAACCAAGAAGTTTGTAAGGGCAAAGAGACCGCCTACTTCGTGAAGATCTATCCGAGTGAGGCAAGTCCTTCATGGGAGACGACCATGGTGGGATAGACAAGGTTGCTTCTTCATGGACCCTTCGTGGGTGGAGCCCTCCGCGGACTCGTGCAACTGTTACCTTTCGTGGGTTGAAGTCTCCATCAACGTGGATGTACAATAGCACCACCTAGCAGAACCACGCCAAAAATCTTCGTGTCTTCATTGCATTTGCACTCTCCAAACCTTTCCCTTTACATTCATATGCAATATTTTACTTTCCGCTACTACACTCTTAGAATTGCATGTGTATGTTGATTGCTTGACTTGTGTTAATTGCTAAAATCTGCCCACAACTAAAATTGGGAAAAGGTTCAATTTTTATTTGGTCAAGTAGTCTAATCACCCCCTCTAGACATAATTACGATCCTACAACTACACATGCCTTTCTCTCTCTTCGACACACATGTCACACCATTCCCCCTTCCCTACTAGGTTTACATCATTAGTGGTATCTCTTCTCCACATACACACACTCCCTTTCATGCACACGTGCGCGCACAAACACACACAGACACACACAACACCCATATATCTGGATTCTTCTTTTAAGAAACACACCCTTGCATATTCTCTTCAACTCTATGTATATATCTATATATACCCCCCTCTTTCTCTATAACTCACATGCGCACCAAAATTTTCCGTCTCTCTAACTCACACATCTCTCCCCTGTCCGCATGTGTATCTCACACCCTCACTCTATGATTAAGTCTAGCTGTCTCCATGTTACACAACACAAAGCCCCATGCACATGTCTCTCTCTATCCTCCACACACACAGACACACAAAGAATCTCTTATGCTTGCCTCGGTCTCTCCATATCGCACACATGTGCTATCTCTCTCACACACACATGCTCAACCAAGGTTTTCTCATGAATAACTTACTGTTTATTCATCAACATTCGTGATAGTACGACGAACACGAGATGTGAAAAATAATACATGTACATGTCTGTAGACCACCTAGTATGACTACGAGGACTAGAGCGAGCTGAAAGCGCGCCGCCGTCACCTCCTCCTTATCAGCAATGGGAAAACCTTCATTTTACATAGTCGAGAAGCCATCGTGCTAAGGCCCCACATGCTCAGCCGTTGAATAGAACGTAGATCCAAGTTTACAGAGACAAGTATCAATAATACGCTTGTATTTGCAATTTTCCATATTTATACTCCTATAAAAGACTTAGTTGGTGATGATGGTGTGTCTGCCATCCGTCATTTCTGACCATTAGATCTACATCTAATGACTGTGAGGTAGTTGTTGCCTTTTCGCAACAACATGCCACTTCTCTACTCCAGTTTGCAGAAAACCCCTAAGTATCTTAAAACCAACCACATTCCTCCTTCACCTCATCAAAACAGCCCGAGAAATATATTCTGACTGAAACATAATATATTTTTAGTTATATATGTATATCAAAATTAGAGTGTTTTCTATCAAGTTTGTGAATAAGTATTATTCTACTTATAATCCGTTGCAACGCATGTGCAGATTGCTAGTATTTCCATATCTTCGAGTTTTCCATCAAGATATTAGTCAGTCATGGTCGATATTTAGTTTGAATTATGTATACATAGGCACTATCTAACTAGCCGTGCTTATTGGCTTCCAAAGCTTAACTTTCACTCCTACTTATAGTATGTAGAGTATTTAACAAAAGACTACCACTTTTAACCAGCCCTAGGAGGAAACTACCATACAAAAAATAGCAAAAACATACCCAAAATTTCTTAACCCGCACCAAAAAACTACCACCTAGTGCCGATTAGGCTCATTTAAACCCGTTTATGACAACGTTGGCCCACATGTACGTGCTGATGAGGCACCTTAAACCAACATTGTCTGTTTGACTGTTAACACATGAGGGACCCACATATGAGAACCTATCCTCTTCTTCCTCCTCCAATCATTATTTTTCCTAAACATTACTTCAAACAGTTCATATGCGTGTTCATCTCTGGCGCCGTGATGAGCAAGCCGGTCGCCGCTCCACCGAACGGGCCGGACGTCACGCTAGCCTCCGCATGGGTTGGTTGGCTGGCTCGAGCGTAGCTCACGCCCGTGCAAGCCACCACGTCGGCCTACGCTCAAGTCAGATGGCTGGCCTTAGCGCGAGACACGCGAGCAAGCCATCACACCGCCATGCCAACCTAGTTAGCAAACCTTGCGGACAAGCAGCTGGATGCATCCAGAAGGGTGTGTTCTAGCTTGGCTAGCTTGTGGCCACGAGCGCTGCATGGAGCTGGCATCCAGGCTATGTCTCCGCACAGCCGGTGCTTTTGACCTCACCTTCTGCCGGCAGCGGTAGCTGCCTCCAATGGCCGAGGATGACTAGGTGGATGGGCGAGAGGTAGGAGGTGACTCGAAGATTTTTTTTCCAGACTGACATGTAGGCCCCACAAGTCATAACGCCTAACTTGCCGGTCAAATAGATGGAGTTGACTTAAGGGGAAACATGGGTCTAAACATGCCTATAATGGCACTTGGTAGTTTATTGCGGCGGTTAAGAAATTTTTGGTATGTTTTTGCTAATTTTTGTAGTAGTGTTGTTTTGGTAGGGCTGGTTGGGAAGTGGTAGTTTCTTGGTAGTGGTTTCTTGTAAGGAACAATGTACTAGCGAATATAGCTGGGTATATTATTAACCATGCTCTTCATCAGCAATAATCTTTAAACCAGCGCCTCCCAATTAAGCCCGAGGAGCTGAAAAAGCCTCATGTCGCATTGGGAATTGTGCAATATGGCTCTGGACTAAAGTGCTAGTAGTACTACTCTGTAGATTGTGGTGTTGCACGGATGGACTTCGCTCCACTAGGGCATCCACAGTGCTTAGAGGCTAGCTTTGCCTCTAAGCTGGACCCCACATCCCTACCTCCAAACAATCTCAAAACCACACAGTTTATAACATTTTGCTTCAGCCTCTATTGCGGGCCCATGATTGATTAAACAAAGTCATGGTAATTTGAATGGAGGAGACCTTTGGTGCATCACATGCATCGTTCGGAGGACAAATAGGCCGACAGGTGGAGTTGTTGATTATTTAAATCACAAAAGGCAGCCTCCAAAATAAGAGGCGACGCCAGAGATTTTTTGCTTAGAGGCGTGAAGTGCATTGTATGGAGGTGACTTCTCCTTCGGTTTGTAGGAATTTTGTAGGAACTCTATAGGATAGGATCCGCAAAGGAAAAATTCCTTTGAAGCCCTTTGGTTTATAGCAATGGATTTCTATTCCTATGTCGGATAGAAAGTAGTCCTTCACATTTTGGAGGAAAAGAACATTAGCCTAGACTCAATGGAAAAATTCCTATCCTATGCACCAAATGACATCTCTTTATTTATAGGAATTGAGATGCATGCCATCTCACTTCCTATGAATTTCCTATTCCTATAAATTCCTATCCTATGAACCAAAGGAGGCCTAAGAACAGAGAGAGTGCTTAGAGGCAGTGAAAAATGCACATTGTGGAAGCTCTTATCGGCTCTAAACTCTATAAAAAATCCATTTGGACGCATTTTTTTGTTTTGAAATGGAGGAAAGCTTTGCCTCATCTAATTAATAAAGAAGAAAGGACCAACAAACAAAGTTCAACGAGATCCATTACACCTCCACAAATGGAAGCGAAAAGCCTAGTCTCGCTGTATCAAAGAACTCAAATGTTCTGCCCCCGAAGTAACCATCGCAGATAAACATGCTGCTAGTGTGTGCGTGGGAGGAGCGGCTGAGTAGGCCAGCTACACGCTTGAGTAGAGCAAGGAGAGTACGTAGGTGTACTTTCCCTACACTAATAGTACATCGACGGTTCTAGAGAACAATAGTATCCTCCACTTGCAACTGTAGCTCCTTGGCCTTGAGATTCAAGAGTTCAAACCCGATCCCAGGATACACGTACACCGCACGCGACAACCTCTTCGCCTTGAGTGCTACCTCTCCACCTTGTATCGTTGGGCCGTGTACTCTGTTTGGATGTTGCTTTATAATATAAAGCGGGGCAAAAGCCTGTTTCGAGAGATTCAAGAGTTCAAAACTGGTGAACTATAGAAGTACAGTAGACAGTATATAGAGAAAGTACTACTACTACTAAAGTAGTACTACATAGTGTATGTAGTAAATAATAACCGCACCATCGCACTACCACTATGACTTAATGAAGGGACGAGGCCGTGCGATTATGCTCTTATCTCCTCCTCGCTAGTTCCCCTCCCCCCAAAGAGACCAAGGCCGATTGTCGCTGCTGCCATGGATTCACCATGCGGTTCTCCTCCTCGTCGCGGCTGGGAGACCTTGGACGATGATCCTCTGGGAGAAATTGCATGCCACTCTGACTTCCTCACCGCCACAAGACTTGGTGGTTCCTGCACCAACCTTTTTAAGACGGTGCGTAAACATTCTTGGGAGAAGGCCATGCTTGTTGGTCTTCCATGCGTCGTCGAGAAGAAGGTTATTCAATGGGGTAATCCATTGAATAGTCCACCGCAACGTGGTTGTGCTTGCATGTTGACTCCGATAGAGTTGGCGACATTGAGAGGTAGTCGGATTTTGTCTGATGAGCAGGTCAGTCATGGAGTTTGACCATGTAGTGTATATATTCTAAATATAGTACTTCGTTATTCCATCCCGTAATTTCTCCACTGCCCACCATCTTATATATAGGTTTGGGTTGGTGCCAACGGAGATTGGCTTGCATACCTCTGGCCCGATACCACCATTGTTTTGCACAACATCCACATCAGTGAGGCCGTTCCTGTATATCCCTTCTCCACCATTGGGATCGGCCTTCCAGACTGGCTGGGCTTGACTACATATGATGATGCCTACATGAGATTGAAGAAGATAGCAATTGCGGACCCGCTGACAAAGCGACGCAGCTACGAAGATTACTATCTTAGTGCGGTGTTTGACATAAGGATTGCCATCGATACAAATGGTCGTAACGGTAGAGGCTGGCACATGTTGGCTACGACAGATTTGTACCCATACATGTTCAAAGACGTCGTGTGCCATGTAGGTCGCATCTTCATGGTGACAAGGCAGGGGATTTGTTTCATCTGGATGCCATCCTATGGTGCGGGAGATTACAAATGAAATCCACAAACCATCATTTGCATCCCTAACGGTACTACACTATTTTGCAGGGATCAAGCATCCCCCGATCAAAATAAGATCGCCGATCCTGGATGTGCATTTGCATCCGCAATTCGGTCTAACCTAGAACCTTGTAGCTGACTTTGGCAGATTGGGATCAACTATCTTACCAGTCATTACCCATGGTACCACTGATGTGCAACATGGTCACATGATCTACCATGATCGGACCATCACCATCTATGCAAGTATTCCATTTTCTCATTGTTGTGTGTTAGAGTAGGAGTACTACTTGTTAGTTCTTTTCTTGACTAGACATGTTTACTAATACTAGTACTACAGTTTAGTATTGGATTTTTTAAACCCTCTCGCCTTCTCTTTCATTGTAGTACTACTAGTACTAGTACTTTTTACCTTGGAGGATGCATATAGCTAGGCCCCTGAAGACTTGAACCCGCAAGCTCCCACCATTTTTGTTTTTCCATGTCTTACTATCTCAACCATGTAGCCAAGAGTGGCTATAAATAATAAGACAGTTATTTTACTTCCTTTGTACTGGAAGTAGTACTACTTGCTGCACAATATTATTGGCCGCCATATTTGAGCACAACATTGTCATGCGTGGACCTTGACCATGTACATCACCATGTGTACAGATATGAGATGCCGCGTGTACCAGAGAACGGTGCCGGGTTCAACCCCCGTGATCCTATGTGGCTATCGAGGACACTAGTGGAGAGTACTCGCTTTTCATTGGGGACAACTACCCCATTGTGAAGAAGATGCCACCTTCCATGCACGAAATCCAAGGCCTATCATTCATGAAGCATGGTTGTGTCTTCAGTGCACACCGCCAGATGAACGACATGCTGGGACATGCTATCCCTGATATATGCCGCTTCAGGTTGGATGAGTCTCCATCGTGTGGAACTGGACTAGAAAGCTGCGAAAATGATTCCCGTTGCCCACCGCTATGGATCGTGCCATATATGAAAAACACCACGGACTGGAACCTGGAGGAGGACATGGAGCCCATCTATAACGTGTAAGTGGAGTATGGTAAATTGTGAATGGTAGTGCTATAAATATATGTAGAGTTGTCGTGCACAAATTTATCACATGAGTGGAGATGGACTTGTGTGGCATGCTGGCATTTGTCCTTTAGAATTTATTACTAGTAACTGCGTTATGTGTATGTGCAACTTGTGTGGCTGATGCACGGGCTCCAACACGCTCTGTGAGAAAAAAAAAGGTGGCATAGCTTTGGCTATAGGTGACATGGCATGATTTTTCGCTATAGTTGTGGTACTAGGACAACAACTCGTACTCCTATAAACCTTAGCACTTGGCTCTTCGCCTCTTCAGGAGGTTCAACAATTCATACTCCTATAAACCTTGCACTTGGCTCTTCGCCTCTTCGGGGGGTCCAACAATGATGATACTACAGTACAAAATGCTTCTGTCAATTTGACACCGAATGAACTGTTGCACGTCCACCGCGAGGGCGCTGTAGTCGAAACCATATCCTCGTCCTGCGAGCTCCCGTGTGCGTGGGCGAGGGAGAGGGCATTGGCGTATGTAGTAAGCAAGCTTCTCCTTGTCCTGTGAGCCACCGTGCGTGGGTGAGGGAGAGGGTGTAGTAAGCAAGCTTCTCCTCGTTCTACGAGTTGATGGGACACATCAAAGTAGTAGTCCATACTGCGTCCTTTCTGGTTAATATGGCTTAATATAAAGCAATATAAATACACTAGCGGTCAACTATGTAACAATACGGTCACTAGACTTCATACTATGCTCATTACGGTCACTATATAGTCTTGCGTTGATTATACGGTCACTAGCTCCCTGCAGAGCACCGTATTGCACCCTCCTGACCGGCCACATAGTCGGCATGTCACTTTGTTGACTGGTTAAATTGGCACCTGGTTTCTGGGTCCCACCTGTCAGTTGGCAGAGCAAAGAAATTAGTTAAACAAAACTTTACTCAGGCGTGACAGGAGTCCAACCCTTGCACGTGACCACCCTGGTTGTGTATGTTCATGCACGTCTACTCCCTCGGTCCGTGAAAAACTATACATCTAGCATTAGAATGTTTTCCAACAAAGAGTGTACATCTACACTTCCAATGCACTTAGCCTTTAATCTAATCGGTATTGTTTGACTAATGTAGCAACTTGTGCTCTAGCTATAGGCTGCATGTCTATTCTTAATTATAGCATGCAACAATCTCCATTTAATATTCTTCTCTCAATGGTCGCATGCACACATAAGTCTACTACTTTTGGGTATTAATTATGCCATGGAGTTCCAGTTCCTCTTGGTCAACGTGTAAATCTCTATATGTACAATCTTTCACAGGCGGAGGGAGTAGGTTGAGCACATTGAGTGTGAGCGTGTGTGTTGCAACTTGTGTTGTGTGCCAATGGATGCGTGAGTGTTGCGTGCGTGCATGTGTACATGTGAGTGTTGCATGCATACATGCATGAGACTTCTACTCCCTCCCATTGACATGTTCATATTTCAAGCTTCATTAAAATGTTGCATGCAAGAATTAAGAGAACACTCACCGATGCTTGTAAAAGTTCTAGTCTTTTCTTTTTCACGCATGCACGCATGCATTCCAATTAATACATTCATAAACACAATTTTCTGGAGGAAAACCAGCCCATTATTGCGCAGTTTTGGAAAAAATCTTTGGGCTCTCATCATTTACTACTACCTTGGTTGATGATTTTTTATTGGCCTGTATATAAATCGGAAGGAGGGGGTAGGTAGTACTAGTAGTACTCCTACATAATTGGCGCCGTGTGCCTTGGGCAATGGTTCTTGTTGTTGGACAGGATGAGAGTAGAGGCATAGGGATACTGTAGATAGGAAGTCTTGGCGATCCATTATTCCCCACCTCAGCCAGAGAGAACTATTCAACTAGTCTTCACAATGAAGTGACAATACATGTTGCAGCAGATGGGACACTTAATTAATAAGCTGAGCCAGCGTGTTGGTGTTACTAAATCATCCTTACCCTGTACTACCATCATGTTTGCCAGTGGATCACGCTTCTGCAAGTACGCCGACGCACCTCTATCTTCCATAAACTGACATATGGGCCCTCTTGAGGTAGACCCACATGTCATCGGCTTAACTATTTACACTTCGACGGACGATATATCTTGGTAGTAGTACTAGCAAAATTGAGATTTAGTGCACTTTCTTGCCCATCTTTCCCTCTTCTTCCTCTTCTCTTCCCCATCATCGGATGCACACCATCCCCCCCCCCCCGCCCGCTCACTGCTCGCCTGCCCGCGCC